>NW_005842190.1:1035352-1039077 GCF_000455745.1 Alligator sinensis
TGTCCCGCATCCACAACTGCAGGGTATGCAGGGGGGGGAGGGATGTGTCCTCAGGGTAGGGCGGGCGGAACCACGCTGGGCTGCACCCCCGCACAGTCTCCACTCCGCCACCTGCTCTGCCCCGCTGCCCACTCCGATCTGGGAGCACACGGCCGCCCATGCCCTGCCGCCGCTCACCCAGCTGGAGCAGGGCAGGTGTGGGGATGGAACCGTGGCTTGTGGTGCATGGCTCCTGCAGTTTGTTATCGCTTGTCTGGAGACAGCGCTGTGGCCCTGTCTCGGACCTGTCCTGCCCTGGCTAGGCAAGTAGCTGGAGGGCATAACCCCTACTCCCAGGCTCACCCCGAGCACAGCCCCATCCCCAGCCCCATGCCCCCCTGTGCAGACCCAGGGGCACACCCCCCCACCATGCCCTCCCGGCAGGAGGCACCAGACGAGCAACTTGCCCCAACCTCCCTCACCACGGGGAGGGGGTCGGGGGGTCTTGATCTGTGCCCCCCCCACATCCTTTCCCTCTCCCCCACTTCTACCACAAGACTTACCAGCTGGACGCAGCTGTATCCAGCATCATAAAGTTGAAACCCACATTGGAAGGTTGAAACAGGGTGTCAATTTATAAATCTCTTAAGTGCCATTGGTCAAAACTCGAAAAGTCGTAAGTTGAGGACTGCCTGTATACTCTTTCACTATTTAAGGAAATTTTTTTCCACTTTTGCTAAGATCTTTAACTATAGTTATAATATATAAAAATCAAATAATTTGGAATTAAATTGATTTTCAGCATTACCAACCTAATTTCTCGGTCATGAATTGAAGGTGAAAAGGAGACATCCAGTTTTATTCCACAGTTCTTTACCGATTGTTGTATCTCTTCTAGGGCACTTGTTTGCTGACTCTTTTCACTGCCCTGTTAAGAATAAAAATTGCTTTGTTTCTGTCCCACTCTTGCATGTGTTGTAGCTATTTATCTTGCTCAATTTACCAACTCCATGAAGGAAGCCAGCAACACATTCTGGACAAGGACTTTGGTCTTTCCCCTTATCCTGCTGCCTCTCCAGTTCACTGGATTAAGATTTAGGATAAAAGGAGTCCAATGAGAATGAAGGATTTTAACTTGGTGTAATTCCTAAGTGACAAATATAATCAGGCCTTCCTTAATATAATGTTTGTCAGCTGAGTTTTAATGGTTTTTCATAATAAACATGCAAATTGGACAGTACAAACATTTTTCAGTGTCATTTCCACGTAAGATTCCATGGTAGACTTTATTAGATGTGGGTAAATATTTGAAATTATAAAATTCTTGGCTTATGTTAAATTCTCTGAAAAAAGTACAGTGCTTTCCTTACGTTCCTATCTCCCTTCTTGCATTTCCTATAAAACACGGGATATCCATTTGATAAATGGCAACAGGATTAAAAAAAACTAAACAGGATTAACAAAACCTACACAAAAATGCAGATAATACTTACTTCACCACAAGAAGTGAGGAGATGGATTGTTTTCACTTTGCAGGGCCCTTTAACAAGCATCTCACAGAATCTTAAGAAGTTGTACAACTGTAAAAGTTACAGTTTATTAAAAACTACAAAAAAAATCTGAATTATATCTACAAGTCAAATTCAAAATCCACTTGCCTGATGAACATGCCTAATATAAGGATCCTCTACCCAAACTTCTGTAACTGTCTCATTAAGGTACTCTTGAAATAGTTTTTCGTAGCTAAAACCCATTGCATCCTCTTCAATTTTAATTTGCTTGTGGTATTTACCATCTAAAAAAGGAGAATCTTTTCACTAAACAAGACAGCAGTAATGCACATGCATAATTGAACTGCCACGTGATCTTGTAACTGTTCATATTCACAAATACATCGTCTCTTTACATTTAAATTCCATACCTTCTATCTCTTTTTCAATATGCTTCTTAATCTGTTCAGCTCTATTAATGTACTCAGTTATTTTTTGTCTGTAATGAGATTTTTTTGTTTCATCCTTTGTTGCTGCGAAGCAAAAAAGACATCAGATTCACACACTAGTTTTCAAAGAATGTAACGTAATTCATGCTTTTCATATTTTATTGTGTTCATCTCAGATGGGCTTCTTTAAGCACACTGAGATACTTCATTTAGTGGTTTCCATGCTAAATGCACTGGATGCTTGTCAAGGGACACTTCTCCAAATAAACTGACCCTTCAGGAGCTGGAATCTTTTGCATGTTGTTTGGTAAATTTAAAGAGTGTCTATAAATACTCACTTACCAGCTACTAATAAGCAGGAATCTGGGTTTTCTGTTCACCACGGAAAAACAATTTTCTCTTTTTAAGGACAAAAACGCAGATTTTCTCCAAAGGAGAAAAACATGGGAAATGGTGGATTTCCCCTTGCAGCCTGGCAGAGTTCCAGCCGCCAGGGGCTGCTTGTGGCTGGGGGGAGCAGGAAGAGAGTGATCTGGCAGGGGGTGCCGTGTGCACACATGCATGTGGCAGCCTGGCAGTGCAGCTTCCTCCAGGTAATTGGAGGGGAGGGAAGGAGGCCCCACACAGTGAGGCAGGGGGGGTGGTATTTTTAGTAATATATTTTGTATTCCAGGTCAAATCATACCCATTAAGCAGAAGCCAGTCATTCCAAAAACCATATCAATGGAGCAGGCAGAACTCACCGTTCTAAACACCAGGTGTGGCGCTACAACCAGCAAGCATCCTTGACCCCAGGCTCTCACCCTGGGACTTTAGATACTCCCAAAACCATTGGCAGGCATCCCACATGCAAGCCCAAACCCAAAGGTCTTGGGATTCAGATGCCCCTACTTGATCTTAGCCCATAAGAAGTCAAGGGAGGGAGTCAGGCAGGGCTGGGGTTTGGGGCACTGCCCAGCCAAAGCAACGTGTGGGGCCCAGGAGGGAATGCGCAGCCATAGGGCCCAGGTGGGGAGTGGGACTAAGCCACAGGCAACTTGTCCAGGGATGGGGTGGTGGTGGGAGGATGGCTCCCTGCCACTGTGCACATTCCCAGAAGGGGCATGGAGGGGCACATACCCCATGACTTTGTCCACAGGGTGGGTGTGGGCTGCTCATTGCAGGCCCAGTTGGTGGGACCAAACACTGCAAGGCAGAGTGGGGCAGGGAGGCTTGGTGCCACCACCAGGAGCCCCATGCTGCCCTGGCGAGCTGCCCCCTGCCTGCCGGGCAGCAGCGGGTTCCCCGGTACAGAGTTGTCCTTACCTGGCAGGGGAAATACCCTGACCAAGGTAATGCAAGTAAAGTGGCACTGTGCAGTGGAGGGTTGCAGCCTTGTCTGCTTGAGGACAGGGCTCCCTCCATAGTCAGCTTCCCAGTGCCCAGCTTCCCAGGGGAGAAATGGAAGACTTCTCCCTAGCTTGCTCCTCCGGCCACTCAAGCCAAACCCCAAGCTTTTGGGCTTGCACAGGGACGCCCGCCAAAGGATTTGGAAGCATCTGAAGCCCCAGGCAGGGGTGGAGGATGTTCCCAGTAGTAAGGCCACATTTGGTTCTTGAATGATTTGGGATGGACTTGGCTGGTTTGACTTGGACGTGAAGAGTTTTCCTTTAACAAAAAAATCAGGTGAAGGGGCTGCAGCCCGGCGGCTCCGGGTAGGCACATGCCGGGCCTCCTTCCGCTCCCACAAGGGGCAGGCGTGGGGGTGCGCGTGAAGCCTGTCACATACGCGGTCCGGGGACGGGACGTGACCGAGTGGGGAGGGAGG
>NW_005842190.1:1039336-1042685 GCF_000455745.1 Alligator sinensis
CCACCCCGACTGTAGCCCCCAACGCGGCCCCTGGGGTCTCTGCCCCCCTACTCCACCCCAGCCCGGGGCTTTCTGCCGCCGCGTTGGTGGTGGAGGCGCAGAAGAGGCTGGAGCGCGACGCGGGGGTTGTACCGACCTTCAGCTGCGCCTCCTGACCCGCAGGGCTCCGACACTGGTCTCTATCCCAGGGCTCCATCTCCCTGCAGGGGCTGGGCTAGGCTGGGGGCACCTGGAAAGGGACAGCCTGACCGCCCCTGGACCCCCCGCTCCCCCACGTATATTTTTGCATGTTTTGCGGCCCCCTGGCAAAGGACTTGCAGCACCCCCTGCACAAGGTTACCATATTTTCAGTTTTAAAAAAATGACACCTGTTACGCAGAGGGGAATATGATTGTGGGGGCAGCGATATGCTCAGCTTGTGCCTATTCTGTTGCCCCTCACTCCCAACCAAAACTCCCTCCCCCCCCCCCAGCCCTGCTGCTGTGCCTCATTTCTGACCCACAGAGCCCAGCCCTGCCAGTGCCCCTCACTCCCACCTTGCTAGTGTCCCCCTGGGCCATGCTGAACCTCTCTCCTGACCAGCAGCCCCCTGCTGGAGGGGCCCCAGCTGCCCTTGTCCTGACAGAGCAACTCAGGCCCCAGTGCAGGCTGGAGGGAAAAGGGTGGGCTTGTGGCACCCCCCACCCTGGGCTGGGGCTGCCACACCGTGCCAGGAGGTCTGGCCATGGCCCACATTCCTCTTCCCCCCAGCATCTCCTGGCTGCTCTGCCCCTGCAAGCACAGCACCATCCCCCGTGCTGCTGACCTGGGCCAAAAGGCCCCCTGTCCCCTTCCCCTGCTGGAGGGGTAGACAACCTCCCTGGCCTCTCTGCCCTGCAGCAGCTGCAGCCCCGCAACCCCGACTTACCTGCCTGCAGCTCCCTGCCTACAATTGCCTTTCCCCCTGCACCCACCAGTGGAGCAAAGCAAAAACCTGGACATTTGCTCAGATTTGAAAAACCCACCCGCGTGGAGATAGGAGGACTCAAAAAGAGGATGTGTCCAGGAAAACCTGGACATATGGTAACCTTACTTGGGAACTCCAAGGAGAGGCAGGGATCTAGGCAGTGCCGGGGCTTGTGCCTTCATTTCTTAAATACAGGGTGCCCTTACAGGTTTGTAGTTTTAATTTTAATTCATTTTATTGTTATTGCTGTTGCTATATTTACCTGGCAGGGGAGACGGCGATCGCGGTGGTGGTTTTCCCAGGGTGAGGCTTGTTCTTTGCACTCCAGGCCAGCTGACCCCTGCAAGCTTTCCCAAATGCGGGAGACTCAACCGCGCAATTTTACACACGCAATGGGGGGGAGAGGGGTTGCTTTTTTGTGTTCCCCTGGGTTGCTTCCCAGCCTTTTGGTTAGGAATAAGCAAGACTAAGGGACATCTGGGCTCTGGGCTTGCCTGTAGGACACTTGCCACAGATTTGGGGAGTATCTGAAGCTCTAGACAGGTCTGGAATGAAGGATGCTTGTCCAGTGGTAGAGCCACACAGACTTGAACAATTGAGCTTTGCTCTGTTGGAATTTGACTGTTGAGCTTTGCCCAGTAGAAGTGGGAACTGATTTGGTGAAATTTCAAAAAGAAAAATTGCCATTTGTTGTTTTGTTACTGTGATTACTACTACCATTATTATTTTTAGATTCTGGCCAAGAGCCCACGGTCTGTGCCTTGGGCTGGAGGGATTCGCTATAAATTTACAAAGTCACGAATTCCCCCTGAGGTAAGTGTGGTGTTTAAAAATGCTTGGGCCTTTGAAGGTTTCATTTATAGCTTGCTTTTCCTTTTCTTTTCTTTTTTCCAATGAAGCACGCAGGTGGAGATTGGGATAGCCATCATAGAGGACATTCCGGTTTTCTGCTACTCTGTCCTCTCTTGATACAAAACCCGACGCCTTTATGTCCTCTATTTTCTCTTTAAGAGAAAAATGGGGACATAAAGGCGTCAGGTTTTGTATTGAGAGAGGACAACCGGACTATCCTCTATGATGGCCACCCTAGTAGAGATGTGTAGTCTTTCTGTTCTTAAACTGGAGAGCAATGTGTTAAAAAAAACAAAGCAAAATAAAATCACTTCATTAACAAATGCAGTGTAGTAAGTCACATATCTGACATTGAAAAATAAGAGGTGTGCTTTTTGCTTGTACTGAATTTTTCCCTCATATTTCTGCATGAGGAAAATAAACACCGTCTGGTTAGAGATTGTAATGTATTTTCTTGCATAGAGTATGTTCCACAATATCATTGATGTCTTATTTCTGAAAGGCAGAATGAAGGGGAAAAAAAAGATCTTTTCATGTAGTAAATTGAGTAGCAGCTGCTGGGAGTGGAGCCTGCTCATTGTTCTGCTCCCTGTGGATTCCTGCAGATTTTACTTTTGGTTTTACCCCATCAGCAGCAAAACTTGTTCTTACCTTGTTTCTCACATATGTTGTGCACTCCTGTTTCCAGCAGGTGGTTTTTTGGGGAAAAGTACATGTTGTTTGCAAGGACATATAGTCTTGTTTCTAAGACAAGGCCATTTTAAACATTTCTAAGCTGGTTATACTTCAATCATACGTCAAATTTTGGGTCTCAGTCCTACAGCTGGATCTGTGTGTATGGATTATGGCACCTGCGAGAGTCTGTAATATTTCTGTATATACTATATTTACTGAATCAGAGACCACACTGAATTTAAAATGACCCTTCTATAATTAGATTATGTACATGGAAAATGTATAAATTTGTTATATTTTCCATGTAGAAAATCTAATTATTAATGGAGGGTTGTCTTAAATTCATCTTCTCCAGTTGTACAGTGGGGAAAACACTGGCGAGGGGCCAGGTGATAGCCTGGTGTGTGTGTATGGGATGGGGGGTGGTCAAACAGCTTGACCTCTGCCCCTCCTCACTTACTCTTGCTCTGCTCTGCCAAGCTCTGGCTTTGTTTGAGCCTGGGCAATGAAGCATGGCCACAACTGGGATTAGTAGCAGCAATGGTGATGTGGAAGCTCTAGGGCCTGGCCAGAGTTGCTGCTTCTGCCACATCTGCCAAGCCAGGCTAGGACAGTGCTCTGTGCCCCAGGCTGGAATGGGGCCAGAGCAGAAAAAGGGCAGGCAACGGCTGGGTGGGAGGAAGGTACAGGGGACCTAAGGCCGTTGGGGGACAGGTGGGGAGTCTTGAATTCAAGTAATTACAGTAATTGTAGACTATGGCTTTAACATCATTGCATTTTTCTGAAAAATCTGATGCAGCCATGATTACGAAAACGTTATAGAAGCAAAAATTGCTGTTTTGGCATTGTGAAAGGGAAGTTAATTTGTTTCCCCCC
>NW_005842190.1:1042695-1047352 GCF_000455745.1 Alligator sinensis
CCCCCCCCCCCCCCCGATTTCCAATATTTTTTCTTGTGAAAGGCCAAAGTATTTCAGTTATTAATATGTTATTATATAATATAATGTAAAGTTATTAAAATATTTGAAAACAAACTCAGGTTTTTGAACTGCTTATTTGTAGGTGTTTCAACCAAAGCCTTCAGATCATGAAAAATATGGAGGTGATCCTCAGCAGCCTCACAAATTGCATCTTATAACTAGAATCAGAAGTGTAATAGGTCGGCCTTACTGGGAAAAGAAGATAATACAGGATTTTGGATTGGTTCAAGTATGTTTGCTAAATTAATTTAATATTTGCAGATCAGAAATAAAATTAACTTAGACTTTTGAAGATAAATTCTCTTTTTCAAATGTTTATCGTAGTACTCAGTTTTATCCTTTAGGGGCCAGATCCTGCAGACATGTGCAGGTGTGCCTTCACTACTTGTGGCAGTCAAGCTGAGGATGGGTAGGTTTGGATCTATCCTGCGTGACTGTTAGTGGAAACTGATCATGTGCAGGGAAACTAGAACAGCAATATTAAGATTGTCTTGCATATGTGAGGAGAACTTTACTCTTCCATGTTCAGTAACCAAAAATAACATGTATTTGTAAATGCTGACCTTGCTTTTATTTATGGATCATACTGTTTAGGACAGGGCTCAGCCACCTGTAGGCCTGCAGGCCAGATTCACCTAAGTAGAGATTAGTTCTGCCCCTTGGCAGCTGGGAGACTCAGCAGCATACTCTAGCGGGAGCAGCAGAGGGAGTCCTCCCCAGGGACCTTATTGCCTGTCTTGTTCCATATTCTCTCTACAGCATTTGCTGATCAGTCAGGGGTGTGAAGATTTACAGCCCATGGGAGGGTTGGGTTGCAGGCAGTGGCCCACAGCTGCAAAATGTTACCCATCCTTGATTTAGGGTTTGCAAGGATTTGGGCACCCCTGGTTTATTACAAAAATCTGAATGCCCAAATGTAACACATCTTGGTGTATAAACCAGAGCACGTGTGGCCCATGAGGGATTAAATTATGGCCCCTGGGCTCTTGTCTGACTTCCAGTTCCTTCACCTTTCTCCCCCCTGGTATGGCCTGGGGTGTCTGTGACTCATCCTGGTGTGGCCTGTGGGCATGCACTCCCAGCCATTTAGAAGCTGGATGGCTCTGGCATAAACCATGATTTGTCCAAAAATTATTGGTACAATATATTATTCCCTTGTGTTTGAGATTCTTCAGGTCAGGGCATGGAAAAAATACTGTGCAAGTTATGGGATAAGGTTACACATGACTGGTTGAAGACTTGGGATGCTTGCAGACATAAAAAAAAAAAAAAAAGGCACTTTAAACTTGATGTGTTCCCATGCTAAGCCCCACACATGCCCAGAGGGACAGTGTATTACTCTAATAGCTGATTGAGTCAGCTTTAGCTAAAAGTGCCAAAAAGCCCTGCTGAAGCACCCAATCTTTACAGATGCTGCTGGGCCAGGTTGAAGTAAAACACTGCTTCTTCCAGTAAAACGTTTATTTATTTTTAAATGCCTGCAAGGAACCTTTGAGAGTGAAATAGTGGGAGCACATGATTTTTTTTGCATGAACTGCTTGGTGAATGTTTGTGAACACACAAGGATAACAATTAGTTTCTAGTAAATGGGACTGAGATCAAATTAAATTTATCATCTTAGTTGGGCCTAGTGATTTGATTGGTTCTAGATTTTCACTTTTTTAGATCAATTTATTTGTCGTTAATATTGTGTCTATAGCCGAATCTTTTATTGGTACAAAATTAAAATGTTAGCTTAATGCATCATTCGCTAGGGGCTTGCATTACTATCTGAAGCATATTTGTAAAACTTTCCATTTTGCTTTATTTTTAGGCACATCAGCCCAAAGTTCACAAAAATATTCCCTCTGTGAATTTGAAACTCAGAGTCATTAAACATCTGATAAGGTTTGTTAACTGTTTCTTTAATCAGCAGTATTAAAAAAAAAATATTGAGCATGGCAGTGTTTTTAAATTAACTCTCTTGCATGTAGAGTGCAGCCACTGAAGTTACCGTATGGGCTTCCAACAGAGGATGAAATGGGAGACACCTATCTCAACAGCAAAGGAGAGCTAATAATTCGGCAGCGTCTGAAGCCAGTGGAGCAAAAAGCAATTGAGTCATAATATACACTGACTAGTCTCATTTTGATCAAATAAATTATTTAATATGTACATTGAAGTTGTGTTTATTAAGAAAGGGTTGTAATGGAACTTAGCCCCTCTGTGCAGTATGTAATGTATTGCCTTGCTGTAACTGATTTAAATAATTACGTAGTTGTCATGCGAGCAAAGACATGGGTTAAGGCTTGGGATTGGTAGGGGGAAAGCCCCTCATCTTGGATTTTGAGTACAAGGGGAGGGTGAAGTGTGGAGCAGGTGGCTGCTGTGACTTAGGCTGGCTACAACAATCAAGGACAATAAAAAGTCCTTCTACAGATACATAGTGATCAAAAAGAAGGTGCAGAGTAGCATAGGGCCTCTGCAGGACAAATCAGGTCAGTTGGTGGTTGATGTAGACAAAAAGGCAGAGCTCTTCAATGAGTTCTTCGCTTCAGTTTTCCTGAATACTGACCAAGACAATCCCCCCACCCTGAACATAGACAGATGTCCAAAAGGCACCAGACCGCCAAAGGTTAGTGCTGACTTAGTTAAAGAGCACTTGGAAGGGCTGGATGGGTACAAGTCAGCCGGCCCGGATGACCTCCATCCACAGGTGCTGAAGGAATTGGCCAGTGTCATTGCTGAGCCGCTGGCACAGCTGTTTGAGCTCTCATGGTGCTCCGGACAGGTCCCCGAGGACTGGAAAAAAGCCAACGTGGTGCCCATTTTTAAGAAGGGGCGAAGGGAGGAGCTGGGTAACTTTAGGCCAGTCAGTCTTACCTCTATCTCTGGGAAAATACTAGAAAAAATCAAAGAGCACATTTGTGAAAGCCCAGCAGGGGAAACAATGCTGAATGGAAACCAGCATGGGTTCCTCGCAGGTAGATTCTGCCTGACAAACCTTATAGCCTTTTATGACCAGGTCACACACTGCCATGACACAGGAGCGGAGGCCGATGTCATCTGCCTGGATTTTAGGAAGGCCTTCGACACAGTTTCGCATCCTATTGTCATAGGGAAGCTAATGGGCTGTGGAATGGATGCTTACATAGGTGGGTAGCTAACTGGCTTAGGGACTGCACCCAGAGAGTGGTGGTTGACGGATCATTTTCAACCTGGAAGGAGGTGGGCAGATGGGTCCCACAGGGTTCAGTCCTTGGGCTGGGATTATTTAATGTCTTCATCAATGATTTGGATGAGGGTGTCTTGAGCACCCTCTCCAAGTTTGCAGATAATACCAAATTATGGGGCAAAGTTAATACACCAGAGGGCAGGGAGTAGTTACAGGCCGACCTGGACAGATTAGATCAATGGGCGGAACGTAATAGGATGTAATTCAACAAAAATAAATGTAAGGTATTCCACCTAGGAAGAAGGAATCCCCAGCACACCTACAGTTTGGGGGATGTCCTCAGCAGCTCAGAGGCTGAGAGAGATCTTGGAGTCATAGTTGACTCCAAGATGAACATGAGCCAGCAGTGCAACAAGGCCATCAATAAAGGCAATCGCACCTTGTCTTGTATTAGCAGATGCATGACCAACAGATCGAGGGAGGTGATGCTCCCCCTCTATGCGTTGGTCAGGCTGCAGTTGGAGTACTGTGTCCAGTTTTGGGTGCTGCACTTCAAGAGGGACACAGAGGATCTGGAGAGGGTTCAGAGGAGGGCCACCTGCATGATTTGTGGTCTCCGTGAAAGACCCTATGAGGAGAGATTGAGAGATCTGGATCTCTTCAGCCTATACAAAAGATGGCTGAGGGGTGACCTTGTGGCCGCCTATAAATTTATCAGGGGAGGACAGCAGGGAATTGGGGATGCACTGTTTACCAGAGCACCCCAGGGAGTAACTAGGAATAATGGGTGCAAACTAACGGAGAGTAGATTTAGGTTAGACATTAGGAAGAAATGTTTTACAATAAGAGTGGCCAGAGTCTGGAATGGGCTTCCAAGAGAGGTGGTGCTGTCACGTAACTTGGAGGGCTTCAAGAGGAGGCTTGACAATCACCTGGCTGGGGTCATCTGACCCCATCCTCTTCCCTGTGAGGGGCAGGGGGTTAGACACGATGATCCATTGGGTCCCTTCCGACTCTATATTAATCTATGAATCTATGACTCCAAACCTGGGTTGGGGCTGAAGTCATTGCCGCAACAGCTGCCTGCAACAGTCTGTGGCTCCCCCTGGCTCTGACTCTGTTCCCCCCTGGGCACAAAGCATGTTGAAGCTCTGGCTCCTGCCAAGTCATGTGGCAGCGGCAGCTCTGGCCTTGGGATGCAGTTGAATGGCAGGGGCCAGACCTTACATGTGCTCTGTGCCTGGGGGCAATGGAGCTGGAACTATGCCTGACAGTAAACAACAGGAGAGGAGCAGGGAGAGGGGGGCAGAAGCTACAGGCAGCAAGGGGTGTAGGCACTGGTTGGGGGCAGGCAGGCCACAGGAGGAACAAGTGTGGGGTAAGGGGCCTGCCTGGTTCCTCAGCTGTTTGCATCACCCCATCATGTCCCCTGCTGCTGGTTTC
>NW_005842190.1:1047362-1057576 GCF_000455745.1 Alligator sinensis
AAGGTGACCCTCCAATAATTGGATTCCATACATGGGACACTATAACAGATGTATAAATGTTCCATATATATAATGTCATTGTGGGGTTGTCTTGGATTTAGGTAAATACAGTACATTTCCACATTATGGTTTGCACATTTCTTGCATCCAGAGGCCCAAGTTCAGTAGCGCAAGATCAATATTGCTAGTTAGGAGGAGGTTTATGCCTGCAACTCTTACTACATTTCAGTACTGTTGTACTAGTTTCCAGGCTTTGAAAATTTAGTGACCGTGAAGCATGTATGCTGGTCATAATTAGTTAGTGATTATGGGCTATATAGGCTAGTCTACAGTAGTGCCAGCCTTGGTGGCTTAGGACAAAGCTGTAAGCTTGGCTAAAGTGAAGGGCCCCAAAACTGTTTGTGAATGATTGCAAAGTGAACTTTTGCTGGAACTGACATATCCAGTAAAATATGGGAAGTAATAAAAGGCCTTGAAATAATCTAAGCACAGCATATTGTAGTTTTAGCCTGAGTAGAGATTGCTACAACTGGATAACATTTTTATTTTAATAGGTATACCTTTTTAAAATGTCTTGGATCTAAATTGTAAAAGCAAATAGCAACCTTACTTGTAAACACCATAATAAGAGGAGGCAAAGAGTATGATGATTAACAGTGTTCCAAGAAAGACCAGAAATCCTGCCATCCAAAAATGTTAATCTTTAGAGTCCATTTCCAGGGTTCCAGTAATGCAAAGAGATTTTGAAATAACCAGTCAGAGAATGATGTTGGAGGTATCTAGTATAAATACGGGGTATGAACTAGGAGAGGTATTTGGAGAACTCAGCACTTCCGTGAAAGTCTGCATGTCATCTCCCTTCCGTGTCTCCCCAGGCATTACAAGGCTTATATGTTGTGCTTTCTCAGCTAGCCAAGTGGACGTTGGGATTAGTGTATATCTTGTGGTTTCAGTGTAACCAACAAAAGGTCAGGCTGTAGACATTTCTCTTACTGCTTTTATCCATAGCCACCCTACAAATATGTTAGTAATCAGGTAAAAAAATGTACTGCATACTCTGATTTGGAAAAATCTATCACTTTATGATGTATGATTTACAGTCAAAATGATAAAGTTGCTACTGTAAAAATTGTATCATTCATTGTCTCTATATGTATGTGAAACCCATTTGCTGACAGGGCAGTAAGCACATCTCTTAGAGCACTGTGAAGAATAATTAACGTTAATGATTGCACTCAACCAGATGAGGTATGCTGAAGCAGTAGGGAGGAGTTGCTTTCTTTCATCAGCTAGTCTGGGGAGGACTGCTGAAATGGAGAATGAAAAGTACCAATAACAAGCAAAAACTAGCTGTCAGTAGAGAGACTTGATACAAGTGGATGAAGTGTTGTATATAGAAGAAGGGAAAGGTGGGGAAGACTTGTAACACCAGTTGGGGAGTGATTTATTTGAGCCTGGAGAAGCCACTGTGAGCTAGAAAGTTTGGCAGATGGGCCATGAGATGCAGGAGAAGCTGGAATGTGCTACTCAGTTGTAGCAGCTAAAGCAGGGGTGGGCAAAATGCGGCCCGGGGGCCGGATGCGGCCTTCCAAGCCTTTCTATCCAGCCTGCGGGGCTCCCCCAAAATTAAGAAAATGAATATTTATCTGCCCCTGGCTGCCTGTCATGCAACCCTCAATGGCTTGCCAAAACTCAGTAAGCAGCACTCCTCCTGAAATAATTGCCTGCCCCTAAGCTAAAGGCACTCAGCAGTTGGATTACCTTGCAGCAATCTCATGAGTGACCAACAGAGGGAACCCAGCTACACTGGAAACACAAAACATGGTAGTATGCTCTAATAAATGCATGGATCTAAACTGAAATAAATACAGCTGCCACAAATGATGCATGGTTCCTCAGTAGAAGAGGAAAAGAATAGGGAAATAGGAAGTGAAGAGGAAATTTGTGTTTGGTGTTACTCTGGCAAAACATGTTCAAAACACCATGCCAATGTTTGTATGTTTTAACTTCTTAAGTTAGATCCATTTATTTCCTGTTTCATGGCAAAGGAATAGAGAATATGACTTAGAGAACATGACACATTATTTCTGGGTCAGCCTCAAAATGTTTATCATAGTAAAAATGTCATAACCAAAGTCCAAATCCAACTAACTCTTTTTTGCCAGCTTGTGATGAGAGCGGTGCACTAATATTTCACACAAACGTATTCAGAGTAACTATGCCTTTAGCTTTACAGGTGTTTACTGAACCGTTAAGGGCAGGTCTACACTGCTTCTGTGGTACTCCTGAGAGTACCTCTGAGAAGCTTGTACTGCATACCTGTACAACTTATAGGAAACACATTTTTAATTGTTTGACAGCCCCAATATAAATATTAAGTTTAGGTATATTTAAGGCTTTTCTGGACTGAGATGCAATGCTCCTGAGCACACCACAAAGGGCACAACTGTTCACCCCTGCCACACCTCAACATGAGGCAACAAACTACATTAAAGTCATCCTCCCTGCCTCACCCAAACAAGCCAGAGAGCTCAAGAGCAGCAACAGGGATGCCTTCTGCACAACTCTACTGCCTCATTTCCAGATTTGAAAGCTGAGTGTGGAGGGGCCGGGGGCCGCAGCAGGGCCTATGTGACACTGACCACGGGGCCTGGGGCAGTTGTGCCATTCGCATCCCTCCCCAGGGACGGCCCTGAACGTGGACATACACACATACAGACAGGAACTGCCCAGCTGATAAGTGTGGAGGGGAGGGTGGGAGCAGATTGAGACCCCCATGGTAAGAGAGGGAGTGGGGCAGGGGTTGGGGTGAATGGGATGCTGGGGCTAGGGCAGATTGTGGGACAGCTGGGGGTGGCTTGTCAAGGGGTGTAGGGGTGTGTGGCTCCCCAGTGCTGAGCACACCCTGGGGGAGGCTTGGAGGTGTCCCCCAGATTTGTGCATGGGATGGAGGTGGGCTGTCCTCTGCAGGTTAGAGCTCTGCGCCTCACTGCCTTTGCCCCAGGAGCCGCACACTAGCTGAGCATCCCCTGCCTGTGCGGTGGTGGGAGGCACAACACGGAGTTGCGTGGCTCCCAGGGCAAATGCAGCAGGGCACAGAGCCTCAGCCCACTTCCACCCCATGTACAAATCTGGGGGGCACACGCTGCCCATGCCTCCACCAGGAGTGCGTGCGGTAGCAGGGAGCTGTCCCCACCCCCACACTTCTGGACAACCCGCCCTGGCCTCGGGGCTCCATTCACTCCAGGCCCTGCCCCTGTCCCACTCCCTTCCTCACTGTGGGGGCCTCAATCTGCCCCCCTCCCTTCCCTCTCCCTGTGCCCTCCCTGCCTCAGACTTACCGGCGTGGTGCTGCTCTACATGCAGCATTCAGGCTGCAGCTGCTTGTGTGTCCATGTCTGTGTGCACCCCCACAGCTGCAGCCTCCTGGAGCCTGTGCCTGGGCTGCCCTACAGTCCTCTTCACTGCAGGCCCCAAAACCACATGTGCAATTAATGAGTTCAAAATGCAAAAACCCATTAACAGTTTAATTGCACACATTAACTGCGATTAATTAATTGACAGCCTTGGTATATATAACTTAGTAGTATAGCATCCTTCTGGAGCAAAACCATTTGTATAGGTGACCTTGGACCACTGCCAGGAGATACTGTCTTCCTAAGTACAAAATAAATGTATATTTTGTTTGGCTGCAGTAATTTCACCGTACATAGCTGTGGTCATTTTTTTAGGGTGTAACAAGACTAAGAGAGCAATAGATGCATATTATACATAAAGAAGGATTTCACACGATGTTTGAGAGAACACATCCTTTGCCTTAGAGAAGAAATGGAAGTCATATAAACTCTGGTTCTATGCTGTTGCTTTCTTTGGTAGTTGGTACTCAGGACATTGTTAAAATTGTAGTAAACTACATGAGATTTTTAATAGAATAAAGAATAGTACTGTTCACAGGATGCACATTAGTATACCTTTACTTTACCAGTGATCTTTATTTTTTTCAGCCTTAGTCCCCAAATCATACTCTTTTGCTCTTGCTCCTCCTTTTTCTCAAGCCACATTCATTCCCCTCCTTGTGACTTCAAATAGTTTAAAAATATCTTGGCTGTTTCAGCCAAGAAACCCAAAATGTTATAATGCACAATCATGTGCAGTTTTTCTTTTGAAGTTCATTGTATAGCAAGATAGTGTTTTAAAAAATATAAATAATTTTATATGCATTTACATGCCCTTATTTCAACTTATGTATTGAGCATTTCTCAAGAACATGCATTTTCAGTAAGTATGTTTGTTGCAACAATGTGTGTTTGATAACCCTTACAGTTGCAAAGAACCTAAAACCAATTCTTTTTTTAAAGAAAGTATTTTCCCTGCCCTCAGTAAAACAAGCTACTTGGAATCATCTTTGGCTCATATTAACCAAATTGAGAACAGTTGCTTTGGGAGGATATAATTTGAGTCAGTAGTACAGATTCTTTTTTAAAGGTTGCCTTTTTTATATATTCCTGTTTAAAGCAAGTGCGAGATTGATGTAATGATTAGTAAAGTAGTGAATATCAAAATGTGTGAATGCCTAAATTTGAGTAATTATGTAGTTTTGTTCTTGTAGAGTTTGTTTGGATTGCTATTCTTGCGGTGTTATTTTTTCTTTTGCAGCATCGTGCACTAGTATATGAGAAGCTGAAAGCTAATATGACTATGTACACTGTTTAATCCAAGTGAAGCACACACAAAAAAGAAAGAAGTAGCAGAAGCTAAATTGGAGATAAGACTTCCAGTTTTAATGACCTCCAATACTATCACTAATACATAACTTAAACTTTAAACTCAGTTTAATCTAAACTAAAAGAGAGCCCCTTGAAGTTTGTAACATTTTTCTCCCTTTTTTCAGTATTTCTGTTGGAAATCCAAGTACTAGTCACTATTTGACTCAGTCTACTTTTAAAATGCAATCTCTATACAACCAGCATTCTCAGTATCCATTTCTCTTATAAAATTTGGCTCTTGCAACAACGTCATTGGCATAGTCATTCTTAGTTGTGCCAATGTCCATTCTCTCATAGCTCTGAATGTTCTTAGGCCCTGCATTATAGGCAGAAATCCCACCTGAAATTAAAACAAAACAAATACTTATGAGAAACTTTTTCTTTTGTAAGAAAACAAGAACAATTTTACCTCTGAAGTTTCCTCCTTTAGTGTGCAACTCTTTTGAGGATATCTAATATTACATACAGAACTTATTTTTATTAAGTGCCATTATCTGTGAAGAAAGCTATATATAAAATATGCTCTTCACCATTTTTTACTGAAAAACAGTAAATATGATTTGGGTTTATTTATATGCAGATTTGACATGAACTAAGGCAGGTGCACTCAACTACTGGCTCATGGACCAGATCCAGCTGCTGGTGCTGGGTCATCCAGCTCGTGGGGCTCCCTGCATCGAACCCCCATGAGCTGTGGTTGTACGTACTAGATCAGGAGCACAGGGTGATGTGGGGCCCCAATTGCAGCACACGGGGCCAGGCGGAGGTGGTATGGAGCCCCAGTCCTGGCTTGAAGGGCCAGACAGAGGCAGCACAGGGCCCAATCCAGCCTGTGGACCACCCCTGCTCTACTCATGTGGCCTGTGGAGCTAAGACAAACGCTACCAAACTAAGGAATGGGATTTTGTTGCATGAAGTATTTTGAAGCCAATAGTTTTGTACCTTTTAGCTGTTGTTCTCTTGTCCATTGTGGGAATTTCTTCTGGATGTCTTTTATCATCCCACACAAAATCTCTGTACCTTGCGTAATATGCTCTTCACTGTCCCACGTACCAACAATTTCATGGTGTCGTTTATCAACCTAGAAGAGTCAAGCAAGAATATCCTGGCACCAAAAGGATTTTTTTTCAAGGGTTCTTTATGGATTTTAAGGGTGTACGGGCTGTGTTCATTTTTACTCTTTTCTGTGGGCCATGTTTTCACTTCTTTTTCCTGTAGTCACAGAATTGGCTGATGTGTGGAGAGATAAGGGCGAATCTGGAGCACTGGCATGTTGTGTAAAAGATTGTCAGAATGTGGGCAGGGCCTGTTTGGGAATCCTGCTGATGGGGGTAAAATGATGCCAATGGAGTAGGATGTGAATACAGAAATGAGCTCTGGTTTTCCCTGCCTTTTTGCCAGTGGCATTTTGCAGCGCATGGGAAAGAACTTGTCTAAACACACTTTTAATGTAGCTGCAGCCTGAGCCTCTGAGCTTAGTGAACCGTTTCTGGTAAGGTACTGTACTCTGAAGCAGGAACAATCAATCAGATCCTTTCCTTTCTAGGCAAATCAATGAGTTCTGGGAAGGAGATAGTAGCTGTAATGCAGTGCATTATCTCCAGGCTCTTGCCTACAACCTGGATTCCCCACTGCTATACTGGGGATTGAGAATAACATCAGCTTTACACGTGCCAGGGGGCACTCCATAGACTGGTTGTCCTTGTGGGGCATTAGTCCCTTTAGCCAGTCAAAGCAACATGAACTGTCGTATGGTAAAAGAAAATCTAGCCTAATTTATTTCACTTAAACTCAAACCCTACAACTCGAAAATGTGGAACGTGGCACTATTAACTCACTTTATGCTGTACTTCATCTTCTCCAACACTTTGTCTCTAGGCTGTACTGCAAGCAAGTATCAACTTCTGTGTCTGGAAAGTGACTAACCCATTCAGGGTGCCAATTACAATAGCCAGGTCACTATTTATAGTTCTTATGGGGAGGAATTAGCCAGACATGCTGCTTTGGCACATGTTAATACAAAAGGCTAAATCTTTGCTCAAGTTTTTGGCAGCAGGGTGGAGATGACCCCCAAAGCAAAATCCTCATAATTTTTTATGGTTCTTTCTGACACAAAAGAGATGGCTGCAATTTTTGAGTTTGCTAATAAATACCTGCATTAAACCAAATCCGTTTCCTCTGTCACCCCAGCCGTCCTTCAGGACTATTCCACCATGAGACTCTCGGGAGATGATAGCAGCAATCAGAGCTGGATCTACACCCAGTTTTTTACCAACGTTCTTAATCTTGGTTTCATATTTTTGCAGATTCTTTAAATCTCTTTCAGCAATCTTTTCTGAAGCAGTCACTCCTGTAGCAAATGTAAATGCCCTTTTTTTTGTTTCAAAGCAGTTGGGAGGTATTCCTCCAAAAGACAATATGGCTACATTTAACGTTTAAAAACCCTTATAATCTATATAGAGTTAGTAATTAGTAATCAGCATCCATCCATGGCTGAAAAAAGTGCCTAAATCTAGGCATAACAATAAATTAATTCTAGAATATAGGGAATTTCAAATGGAGATGGCAGTGTTTTGGCAGGGGTGGCCAACCTGTGGCATAAGTACCACAAATGGCATGCAGCAGATCAGGGAGAGGACAAGCAGCACAGCAGCAGATAGGATAGGAGGAAGAAAGCAGGGAAGGAGATTCGGGCAGGGAACACAGTAGGGAGCAAAAAAACAGAATGGCAGAGCAGGCAGAGGAAGGGTATTGGAGTGGCATGCAAGGAGCGTTCAAGGCTAATTTGTGGCTTGGCTGCCAGAAAGGTTACCATCCCCCATTCTATATAACATGGTGATCTTAGAGATAAGCAGGAATTGTCTTCACTCCAAACCTTTATGCTACAAAAGGTTTAATTCTCTTTGGTGTAGACATATTTGGGAGGCAATGCATAGAAATAATAGCTCAGAATACAGGGGACTCTCTCAAAGAACAAGAGAAAAGACTGCTGCACTTGAAATTTGGTCCCTAAGACTGGGTATTTCTCAGATTGTTCTGAAGATTCCCCAGAACACCTCAAGAGCACCTTTTTGTAAATACAATAGAAATGAATTGTACGAGTCAAGTTTGATTTGTTGAAGGGAAAAGAAACATCTCTCAGGAATAATTAAAAGATAAACATATTTATTTATAATATGCATTTGCCAGTGCTCTAAAGCTGAATAATGCCTACCTCCATAGCTTAGACCTTCTTGTTTTCCAGTTTCAATGGAAGCCCCAGTTGTATCGACATCCATTAATTTACCGTAGTGTTCAGAAAGGTCTAAGTGGAAGCATGGATTAGAATCAATAGATTATGCATATCATGAATATATTCTCAGTTACATCTGTGGCTCACACTTATCATTGATGGGAAACTTGTAATTAGGCAATATTTATGTGCTTATCCATGCTAGAAGGTGCCGTACCTATCAGCATATTCAATGTACGGCATTATAATGTAATTTATTTGTAATTTACCCAACTATACCTATGGACTGAGCAAACCATTTCAGAATATAATTAAAATACACATATGCACAAACACAATTCTCCATGAACAATGCTAAATTTAACTCAGTAAATTAATGGGAGACTGATCACTTGCTCCAGTGCTACAAAATTGTTAGACAAATATGAAATACCTGACATGGTTGCTTGATGATCTGCGCTTTACTGCTCCTGGGTCTCCTAAAGAAACAAACATGCAGTTTTAGTTTCAATATGAGTATTCTGCCCAAACAAATCAGTTCACTTCCCCAAACACTGTATATTTTTAACATTAAACAACAATACACTTTACTACTTGCTGTTCAGCTCATCCAGAGAAATAAAATGAGATTTGTGCTCTAAATCTAAGATTGTTATTTATCTACTTTTGGTTGAGTACTTTTCTGCAATCTTAACAGTTCAGAATTAGGAGGAGCTTGACACAGGCTACCTACTCTCTTCAGGGGTTGGAAGTTACAGTGAGGAAACAGGAAGTTGAATTTATGCAGAACGGATTTTGCCGAGTAAGCCATGTGAAACAATATCATTGTAAACAATTGCAACCACTCAGCACTTGGATGTGCAGAGAAATTTAACACCCCCCCCCCAGCTACACTCCTGCTATTAGTAGAAACAATGAAGATTAATACACAAATCCAGACTAGGATACAGGGTGTCAAAAACTCTGTAACTCTTTGGTAACAAATAAAAAGTTAATTGCATGGTTGGACTAACCTATCTTTTTTAGTACTTTACTTATTTGCAGGGATTGTGGTTTTCTCCAATTAAAAAAAAAATCCCCAATTTTTGGATTAAAAAAGTAACCCCAAAACCACATTTTTTATGTGATTAAAATAAAACACCACTACATATATATATTTATATAGAGTAAACCAATAAAAAAGTAACCCAAAATCACATTTTTCTGTGATTAAAATGAAGCACCACTATATCTATCTATCTATCTATCTATCTATCTATCTAGCGTGAACCAATTAAAAAAGTAACCCAAAATCACATTTTCCCGTGATTAAAATGAAACACCAAGTGGTGTTTCATTTTAATCATGGAAAAATGTGGATTTTGGGTTACTTTTTAATCTGAAAATTGGGGATTTTTTTTTTAACAGAGAAAACCAGGATCCCTGAAGATAAGGAAGCAGGAATAGGAATCAGGAATGTGGGCCATCAGTAGTCATCTTCTGTCATATCTTAACATTAGAAATCCCATGTTTCCTTTATGAGCCACATCCATTCTATTTTTCTGCTCCTTGGAGCTGCATAAAGGATGACAAATGTGACCTTTAGACATGTTTCCCTGTGGGTTTTTTTTTAAACTTATTTGCAGTCTTGGTTGTGGATTCCAGTGTACATAGGTTCCTATAGGTTTTGGTTGCTGGTGCTGGTGTGGATATATTTATACAATGTGATCTTTGATTTTTATGCATGGTCTCCATATTATTTAAAATCTGAAATTTGGTCTGGGTAAGTAAATGTATTTCACCATCACCAAACTTGGATGTCATGGAAAACAAAGTCTAAAATATTACAAATAAGCAGGGATTCATAGATTCATAGATTCATAGATGTTAGGGTCGGAAGGGACCTCAATAGATCATCGAGTCCGACTGGCCACTCTAACTGTGAAGAAGTTCTTCCTAATGTCCAATCTAAATCTGCTCTCTGCTAGCTTGTGGCCATTATTTCTTGTAACCCCTGGGGGCGCCTTGGTGAATAAATCCTCACCAATTCCCTTCTGTGCCCCCGTGATGAACTTATAGGCAGCCACAAGGTCGCCTCTCAACCTTCTCTTGCGGAGGCTGAAAAGGTCCAGGTGCCCTAGTCTCTCCTCGTAGGGCTTGGTCTGCAGGCCCTTAACCATACGAGTGGCCCTTCTCTGGACCCTCTCCAGGTTATCCGCATCCCTCTTGAAGTGCGG
>NW_005842190.1:1059201-1072257 GCF_000455745.1 Alligator sinensis
TATGTATATATGCACACCACTAATATATATATACCACTATATAGATATCTATATATCTATATATCTATATAAATATCTGTATATATTAGTGGTGTTTCATTTTAATCACAGAAAAATGTGGATTTTGGCTTACTTATTCTAACCTGAAAATTGGGGACTTTTTTATCAGAGAAAACCAGGATCCCTGCTTATCATCATAGGAGGAATTCTATGGTAATGTCATATGCTGTTTCCCAGGCGAAATAATAGGTATGGCAAATTAGCTGTCTTTATATCTCTTCTGAAATTTTCTACATCTAAACCTTTTGGTCTCACTTGCATGCTTCCAGAAAACCTTCAACTCATTATGGGAGATATGCCCCCTAAATCTGCACATAACAAAGAAAGAGACATAATAATCAAAATATTAACAACAGTAGCAAGGAAATGCACCACTCTATCATAGCTCATAGTTGAAATTCCACAGTTTAAGTAATACAAATTACGGTGAAGACCACAGCTCAGCTCTGATGGGCTAGAGGCGGCTTTAGAGAGGTGTGGATTAAAGTCCATATAGGCTAATTTCCCATGTACAAAATACAGCAGTGACCTTGTTGATGCTCATATTATAGCCAGAAGATTCAATTTTTTATTTGGTACTAGAATAAAGAACACCTGCGGCCTTAAAAATAAAATAAATAACACTGCAAAATGTCATCTTACACCTAACCCCCCTGGAGGCCAGCTCCATGTTCCATTGGGACTGCATGTGAGCTGTATCACATTATGATCTATGTCAGCATGTCAGAATGGAATGGGGTATTGTCCCTTTGGGAGACTTAAAATGTCAAAAAATTGCTTCTGTACTAAATTTCCTCTTTCAGATGCTATTAATCAGGCATTCAGCATCACATAATTTTATATTAGGCTAATTTTAATTTTTCCCCCTTCATCTTTCATAAATGCTACATGAAGCCCTTTAAAGTGTGGTTCTACCTTGAGAATGATTATGTAAAAATGTCTCTTTATTAAATATAACTGCACTTGCTGACCTCAGTGATAAGTGTGGTAATTTGGGGTTTTAGCCTCCATTAGCCCTGTAGCATTAACACTGCTAGGAGAGTAATCTGATGCTTCTTTTTCATGATTATTCCTGTCAGTCAGTTATGCCTGTGTAATCCCATTAAAGAATAACAACTTGTATTGGTGTTACTGGGGGCATAATGTGAAGCTACAGTGCTCATGTGTAACCAAAGGCCTAATTTTGCCTGCAGATCCCCTCTTATTGATAGTGAAGCATGAGAGAGAAAAGGAGGAAACTTAATTCAGCTACATCGAGTGCATAGGAGCAAGGAATTAAGCAACTCTAACACAAAAATGTAGACAATAAATATGGAATACCTAGCTGGGGTTTTTCAGAGTCAAACTAGGCAAGTCTATATGTGCTATTCCTGTGCGTGAATAAACTGCAGAACTTATTGCTCTGGAGTTTATTGCTCCTGGGCATGCCGTTTAAATGTGCACCTGGGAGCAATTAACTCCAGAGCAATAAGCTCCACAGTTTATTCATGCACAGCATGTGAAGCCTGCTTGGAGCAGCCCTGGCTTGCAAGGGATCCTGGGGGTCAGCCTGCCAGCCTAGGGCTGCTCCCCCTGGATCAATGTGCTGTGGGGGGGGCTGCTTAGGAAATGAGGGAGCTTCAGTGTGGGACTAGCCACAGGCAGCCCCCACAATGAAGCACCCTCATGCCCAGCCAGCCCCTCCAGCATCTACACATGTGCTGCTGTGGAGTTTTTTACTCTGCAGCAGAATAGTACTTGTATTTACAAATACTATCCTTCTGTGGAGTAAATTAGATTGGTTTACTCCAGCCTAATAGGGGCACATACATAGGTAGAGGGATAAAAAATTATTTGGGCTACCCCTCCAGCAGGTAAATCTGTGGGGGCAGGGCAGGGGGAAGGGAAAGGGCCTTGTGGGGGCAGGGCACAGGCAGGAGCAGGGGCTGGGGTGAGTGGGGCCCTGGCCAGACCGGGTGGTGGGATAAGCGGAGGCCCGGGGGCATGTGCCCCCCTGATCTGTACGCAGGGCAGAGGTGGCTGTTGCTACATTCTGCGCTTTGAGCCTTGCTGCCCCGAGAGCCGTGCGACGCCATGTGATTCCTGTTGCTGGGTGGGCAGGGGGTGCGGTACAGCCCAGAAGCAGCGGGCACATGGCATCGGCCACTCCTGGGACAGCTACAACAGGGAGCAAAGCACAGCTTGCAGCAGCAGCTGCTTCCATCCCGTGCACAGATTTGGGGGTATGTACTCTATGTGCCTCCATTTGTCCCACCACCCAGCCTGGCTTGTGTGCAGATCCAGGGCACACGTCCCCATGCCTCCTGGGATGTATGCAGCAGTGGGAGCTGCTTTTTCAAGAGAAAAATAGAGGACGTAAAGGCATCCGGTTTTGTATCAATAGAGGACAGGGGACAACCAGACTGTCCTCTATGAAGGCTAGCCTAGGCGTATGGCAAAGTTTGGAGTGGCTGCAACCTCCCCATGTAACCCCCCCCCAGCATCGCTGCTGCCCGCCCCAAGCACAGCCCACCCCAGCCCCCTGCCAGGAAGATACTCCTACAGTTGTGTTTCATTTAAATAATGGAAACACATGGATGTAATAAGTAATCGAGAGAGAGAGAGCTCTGTTAGGTCACAGGTGGCCTTGTTATGTCCTAAATACCACCATAACTTATAGGAACAAAAGTATTTTAAACACAGCTGAAAGCCTTTGTTTTTTTTGTTTTGTTTGTTTTGGGGTTTTTTTTCACAGTTCCATGTATGCAGCAAGCATGAGGTGTTGTTTTGGAAATTATCAGGAGCAACTGAAATCCAAGTACACAGTTTGGCTCCAGATTTGACTTCATAGTTTCATAATTTCATAGTTTGTAGGGTTGGAAGGGACCTGAGCAGATCATCAAGTCGACCCCCCTGCCATGGCAGGAAAGAGTACTGGGGTCAAACGACCCCAGCAAGGTGTTCATGTAACCTCCTCTTAAAGACCCCCAGGGTAGGAGCGAGCACCACTTCTCTTGGAAGTTGGTTCCAGATCCTAGCCGCCCTGATCGTGCAGTAGTGCCTCCTGATGTCTAGTCTGAATCTACCCTCTGCCAGCTTGTGGCCATTATTTCTAGTCACTCCTGGGAGTGCTCGGGGGAACGGGGACTCCCCCAATGCCTGCTGGTCCCCTCTAACTAGTTTGTAAACAGCCACTAGATCCCCCCTCAGCGTTTTCTTGAGGAGGCTGAACAGGTTCAGGTCCCGTAGCCTCTCCTCGTACGGCCTGCTCTGCTGCCCCGATCATGCGGATGGCTCTCCTTTGGACCCTCTCCATGTTGTCCACATCCCTCTTGAAGTGCAGTGCCCAGAACTGGACACAGTACTCCAACTGTGGCCTGACCAGTGCCGCATAGAGGGGGAGGATCACCTCCTTGGACCTGCTCGAGATGCATTTGTGGATGCACGATAAGGTATGGTTGGCCTTCCTGACTGCTTCCCCACACTGTTGGCCCATGTTCATTATGGCATCAATAATGACTCCAAGATCCTCTTCTGCCCCTGACTGACGAGAAGTGAGTTCCCCAACCTGTACGTATGCTGCTGGTTCTTCCTAGGTGCAGTACCTTGCACTTGCCTGTTGAAACCCATCCTGTTCTCATCCATCCACCCCTGTAACCTGTCTAGGTCCGATTGCAGCCTATTCCTCCCTTTTAGCGTGCCCACTTCCCCCACATCTTAGTGTCATCTGCAAATTTGAACAGGGTGCTTTTTACACCCTCGTCCAAGTCACCGATGAAGATGTTGAACAGTGCGGACCCGAGGACCAAGCCCTGGGGGGACCCCACTGCCCACATCCCTCCAGGTCGAATAAGACCCGTCTACCACCACTCTGTGGGTGCAGTCCTCCAGCCAGTTACCGACCAATTTGACTGTGTAGGTGCCGACGCCACAGTCCCCTAGTTTTTTAATGAGAATGGAGTGAGAGACAGTGTCGAAGGACCTCCTAAAGTCCAGAAAGACTACGTCCACTGCTACACCTGAATCTAAGAATTTTGTGACCTGGTCACAGAAGGTCACCAGGTTGCTCTGACAGGACCTGCCTCTAATGAACCTGTGCTGGTTGCCCCTAAGCATAATCTTCCCTGCTGGCCCCTCACGGACATGCGCCAGGATAACTCTCTCAAAAAGCGTACCCAGAACCGAGGTAAGACTGACTGACTTATAGTTTCCTGTGTCCTCCTTCCTCCCTTTTTTGAAAATGGGAACCAGTGCAGCCCTACCCACTGCTCTGTGTTTGGGGAGGCTAAGCCCTGTTAGCCCTGGCCGTCTGCCACCTATGAGTGCATATGTAGATGCTGAGATGTTTACTGTGCAGCTAATTAGTCAACTGCATAGTAAAAGTCTTCCATAGATGTGCCCACTGCCTATTAATTAAGAAAAATTTAAATGAAAAGTGTCTCCCTTCCAGAAGCATTGCTTCGAGAAGCACCACTGTAGGCATCTGAAAGGGCAGGAGTAATAAGGAAAAAGGCAAAGAAGCAGAAGAAGGGAAGGGGAAGAATGTCATGTTTTGGGTATGGAAAGTATGGTTCAAGAGGAAACAAAACCAGGTGTGTGCCTGGTGTTCTGTGATGCACAAATAACACTCAACATACTTCTACAAATTAGAAACTCCTGTCATGTGTTGCCTGGAAGAACTAATAAAATGGTGAGCTAAAAGTGCGAAAAGACTGAATGTTGAGCAGCTGAGAATGAAAAAAAATCTAGACAAGGTTTAAAACTTTTCAGAGGATTAATTTTTGTTTCTACCTATTTACTTCTAATGACTAATGGACACTCTGGCTGCATCCAGACAACCATGGACATTTGGTTCCCCAGGGACAAGTAGTGCCAATGCAAGTGGCTCCTGGTGTACTTGTTCCCGGGGAATGCCCGTGCCATGCATGCTTTGGCACACAGCAAAGTACTGGGTGGGGTAGGGAAGGCTGAGGCCAGCACTGGGCTGGCCCCAACAGTTTTACCTGGGGTCCTGAGGGCCTCCTGGGGCTGGAGCCATGGCAATTCTGCTGCATGGAGCCTGGCTGGCAGCCGAAGCATGGCTCCGAGTGGCCCAGCTCCGCTTTTGAGCAGTGCACGTTGCCTGTGCATGTGCTGCTTCATTTTTTTTCCCCATGGGTTTTTTTTGACCCCTGGATATACATGTGTGTTGGTATTAGGGTCAGCAAATAATTAAGTTCCCTATAAAATAGTACTGCCAGGGACGGTACTATCTTACAGCAGAATACTTGTGTGATGAAACGCATGTGTAGACCGTCAGGTGCTGGCTTGGCCATGAGGGTGCTAAAGAGTAGGGGCTGCCTGCTGCGCTCTTATGCCCCACCCAGCCCCTCTGCTGCCCAATGATGTGATCTGGAGCCTGGGGCTGATCCCCCGGAGTCTGCTGCCAGCCTGGAGCTCCTCTGTCCTGGCTCAAACTGCTGTGATCCTGGGAACACATGTAAATGCTGCGCCCAGAAGCAGTTAACTCTAGCGCGAACTACACAGAGTTTATTACATCACACTAACTGAACATGCAGATGCACCCCATGGCTACGTTCAGACAAGCACAGATGTATGAAATGTGGTGCTGCAGACCCACCTGTGGCACCACACACAGCACATGCAGGCATTCCCTGCACTGCTACCTTGCAGCATGGGGTTTTTTTTACCCCAGGAGATGCCGGGGTCAAAAAACCCCACGCTGAAAAAAAGTGGGGCGATGCATGTGGTGGCAGTATGTGCTGCCCCAAACCAGAGCCTGGCCAGCTGAAGCCACACCCCAGCTGCTGGCTGGGCTTCCTGTTGCAGCTACAGCCCCAGGAGGCCCCCAGAACCCAGGTAAGGCTGTTGGGGTCAGCACAGTTGCTGGCCCCAGCCTCCCTTACCCCACCCAGGGTAACCTCCTGTATGCCAGAACATGTGTGGCATGGGTGTTTCCCAGGGACAGGTAGCAGTGGCACAAGGTGTGCCGTTGCTACTTGTCCCTGCGGAAACAAATGTCCCTGCTCATCTGGATGTGCCCCATGTGTCTTAAAGCTTATAAAAGACTTTTTGGAAAGTTCTCTCAGTAAAGCCACAGAAGATCAAGCTGGACCATCTTGATACTTGCAAGGTAAAGCAAAATTTAAGCACACAAAAAGACTTAACAGCATGACACAAGCCTGTTTAGGCTCTCTTTGTATTTTGTAAAGAATAAAATATGACAACTTAGTTTTTAGTTGAGAAGTCTCTGCAGGTCACCATTAAAATCCTTCATACCTCTATTCAACGTCCTGCTTGCCATCAGACAACTTTGAGGTAAGTAGACTGCTCCAACTTTTATCTGAGCCTATTTTGCATAAAATTAACTTTTCCAACCAGGAGATCTTATACCACCTTTCAGCTCTCCTGTGAAATATGAATTTTCATTTCCACCTGGGAGAAATGTTACAATCTGTGCACTCTTCTATGCCTGAGGAAGGGTGTGTGCGCCCAAAAGCTTGCAAATATTTTTTTTTGCAATTATCTAGTTGGTCTAATAAAAGATATCACCTTCCCAAGAGTTCTGATTACTTTTGCCTGCAGACCAACATGGCTACAACTTGTATCCCTCATACCTCCATGGTTTTTTTTTTAAGTTGCCCAGGCCAGGGTTCCAGCACTCTCAGTACTTTATTTGGGATTACACTTGCCAGGAAAAAGATCGGTGATCCTGCCGTCATCCTTATTTTCACATCTTATAAACTCAGCTGTATAGCACACAGTGGTCCATAGGTCACTGTGTTACTTGGTTCTCAACCAGAGCGCAACTATTGTGTCTGAGTTAACTGTTAAGAAGTGGGCTCCAGAGACGAAACTGACTGAGGTTATTAATTTAAATGATAATCAGTAAGACACGGGGACATATGTTAGTGACCCAGAGGAAGTGGAAAGACTGGTGTGTTGGCTGGAGCAAAATGGATCAATATGCCTATATTTATACTCCACTAATATTAATATTTAAAGCTCTGCAAAATTTAGCCAAGACCTTGCATTCTTATCAGCAGCAGAAGTATCTGTGTTACTTACAGGACAATTCTACTGTTGCATCCTCACAAGCTTGTCTGAAAGGTGACAAAAGTATGGTCTGGAGTGCTTGGTTTAGTAAATGCAGTATTGAGTCAATGGCTTGCATGACTTTCTCTGTCCAGAGGAAGAAAGATGAATGGCAAATTATTTGTTACCTGGCTATTTCTGGCACTCAGTGCTCCTACTGGGCATGTGGACCTGTATGCTCCTCAGGGTGCTGGAGCAGCTCATGCCAGAAAGGAAGCTGCAACATGCAGTGGCATCAATGCTGTAGTCTACTTCATCCAATCCCTTTGAGGTTGTGTGCCCAGGAGGCAAAGTGAAGGCACAAAGATAAAGTCCTCTCACTTCCTCTTGCTTCTTGCACTCCATCCCCCTGTCCTTTTGCATATTTGCAAAAGGTAGTCACAATCCAGCCCTGAATCTTTCTCTTTCATATATGCTAGAAGAACAACTGCACATTTACACAGCACAGGGCATACTGCCTGAGACTTGCTTATCATGACACTGTCACTTTCCTAAAAGAAGTTTTAATTTCAAAGCTTCAAATCACAGAAATTGGGGGTTGCTTTGCTGGCTTAAATCAATATAGTTTAAAGTTATGTCATCACTCTTCCAGGTGTAAGTCACAAGTCTCTTGAATGCAGCCAAACTTCCAGAATGTAATATTAAAGATATTATCTGTGGTCATCTTTACATGTGCTTTGGAGGTTGGAGTGGGGGAAGGCGCTTTAATTAGCACCCACAATGTCTCATGTATTCATCATCCCATCCTTCAAAATGGTACTGGGGGTGCTGTACCAAAATCTCATATGACAAGCTTTAGTTAAATTATCCCTGCTGCCATTTTGAAGCTTGGGGATGCTGAATACATGAGATGCCAAGGTTGCTGGAGTATGCTAAGTAGCATGTTTCAACAGGGTCGATTAATCGAGTCTGCTCCAATGTGCTGCAATTACGGCACATCGGAGAAGATGTCCCACAATCTACAGGTATCCTGTATGGCCATGCTTGTCTCGATACACCTGATCTTAGAAGCAAAGCAGAACTGGGCCTGGGACACCAGGCTGGATCACCAGCTTCAAATCTCAGGTAGTGTATATTCAAACTGAGGAATGGTTGTTGAACACTTGGAGAACACTAAACCATAGGAATAGGGGGTGAGACTTTGTTTGGTCCAGTTGCTGGGCTGATGGATCACAACTAAAGAAAGGAAATATATTTTTATATTCAAAACTTGTAGGAGTAAAGGCTCTGTGCTTAGGTAATTCCCATAACCTTGCCAATATTGTTTGCTAACGGAGCTGGAAGAATGAACATTTTGGAGTGCTGGTCATTTGCCACAAATTAGTACCTTGTTTCTAAATCTAGCTACTTCCACATAACATTAAAATACATACAAATAACATCCCCCAACATAACAAATGCATGTATCTATATTGAGCTGCAATCAAAAGTACAGATTGAAAGATACAAAAGAGAAACCATTATCAAATATTCCCTAAGAAAGCTATTTGTATTTGTTAATTATGAGAATGGCAGATACTGAGAAACATGCTCATATTTAAAAGCTGAAAAGCAGCAACCAAATTATAACTAGGCAGGGTTGATTTTACTTCTAACAAGCAGTGAAGTAGTTAAATTTGGTATAGCATATATAAACTACTCTCAACATTTCTGTTGGCAAAATCTAGATCAAATTTGTTTTGAAGTTAAAACAATTCTCTTATTGATCACAGTATTGTTTAAAAATCAAGAGTCAATGAGTCTATTTGTGTAAGGATTTACAGGATTGTGGTCTTAGTCTCTGCCTAAGCATACTGTATCATCAGTTTGGTAATTTTGACAATCAGAGTTTATCTGATGGGCAGAGGCTTTTCATCAGTATTATTCTCAAAGTTAGCATCCATTTTTCTTATAAAAATGTGGCTGTGGAACAACAGCAGTGACACGGGCATTCTTGATTGTGCCAACATCCATTTTAGAGTTGGCTCTGATGCTTAGGTTTCCTGCACTGTAGGCAGAAATTCTGCCTGAACAGAAATACCAAAAGAGTTCATATGGATTTGAAACAAACAATAATTCCAGTCAGCTCAGAAACTGTCTGCCTCAGTTTGTAAAGCTTTTTGGAAGCAACTAATTTTTAGGGGTGTGTGAAAGAGGCCCTATTTGATTCGGATTCAGCCTGAGTCAGGGACAGCGTTTCGATTTGTTGATTTGGATCACTGTCCCTGATTCGATTTGGTCGAATCCGAATCTGAAGATTTGATGCTGATTCAGAGAATCAGCGATTCGGCCATAGACACAGCTGTCCCAGGGAAGCGGGGGCGCTGGGAGACCCCCGCGGCGGCCAAGGGGTCCGCTTACCTCCTGCAGGGCCGGAGGAGCCGAAGAGAGTCCACGTGCTGGCACAGCTGGCGCGGGTCGTCAGCTGGGCATTTATCCGGCTGCGGCTGAGCGGCGCGGGCGGGGCACGCCTGCCGGGAGAAACAAAAGGTGGCCCTGCCGAGGGAACGAGGCGGCTGAAGGGAGAGAGATGTATACCGTATGGGCCCAACGTATGCCATTACTGTAAACAGGAAGGACACTGAAAAAGAGAGTATAAGTTAAGCACTACACTAGCCGTCAAAGGCCACGCCAAGCAAGCTTCAGTTCTGTAAATCCACTGTTAAATACTTAAGAAGAGTTAACCAAGCCTCTTGTGCAGCTTACCACAAAAGATGCAGAAGAACCAGTCTTTTGAGATCATAAAGCTGCCTGCAGCTTACTTCTCTGCACAATTAAATCCAGTAGCAAAGGAGGAAGTAAGCTGCCTTCACTCAGTGGCAGCAGCTGCAACAATAGTCAAGAAAGCCCAGGAATTAGTCTTCAGATACCCCCTTATCCTAAAGGCTCCACACGCAGTAGCCCTCCTCCTCCTCCAGAAAAACACTCAACATTTTTCTCATCAAAGAATGAACAAATATGAAACCACACTTTTAATGGCCACAAACCTGGTCATAGAAAGATGCAATGCCCTGAATCCGGCTACCTTATTACCTCTACCCAGCGACGGGGAACCAGACTCCCACAATTGCCTTCAAGTTGCAGCATTTTCAGACAAACCCAGGGCAGATCTCAGTGACTTACCCTTAGACAACCCTGACTTAATTTTTATGTAGATGGCTCTTCCAAAATAGTCAACGGAGTTAGAAAAACGGGTTATGCAGTAGTAACTCCATTTGAAGTACTTGAAGTTGAACCACTGCCTGAGCAGCTGGGCGCAGTAACAGACTGTGGCTTCCAGCTTGTGCCGTGCCCTGGGCCCTCACCAGGCTACTTTTGTTTTTTCTTGGAGTGAAATGCCGAAAGTTTTTGCACGTGTACTATGAGACAGGGAAGAGTAGAATTGCTCATTTCTTGAGAGCTATATGGCATGTTAAGCATGATGTGTATTACTGCGAAAGTATTTGTCACGGTGTGAAGTTCTAAATGTCCTGGAATGGTTTCTCTTTAGTAAGATTAATGTTTTTTTTTACTTTCTGTACCTGATCTTTCATAAAATAAAGTAGTTAAAAAGGATAGAATATGGCGATTGCCGGACGGAAAGATAGTGCTACCTAAAGCAGCCCTTAAACCTTATCCACAACAACTTCACCAAAGCAAGCATTTAAGTTGCAAAAAACTTGCTGCTATCACTAATAGGCTGTTCTATGCACCCGGAGTCTACCAGGAAGCAAAAAGACTTTTAGAACACTGCAATATATGCAAAAAGTTTAATATCAAAGGGGAAAAATCAGAACCCCCTGAAGCCCGCCCCTGGGCTTATACTCCCTTTAAAAAACTACAAATAAATTTTGCTGGGTTTACAATGGGTAAACAACCTCCTAGTAATTATTGACCAACTCACAGAGTGGGTAGAAGCCTTCCCCACCAGAAGAGCTACAGCACAACAAGTAGTAAAATACTCCTTAACGAAATTATACCCAGGTTTAGTCCACCACGTATCATTGAAAGCAATCAAGGATCACATTTTACTGTTAACATAAATAAAACACTGACCAGCTGCCTAGGAATAAAATGGAAATTCCATACCCCTTGGCACCCAGAAAGCTCAGGACAAGTAGAGAGAATGAATCAGACCCTGAAACAAAACAATTGGAAAGCTATGTGCTGAGAGCGGGTTAAAATAGACTAAAGGTCTCCCACTGGCTCTTATGTCCATCAGAACCACCCCCAGGAAAAAACTAAAGCTCAGCCCTTACGAGCTGTTGTTTGGACACCCTGTTCCCCAACATTCCCCCTTACTACCGGCACACACTTCCTCTCTCTTAGGCGATGAAGAACTCACCTCTTATATTTTATCTCTACAGTCTCAGTTAAAATCTCTCCATAGATATGCTGCTTTAAGCCAACCCCTCCCTGCCGATGTCCCAGCACATCGCATCCAGCCTGGAGACTGGGTGTATGTAAAAACTTGAAAACGGTCTCCCCTTGAACCTAAGTGGCAAGGACCGTATCAAGTCCTCCTCACCTCCCACACCACTGTAAAAGTAGCAGAAAAGAACAACTAGATTCATTATATTCATACAAAGAAAACAGAAGTTTCACCAGAGCTCAGGATCGGCTCCAACGCAAGCTTCCCTGACCTGGAAAAGGGAAAGCCAGAAGAAGACGACTGCAGACTTCACGGGAGCACCGCACGCCCACCTAACCGCAACAAGGGTGAGCCAGAAGCAGATGAAAAAATAAAAACAAACACCTCCTGGACCTGCAGCCCGTTAGATAACATAAAACTCAAACTAACCAAGGTCCACTAATGAACTGTCACCCTTTTGGGGTCCTGCCCAGCCCAGAGAGCACCGAACTCCAAGTACTGCATCCATCCTTTAGACACTTTTGAATCAGCCAAAACCGAGCACTTTGAGACTGTAACATGCCCCAGAAGAACAATTATTGGAGCTGCAGAGTTGTTTATACTGTTTATGCTGATTTTTATTATAATATGGCTTTTATGTTATTTCTAATTTTTCTCTTTGCTGAAGAAATAAGTCTTTTACAAGGGTTGGCTATAGCTACCAGTTGCTGCAGATGTGCTAATCCTGGCACCCGAGGTTTTCCTGTCTAGATAAGCAATTCAATCGAACTCTCTGAAATAGACAGAAAGGTCAACATTGCCCACTGGTATCCTCCCTCACGTTGCTGTAGTTCAGCAGAAGTCCGAGTATTTACTTATGGAGCAGAATATTGTGTAAAGCCTAGCCACCCAGTTCTCAAACAATTTACAGAGTCTCCTCAGGCTAAGGCTACTCTTAAACCTATTGTTGCCCATATCTTTGATAACAATATGTACCTCCAATACGTTGAGAGAGTCACTAAAGCAGAAAACCAAAGTGATTGTTGGGTGTGCAGTCATTTTCCTCTCCACACCCAAGGAGGAATTCCCATAACTCCCATCCCCTGGGACCCCATCGAGTCACTTTTAAACCCCTCTAATAACCAAGCTTGGGACCAAAGTCAGCAGGAGTTCCTTTTAGTAAAGCCTGTCATTGGAAATTAATGTTTTTATGTAAACTGCTCAGTATCAAACTGCATTAACTTAAGCACCAGCATATGTCACCACTATTTTACTAGTTCAATTAGAAGAGACTAGCGTAATAATAACACAGCAACCCCTACCTATTGCAGCTCTTACAATGATTTCTACAGTGACAAAAATTTAACCAAGGGCACTAATCCTATCTACACCCCCATTTCCTCTTTAAATAATACCTTGTGGTATTGTTTGTACACTGATACCTCCCGGGGACAATGCTTCTTCAATGGAACTGCAAATCCTTCCTTTAAATCAAAGGGTGAGCGCGGAGTGCTAGAACTAGGAAACGGTGGCCGAATACCTCCTAAGTATTCAAACCTCGCTGCTTTAAAAGGACAATACTGGGTCTGTGGCTCCCACGCCTACCATAAAAT
>NW_005842190.1:1072743-1076642 GCF_000455745.1 Alligator sinensis
GGACAACAGTTTATGCAAAGGCAAGTAAAAATGTATAGTCAGTTTATACAAATATCCAGCAACAATCATCAAGACCTAACTCCACTAGAACTTGAATATCTAAAAGTGTGTTCCAAAACTCCCTCTGGGAGTTTGGAACAAAGGGGGGACTGTGGTGGGCAAGTTTGTTATTACCCTGAAATAAAATAGTTTTCTGATAGCATACTGTTAGGTTAACAATAATTGAGATTATTGAGAAGTATTAGATTTGCAGCTGAATACAAGGCATGACCTGTGGCCTAGCAATGCTGCTGACCACAAGGCAGAATAATAGCTAAGCCAGCCATTTACTTATGTTAAGTAATCATTTTAACTGTGTTAACCATTTCCTGAGTGGAATGCAGCAAGTGAATCTGTGTCGTGTGCTGTAAATCAGCTACAGCAAGGAACAAGATAAGACAAAGAAGCAATTGTTCTAAGTACAGTAATCGTGTCCTTAAGAAATATCTACTACTGTGCAAGTTTTTGCTAACGTATCATAATGTTACTGTTACTTAACTTTAAGCTTTTAGAAAGTGCTAGTTCAGCTTAATAGAAATATGCTGTTATGAAGATTTGTAAAGCACCGCCCAAGTATTGCTTTTTGTTAACCCTGTAGTCTTGCCTTATTGTAAAAAATATAAAAGAATGCCCCACCCTTTAGGGGGGGCCATTTTGCCTCTTTGCTGGCTTATGGTCATTGCTCGAGCAAATAAACTGCAGTAAAGCTTTTACCCGTGTCGCCTGGTTCCTATGCAGCTAGACAACGAACTCCAGGGAGTTCCCCACGACATTGAAGTTCTTTCTTTTACTCAAACAGCCCTTCTCTGGGCCCTCAGACCCCTCAGTCTGTTAGGCTCCATCTCCTCTCTAGGCTCACAGACCACTCAATCTCTCACGCAACCTGTCCCTGGGCTGCCAGGTTCTTCGGTCTCTCACCCAGCCCCTCTCTGGGTTGCCAGGGCCCTTTGGTCTCTTCCTGGACCTTTCTGGTCCCCCACTATTCCTGGTCCCACTTTATTCCTGGCCCCACTCTGAACCTCTGGACCCACCTGGTCCCAGCTTTTCCTGGCCTCCCTCTGTGCCTCTGGACCCTTCTGGTACCCCTTTCTCTCTTCATTTTCTCTCAAGATGTGGTTTCTTAGTCATCCCTCTCCATGGAGCAAACCACAAGGCAGTGGGAGCTGAGGCTTTCAAGCACCCCATGCTTGCTGTTCCCTGGGGTGGCCCACGCATGGCACTTTGTGAAAGTTGCCCTGCCACAGGCAGCCCTACCATGCTAACCAGCCCCAGTAGGGTAGAGTTTCATGTCTTTCCCAGAACCACTCTCTAGGCCAGGGGCGGGTAAAGTCCATGGGCTGGATTAGGCCCACAGCGGACTTCATTTCCCAGCTGCTCTTGCCTGCCTTCCTGCAGCTGGTTTCCATGGAGACCTCAGTAGCAGCAATGCCATGACAGCACGGGGCCAGGGTTTCCATGGAGACCGGCCCCTGCAGTGCTGGCAGAGTGTGTGGCAGGGTGGGGAGCTGTTCTGGGGTTGGGATCTTCTGGTGGTGACGGCATGGTCTGGAGCTGAGGCAAAGCTGCAATCTTTCCTTTTTCTTTTTTTGTTCTCTCTTCTCTTCTTTGAGGGTGAGAAGCTTCACCTTGAAATGGACAGGCACTTGTTTGCAGTGTCAGTCCTTACCGCGCAGTCATTTAGTACTTGTTTATACAACCTGAGTTACTGTACAGTCACGCCAACAAACAGATTTTTTGTGATGCTGATTGCACAGTAGTTTGAAAATACTGTGCAGTAGCATTGCATCATGGTTTCTGCCACACAATGCTACTGTGCAGTAGTCTTGGGCCTCTGCACAGTCAGTGTCTCATGTAGACATGGCCAATGTCTGACCCATGGTTCATTGTAACCCCTAGGTCCTTCTCTGTGGTACTGAAGCCTAGACAGACATCCCTCAATCCATATTTGTGCATTCAATTATTTCATCCTAGATATAGGACTTTGCACTTGCCTTTGCTGAATCTCATCTAATTGATTTTGGACCATTTCTTCAGTTTATCCAGGTCATTTTAGATCTTAGCTCCTTTAGAGTGTCTTCAGTTCCACCTAACTTGGTCTCATCTGCAAAGTTGCTAACTGTGCACTCAACCTTATTGTCCAAATCATTAATAAAGATGTTATATGATACCAGACCTAGGGCAGACCCCTGGAGAACCCCACTTGATACCAACTAGACTTGTTGAGCACAGTTATATAGCCACCTTATAGTACTATCACCTAGTCTGTATTTCCTTAGTTTGTTCATGACAGTGTCCTGAGAGACTGTCAAAAAGCCTTGCTAAAGTGAAGGTACATCAGATCCAGTATTCTTCCCTCCCATCCATAGAGCCTGTTACCTTTTCATAAAAAGAAATCAGGTTAGTCAAGCATGACTTGCTGTTGGTGAATCCATGCTGCATGTTTCTGTTCACTTTGTTCCCCTCTAGGTACTTTGCAATAGATTCCTTGAGGACCTGCTCCATGATCTTTCCAGGTATTGAGGTCTGACTGACTAGCCTATTGTTTTGTGGATCCTCCTTTTCCCCTTTCTTAAAGAGAGGCACTATATTTGCCCTCTTTTAAACATTTGGGACCTCCGCTAAGCATGAGTTCTCAAAGAGAATAGCCAATGGCTCTGAACTTACTTCAGCCAATTCCTTCAGTACCATAGGGTGTATTCTATCCAGCCCTGCTGACTTGATAACATCTAGCTCAATTTATTTTCAACCAGGGTACCAAAGCCAGGTACATCAATACAAACATAATTCACAAGATAAACCCAGAGATTTCAGAGAGGAATCCATTGTGTCACAAACATTCTGAGCTGTTGTGGTCTTTCTGAGTTCTTTGTAATAGAAGCCCTGCTGGTCAAGAATGAGTGAAAATTAAGATTTAACATTTTTCAAGGGGTGCCTTGAGTCTAATGAGAGGTCCCTCAAGTAAAAAAAGGGTTGAGAACCACTGATCTCACTTCTCTAAATAAACCTTTTACTACTCTAGGCTGTTTGTCTCCTTCTCTATCTGTGTTGTCAACTGTGCTCATCATCTGGTACCTGACATTATTCATGAAGGGCTATATGCTGGTGGCCACACCAAGTCAGCATCACCAGTGAATTCAATAGCAAGGGCAGTAGCCGCCTATGTGTGGGTAGGTGAGACTCTAGCAGGGAGGTAGGACTCTTCTCTCCTCCCTCAACTCTCTTGCACTCACCCCCCACCTTCTCCTGTCCAGGGAGACAAAATTCTTAGTTAAGCCTCTGTGGGGCTACCTAATACATACTGTATTTCTGTTAGGTATCAAGAGGACCTAGATTGGAACACCTCTCAAGACAGAGGCCCCCTTCCAATATACTTTCTGCAGGAGGTGCTCCTCATGATTCATGTGGCCTCAGTGCCATTCACAGTGAACACAGGACAGATTTCTAGCAACATACTGCACCTGTCTAGCAGAGAGGATTATTTCAGTTTATTGCTATCCTGAGGCTCTTTAACCTATAATACTGTCTAAGGTATGTGACCAAGAGCAGGGACATATATCATCTTGTATGTAACCTGTGGAAGCAGCAGTTCAAGAAATCAATCAGCATCATAGGATCTACATTTTAAACAAAAAGGCAACAACAACATAACACATTACAAAGAAAAGCATGAGTAGGTTATTTCTTTTATGAGTAATGAAACTTGTTCAGCTTTAAGCATAGGCGATTGGTGCTGCCTTAGTCACAGGGGGCATGTGCCCCCCCTGCCACCAATCCTGCTGACTGGAGGCAGGTGGGGGGAGTCCCCCATGGGCAATCCCACTGCAGCCGATCACTGCACTCACTGCAGGTGCTTCTGGGAG
>NW_005842190.1:1076655-1080923 GCF_000455745.1 Alligator sinensis
TGTTACCCCCCCCCAGAGGCGGCCACAGCTACTCCTGGAAGCGGCTGCAGCGATCACAATGAATGCCCGGTGCTTGCAGGAGGCACTGACGCTCCTGCCTGCCCCCACTGCCCATCACCTAAGTGGTGAGTGCGGCCATCAGGGGGTGCACCGGCTCTCTCAGGGGGTGCACATGCACCCTCGTGCATCCCCTATGAGTCACCACTGACTTTAATGAAGCTTAATTCAATTCACATTGCACTGCACTCCACTCTGGCAAGCAAATAAATATTGCTGTCATTACAGATTGAGGGAAAGGGCCTGTCTATAGGTGCTTACATAAGTTACAATTTTTGCATGATTGGGCCCCTCAAAGTGCTGTACAGCCATGATGTAACACATGTGCACCACTGCAGAGTCCTTTTAAAATGGCTGATTGTGCAAAAAAACCCTGGTCAAATGAAGTAATAAATAAACACTCTCTAAAGCAGAGCACCTTAGGAAACTTGTGTTCCCTCCAGGGTTCATTTTTTACTTGGGGGCTGTCAGTGGAGGAGGGAGCTACTGGCTCCTTTGAATGGCCAGAACTGAGGAGGGGCTGTGGGTGGGGAAGTCCTCCTCACCTCCCGGGTCCCCGCAGCTACCCTGGCTGGGATATTGGAGGGAGCCAGGCTGGACATGCAAAGTGTGGGGGCCCCATTCCACCTTGTCCCCCTGCTCAGCTCTGGCCCCCTTCGAAGCAGCCAGCAGCTTCATGCTGTTGCTGTCAAGTGGCCCAAGTGGGGGGTTGGGGAAGGGAGCCTCCTCTTGCCTCACAGGCTCCCCCACTACCCCAGCCGGGGTACTGTGGGGAGCTGAGTCTGGCCCATGAGGTGATGGGGGGGGCTCCCTTCTTCCACCTTCCGCCCAGGCCTCTTGACAGTGGCAGAATGGAGCTGCTGGCTGCTTTTAATGGTCAGAGCTAGGGGGGCATGGAGCAGAGCCCTCTTGCTTCATGGGCCCAGTCCAGCTCCCTGACAATACCCTAACTGGGGTAGCTAGGAGGCAAGGGTCCCCCCCGCCTCCTCAGCTCTGATCATTCAAAGCAGCTGGCAGCTTAGTGCTACCGCTCCCCCTCGCACTCCCCCATCTCTCTCCTGCTGACAGCCCCAGAGCTAGGATAACCACCTTTTCAAAAGGGGAAGGCAAGACACATGCCTGCCTCCCCACACCTTCCCCGTTGCTGGATCAGAGACGAGCAGAGTGGGCTGTGGATGTGGGCTGCCCCTTATGCCCACATGTGGACTCCCCACCCTGTTGCCTTTCCTATAGGAGCCCCACACTAGCTGCACACCCCCTGTCCACTCAGCATCAGCAGAGGATACAACTCAACACCACCACTACCTCCACTGCTGCTGGGAGGGCAGGTGGTGCATTGCCATGGCAGCGTGGCTAGTGCAGTGCCTCTGGGGGCAGGGGAGAAGATTGGGGAGCCCTGAGCCACAGAGGGCAACCCACATCCGCCCCCATCCTGCACACAAATCTGGGGGGTACATACCCCCTGCCCCCTGGATGAGCTGCCTGTGGCTCTGTCCCACTCCCCATCCCAGCCCCATGAACCACCCTGGCTGGGCAGCATACCCTGCCCCTGCCCCACTCCCTCCGTCAGCGTGGAGGCCTCAATCTGCCCCCGCGTCCCGCTCCCCTATACCTCCTCCTTCACCATAGACTTACCTGCAGGGAGCTGCTCTTCAGGTTGCCTGGCTGTGTTCCTGGCCACATGCATATGAGCGGGCATGCATGTGGACATTACACCTCATGCATTGTGCTCCTGGCAGGCTGCTAAGGGAAACTTGCCATTTTCCGTGGATCCCTGCACGATGCTGCAAATCTGGGACAAATGCTGTCTCGGAGTAATGCAGCCTGAGACCAGGACTTGAAGTTCCCATTGAGGGACTGTCCCACCTGGGGGGGCGCACATGCTCAGACACCCCCCCCCAATTTTGTTTCTCTCTCCGCTTATGGGGGGAGCGAGGCTGGGCCCAGGGGGTGGGTGGGCGGGGAACAGGCCTGGACAGCAGAGTGGCGGGGGGGGGGGGGGGGGGGCGGGGCGGGCCGGCGGTCCTGAGGCAAATATTTGTAAATGATCCTCAGGCAAATGTTGCTTTGGCAGTTGAATCTCAGCAGCAGATGGGTTTGCAACAGCCTCTTTCCTACCCGCATTTTACTCTCAGAAGTGTTCTGGCTAATCCCTTCCTTCCCGAGGGTGTCACTCTAGTTGTTGCAGCTCATGTTTCATGATCTGAACTAGAAGCCTGGGGTGGAGCAAACAGCTCACTTGGTATACCATTTTCCTGAAAAACATATTTATTGGTGGAACAGGGAGCCTCAGCCTCCTGTTATTTTAATGAGAGAAAAAGCAGCAGATAGAGCCCAGGCAGCCGAACAGAGGCTAGCTGCAAGAAGGAAGGCAGCAAAGAAACGCTGTTGCCTAGGCAGGGAGCTGTACCTCAGAGGGAAGGGGCACGCCTGCAGCCAGTTAAAACAACTCTGCCTGGAGGGAGCTGGCTGCAAGGGAATAGGCACCTAAGGCAGTGTTTTTCAACCTGTGGGTCATGACCCGAAAGTGGGTCACAAGAATATATAAAAGAGTTGCAAAGAAACTTTAAAAATGGATTCTCCTATAAAGGAAAAGAACAGGAAACTGTGGCTTTTCTCTTGGAGGCTGGAAGATTTCCAGCCTGCTTGGGACTGCTTGGGGCTTCCCCATGCCCTATGAACCCTCCCCCACCCCACACACTGTGGGGGCTGGGGCCTGGGGGTGGAGGGCAATGGGTCAGGAGTGAGGGGCCCTGGGTCGCATTGGCCACTGATGTTTACAAATGGCTCCTGGTACAAAAAAAGGTTGAGAAACAGGACCTAAGGAAACAGTCCAACAGGGCAGAGACTAGGAAGGCTGCTAGAGCAGCAATCATAAACTGCTATAGCAACCAGCCTTCAGGCCCTAGTGAGAGCCCCCTGCTCACCTGACCAGAAGGAGCAAGGCTTAGGCAGCCTTATGTGGTGGGAGAAACCTCCCTAAGGTTCGTTGTCTAGCTGTAATTTGATTGACAGACAACGCGGGTAAAGAAAGACAGCTGTTTATTTGCTCGAGCAAAGACCATAAAGCCAGCAAAAGGCAAAATGGCCCCCCCTGAAGGGTGAGGCGATCTTTTATACTTATTACAACAAGGCAAGACTTCATGGTTAACAAAAAAAGCAATACTTGGGCGGTGCTTTTCAAATCTTTGTAACAGCATATTTCTATTAAGCTGAACTAGCACTTTTTAAAAGCTAAAAGTTAAGTAACAGTAACATTATAATATGTTAGCAAAACCTTACACAGTAGTAGATACTTCTCAAGGACACAACCACTGCACCCAGAACAATGGTTTCCCTGTCTTATCTTACTTCTTGCTGTAGCTAATTTTTCAGCACACAGACACAGATCCACTTTTTAACTCAGAAAATGCTTAATACAGTTAAAATGATTACTTGACACAAGCAAAGGCTTAGCTATCATTCTGACTTGTGGTCAGCTGCATTGCTAGGCCACAGGTCATGCCTTGTATTCAGCTGTAAAGCTAATATTTCTTAATAATCTAAATTATTGTAAACCTAACAGTATGCTTATCAGAAAACTATTCTATTTCAGGGTAATAACAAACCTGCGCACTACACTTATAAGCCTGGACCCTGAGCCAGGTCAGGCAGGCTGGCCCAGTCCATAGCTGGCTTTCTGGCTGGAAGGGGCTCTGCTGACTCCTGGAATCCGCTAAGGATGCAAGCAAGGTGCTGAAAGTTTGTAACCAAGGGCAAGGGGAGGTATGGCTGTTCTGACAGCAAACTACTCTTGATGTTTGGACTCAGCAGCACAGATTTAGTTTGTGTTATAGCCAGTGTGCTTAGTCCTTTGTTACAGTTTAATCCAGGGGTTTGGGTTTGGGAGTTGGTGGAGGTGCCAGTGGTCCCCAAGGAAATGCAGGTGTCCTGAGCCCACCAGGGTTTAGGGGCCCAGGACACAGAGTGGGCTTTGGTCCCACTCTGGTTCAAAAGCAGGCGGCAGCCAAGAGGGAAAGGGTAGCCTCATTTGGGTGGAAGCAGAGCTGGGTCAAGGGGCCCAAACAGGGCCAAAATAGCCTCAGCACCCAGAGCAGGGTGGCGACAGGGCCAGAGGCCCCAGACAAACAGAGCTAGAACAGGCTTATTGCCCAGAGCGGGGCAAGGACAGGAGTGTCTAAGAAGGACTGACACCAGGGCCAGGGGCCCAA
>NW_005842190.1:1080933-1082036 GCF_000455745.1 Alligator sinensis
GGGCTGGAATCCAGAAGCTCAGTCTGGCACAGTAGACTGGAGCTAGAGAACTCAGCAAAAGAAAAGGGGTGGAGACTGAGGCCCCAGCAAGGGAGTGATTGCACAGTAACACCTGTGAGGCATGGTTATGGTGTAAGGGGTGGTTGGAGCCACATAATGCTTAAGGCTACAGATGCCCTGGAGGGAGAGTGGGGGACATGGGCTAGTTGGGAGGACCCACTTATGCCAAGAGAAGCAGAACTGAGGGAAGTGGGGTCTGGAAGGGACTTTCTGGCTGCTAGAAGAGCTGAGGATCACTCTAGGACAGGGGTTCTTAAACTTTGACATAGTAAGCCTCCTTGAGCTATGAAAAAAATGCACCTCTGCATAGCTTTGTCATATTTTTTACCTTTGCAATTTCCTGGAACCTCTGCTGCAGTTCTCTCTTCCGCTTTGGTTATATGTTTTTCTCTCTTTGTCACAAAATGATCCATTTCTCATTTTAAGCTGTTTCTCACTAAGCGCATTGCTGAGGTTTGTTAGTTTACTTATGGAAAATGATGCAACGTATGTCTGACACAGGAGTGAACGGTTATTTCAGCTGGAGGGCCACTTAATAAGTTTTGGTGAGCTGTCATCATGGGACTAGAAGCCCTGTGACCTAACCCCTGACCTTTGCCACCAGAAATCCTTCCCCTTGCCCCCAGAAGTACTCCTTTTGGGAGTGGGGTGGGGTTCCCATCTTTGAACTGGAATAAAACCAAATAGTATACTAAAAACCAAACATTTACTATAATATTTTAAATTTAACTTAAAAAATATTTTTCTCTTGATTTATGTGTGTTTGCACAGTGTGTGTATATATAGAGGCAATTGCATAATAGCTCAAAATAAAGCCTTACTCTTATATATGGTGTGTGGGGGAGTGTGTGGGGTTTAGCTGGGGGGTGTGTGATGGGGTGATGGTGTGTGGGTGTGAGGTTTGTGGGGGATGGAATTTGTGGGGGAGTGTGTAGGAATGAGGGGTGGGGTTTGTGGGGCAGTGTGGGTGAGTGTGGGGGTGGGTTTTGTGGAGGGTGTGGGGGTATGTAGGGGTGGGTGTGGTTTGTTGGGGGTGTGTGAAT
>NW_005842190.1:1082509-1085893 GCF_000455745.1 Alligator sinensis
ATCATCAAGTCCGACCCCCTGCCATGGGCAGGAAAGAATGCTGGGGTCAAACGACCCTGGCAAGGTGTCTATCTAGCCTCCTTTTGAAAACCCCCAGGGTAGGAGCGAGCACCACTTCCCTTGGAAGTTGGTTCCAGATCCTAGCTGCCCTGACTGTGAAGCAGTGCCTCCTGATGTCTAGCCTGAATCTACTTTCTGTCAACTTATGGCCATTATTCTTTGTTACTCCCAGTAGTGCTCGGGGGAACAAGGACTTTCCCATTGCCTGCTTGTCCCCCTTGGCAAGTTTACAGATGGCCACCAGATCCCCTTTCAGCCTTCTCTTGTGGAGGCCGAACCAGTTCAGGTCTCATAGCCTCTCCTCGTAGGGCCTGCCCTGCTGCCTCCTGGTCATGTGAGTGGCCCTCATCTGGACCCTCTCCATGTTGTCCACATCCCTCCTGAAGTGCAGCGCCCAGAACTGGATGCAGTACTCCAGCTGCGGCCTGACCAATGTCGCATAGAGGGGGAGGATCACCACCTTGGACCTGCTCGTGATGCATGATAAGGTGCGGTTAGCCTTCCTGACTGCGTCCCCACATTGGCGGCCCATGTTCATCTTGGAGTCTATAATGACTCCAAGATCCTCTTCTGCCCCTGACTGACGAGAAGGGAGTTCCCCAGCCTGTAGGTATGCTGCTGGTTCTTTCTCCCTAGGTGCAGTACCCTGCACTTGTCAGTATTGAATCCCATCTTATTCTCATCTGCCCACCTCTGTAACCTGTCCAGATCCAATTGCAGTCTGTCCCTCCCTTCTAACGTGCCCATTTCTCCCCAAATCTTAGTGTCATCTGCAAATTTGAACAAGGTGCTTTTCACCCCCTTGTCACCCCCCAAGTCACTGATGAAGATGTTGAACAGTGGGTTTGTGGGGGGAGTGGGGTTTGTGGTGGGATGTGTGTGTGTGTAGGGGTGAGGGGGTGGGGTTTGTGGGGGTGTGCATAGGTGTGGGGAGGTGGTGGGTGTGTTTGGCGTGTGGGGGAGGGGTGATGTTTGTGGAGTGTGTGTGTGGGGGGGTGTATGGGTATGGGGGGTTGTGCATGTGCCCTCCCCATGGTGCACAGCCCCCGCCATGGCAGCAACAGGGGGCGGGCCCTCAGGGTGCACCCTCAGGGTGCCCATGGCCCGTGCAGGTGGAGCCCCCTGACAGCATGTGGCTCCAGCCAGTTCTGGGAGCTGCACATGGTGGCAGTGGGTGTTTCATAGGTTCATAGTACCTGAGCAAATCATCAAGTCCGACCCCCTGCCATGGGCAGGAAAGAATGCTGGGGTCAAACGACCCTGGCAAGGTGTCTATCTAGCCTCCTTTTGAAACCCCCCGTGGTAGGAGCGAGCACCACTTCCCTTGGAAGTTGGTTCCAGATCCTAGCTGCCCTGACTGTGAAGCAGTGCCTCCTGATGTCTAGCCTGAATCTACTTTCTGTCAACTTATGGCCATTATTCTTTGTTACTCCCAGTAGTGCTCGGGGGAACAAGGACTTTCCCATTGCCTGCTTGTCCCCCTTGGCAAGTTTACAGATGGCCACCAGATCCCCTTTCAGCCTTCTCTTGTGGAGGGCGAACCAGTTCAGGTCTCATAGCCTCTCCTCGTAGGGCCTGCCCTGCTGCCTCCTGGTCATGTGAGTGGCCCTCATCTGGACCCTCTCCATGTTGTCCACATCCCTCCTGAAGTGCAGCGCCCAGAACTGGATGCAGTACTCCAGCTGCGGCCTGACCAATGTCGCATAGAGGGGGAGGATCACCACCTTGGACCTGCTCGTGATGCATGATAAGGTGCGGTTAGCCTTCCTGACTGCGTCCCCACATTGGCGGCCCATGTTCATCTTGGAGTCTATAATGACTCCAAGATCCTCTTCTGCCCCTGACTGACGAGAAGGGAGTTCCCCAGCCTGTAGGTATGCTGCTGGTTCTTTCTCCCTAGGTGCAGTACCCTGCACTTGTCAGTATTGAATCCCATCTTATTCTCATCTGCCCACCTCTGTAACCTGTCCAGATCCAATTGCAGTCTGTCCCTCCCTTCTAACGTGCCCATTTCTCCCCAAATCTTAGTGTCATCTGCAAATTTGAACAAGGTGCTTTTCACCCCCTTGTCACCCCCCAAGTCACTGATGAAGATGTTGAACAGTGCGGGCCTGAGGACTGAGCCCTGGGGGAGCCCACTGCCCACATCCCTCCAGGTTGAAAATGACCCGTCCACCACCACTCTCTGGGTGCGGCCCTCCAGCCAATTGGCAACCCATCTAATTGTGTAGGCATCGACACCACAATCTCCTAATTTTTTAACGAGAATGGGGTGAGAGACAGTGTAGAAGGCCTTCTTAAAGTCCAAAAAGACTACATCCACCGCGACACCTGCGTCCAGGAATTTTGTGACCTGGTCATAGAAGGCCACCAGGTTGGTCTGACAGGACCTGTCTTGAATGAACCCATGTTGGTTGCCCCTAAGTATACACTCCCCTGCTTGCCCTTCGCAGATGTGCACCTGGATAATTTTCTTAAAGAGCTTCCCCAGGACCGAGGTAAGACTAACAGGCTTATAATTTCCTGGGTCCTCCTTCCTCCCTTTTTGAAAAGGGGAATGACATTGGCCCTTTTCCAGTCCTCTGGCACCTTGCCAGAGCACCATGAGTGCTCATAAAGCTGTGCCAGGGGTCCTGCAATGACCTCTTCTAATTCCCTCAGCACTCTGGGGTGGAGATTGTCAGGACTTGCTGATTTGAACACGTCCAGTCCCACCAGAAGTTCCCTGACTAGGTCCTCATTGACCCTGGGCCTGGCTGTGCCTCCCCTGGGACCATCGGGGATCCCAGTGGGGGGGATGACCTGGTCCCTGCTCAGAAAAATGGAGGAAAATAAATTGTTAAATAGGTTAGCTTTGTCACCTGGCAAGACCACCAGATTTCCAAGTGTGTCCTGCAGCGGCCCCACATTACCCGGTGTCACAACCCAGTGATTTTGGTGCCTCGGCACTATGGAATTTTCTTGCCACATGAGAGCCTCTTGCACAGCGAGGGTTTCTGTTGCAGCAGAAGAACCTCGGTGCAAGAGAGTTCCCGCCAATTTGCAGGGTGCATTTCTTCTTTGCAGCACAGAAATGCATGGTGCAAAGAGTTCCCGCCATTCGAATGCAAATTTGTGTCCCGCTATTGGCCAGTGCTAAATTATTCACACGTGGCAGCTAGTAATTGGCTTGCTAGCCGTTTAAAATTCCGAGCGACTTCTGCCCAAGTCGAAGAACTTTGAGCACGCTGCAGAGTGCCTCTAAAGAGATCTGACTTGCGGCTAGCTGATCGATAGACTGATCACCTATCGATCCTTCTTCCCGTCGCCGAGCGCAATCCCAGA
>NW_005842190.1:1085985-1117587 GCF_000455745.1 Alligator sinensis
ACTCAATTTGCGGATGGATTAACTGGCTTGGGCCTCGCCAGCTGGAACAACTCACATAGTTGTTCAGACGACCGGACCATCTGCGTCGCAACTACAGGCGGCGTAAGTAAACGTTTTTGCAACCATTAAACCTTGTCTGCCTCTCCATTCACCAGCCCGCCCAAACGAACGAGCAATTTCTTAATCACCTCAAGTTGGCTCTGGCCGGCCGAGACACCCGGAACCTTCTTTTTACCCACTATGTATTTAAAAAAGGATTTCTTTTTATCCTTGATCTGGGTTGCTAGTCCCAGTTTCATCTCTGCCTTGGCCTTCCTAACAGTCCCTCTACAATCCCGAGCAACGGAGGTATAGTCCTCCCTTGTGATGGCTCCTCCCTTCCATTGGGTGTACACCTCCTTCTTAGCTTCGAGACATTCCTGGATGCTTTTGGTGAGCCATGCAGGTTTTTGAGCACTCTTGCCCCCTTTGATCCACATTGGGATTGCCACCCTTTGGGCTTGGAGGATTGTCTCCTTCAGGAATGACCACTCTTCTTGGACTCCCAACTCCCCACCCCTTTGGGACATCAGTGCCTCCCCGACTAGTCTCCTTAGCTCAATGAAATCCACCGTCCTGAAGTCCAGGGCTGCTGCCTTGCTGTAGGCCTTTGCCAGCCTGCACTGGATGGTGAATTCCAATAGACGATGATCGCTATTGCCCAGGTGATTAAGCACCCACAGTCCCCTCACCAGGTTGTCACTTATGGCCAGGACCAGGTCTAATAAGGCATTTCCCTTGGTGGGACTGTGCACCTCCTGGGTTAGGTGGAGGTCCTGTAACATGGCTAGGAACCTACGTGAGCGGTCAGACCTGGCTGACTGCTCTTCCAAGCAAATGTTTGGATAGTTTAGGTCACCCATGATGACCACATCCTTTGACTTAACTGCCTCTGCAGGCTGACCTGAGAATTCCTGGTCTAGCTCTTCTCCCTGGTTGGGTGGTCTGTAGTAGACTCCCACCATTAAGTCCTTTTCCCCCCTACCCCCTTGTATTCTGACCCAGAGCACTTTAGTCTGCCCCTCCTCTGATCCAGTGTTGCTCATTGAGGATATGAATTGTTCTTTGACATAGAGCGCCTGATCATGTCCCTCCTGTACAGCCTATAGCCCTTGATGTTCACTGCCCAGTCATCCATTGGATCCCGCCACGTTTCGGTGAGCCCCACTATGTCTGGGTTTGTGTTAGCTAGCAGGAGGGCAAATTCCTCCTGCTTGTTCCCCATACTACGAATATTAATGTATAGGCATTTAAGGCCTTCTGAAAGTGTATGCACCACCCCCCTGATCCCAGGACTATCCAGGTCTCTTACCTGGGTATTTCTTGTGCTCATCGTCAGTCTTGGCTGGGCTGTTCTTGTGGGCGACACTTGGTTTGGTGTTCCAAGGCTCCCTCCAACCTCATCCTCCCCTTCCCCCAATGAGCCTAGTTTAAAGCCCGCCGGAGGAGATCAGCCAACCTAAAAGAGAACACATGCTTACCTTTGGGGGAGAGGTGAAGCCCATCCCACCTGAACATGTCTCTCGTCTTGAAGTACAGGTCATGGTCCAAGAAGCTGAAGCCCGTCTCAAGCCAACATTCCCGAAGGCGCAAGTTGACCTCTCTGATGCAGTTCTCATGGCATTATCCACATCTGCTCACTGGAAGGACAGATGAAAAGACCACCTGTGCCCCTCTCTCCTTCAGCTTGCCCCCCAGAGCATGGTAGTCCTTCATCAGATGATCTGGGCTTCTCCTGGCCACGTCATTAGTGCCCACATGAATTAGTACCATGGAGTCTTAACCAGTGGACCAGATAATGGCCGGGATCATCTCCATCACATCTTGAATCCTCACTCTGAGTGAGGCCAGGCTGGCCCAGTTCCATTTCATGGGGCTCCTGGTGTCTCATGTGCAGCTCTTGGGACTCGCATGCTGCCGTGGGGAGGGTCTGCATGATGGAGTCAGCAGCCTGGCCCCACTCCTTGCCACCGTGTGCAGCTGCTAGGACCCGACTGGGAAACAAGGGGCAGTGCCAAGCCCACCTGTCTCCATTGTATGGTGCTCCCTGCCACTTCTGGTGGAGTCCCATTCTGGACTCTGCACTCCTGGTGCCCCACTGGGAGTGAGCCCTATTCTTTGAGTTCTGCTCTCCCACTGGCCCCGGTCCTGTGCCCCCCCGTGGTCTTGCCCAGCTGCAGCTTTCCCCTGCCCTCTCCTCTTCCCTACCTGCTGCCCAGGGAGCTGCCCTCTTCTCAAAAAAAAAAAAGATTTGCTGCCTGCACCTCCCTTGACATGACACCGTGCCTTTTCAAGGAGGCCCACCGCATAAGTTTGAGAACCACTGATCTAAGACTTAGGCAGCCTCCACAAATACTTCAAGGCATGGCAGCTGAGTGAAAAGGGGAGGGCACCCTAGAGCAAGACTATGGTGAGGGTTGTGCAGTCACCAGGGAGAGTCATGGCCATCCCTGGAATATGAACCTTGCTATGATCAAATAAATAAGGGAAATATTAATTAAAATCAAGCAGTTGTATGCAATTTTTATCTAACTTTTTTTTTTAATATTTAAGTCTATATCTGTAATCAACTAAGAGGCCTAGGTAGCAGCATGGAAATGAAAGGAAAGTCCCTTTATAAATGCTTTATGTGTCAGATCATTTGGAGAGGTAAAGTCCTACAAGTCTAGTGTCTTGTAGGTAAAATCTTGCAATTAACAGAGTGACTCAAAACACTTTGAGGTGATTAAGGGAAGATGTAGGTTCAGATGTGAATCATAATTTGAGGAACAGCATACATTATATGTATACATATAAACAACAAATTATATACGCCTGTGAGACAACTCCCACCGCTGCATGTACCCCCTGGGCAAGCATGGCGGGGGGGCAAGGGCAGGCTGCTGCTGCGGGCTTTGCCCCAGGCACCAAACTTTATTGCTACGACACTAGCCTGGCTGCTCTGCTCTGCACTGCTCTGTGCCAGAGCCAAGGGGCTTCTCAACAGGAGAGAAAGGTTTTTGTTTTGTATGGTTATTTGTTGGTTTGTCTGTTGCCTAAAGACTTTGGGAGGACTGGCTGTGGAACTCCTCAGGGAGCAAAGTGTGCCTGCAGTAGTCATCAGGCTAGGTAACCTGCTTACAGTAATAATCATACTATGTTATGCTACACACTGAAAATAGAGGTAGAATGATTTTCTAAATGGTCTTGTAGTTTGTTGTGTCTTTAAAACAACATGGAATCATTGCTCTGGAGTGGGTAAGAGGATCATTTGAATCATTGTTTCAGTAGCTGTTGCAATGTCATCCCATTTCTTTCAGGTAGTGGATCTGATGAGATCATTATTAATTCACACTGATGGTCATTGGCAAAGCGTAGTGGGTGCATGCGGGTACACGTGCACCCCCTGAGCATGGTGGTACACCCCTGTGAAAAGGCAGCGCTAACACTGCCGGTGGCGCCTGCAGGCTGTTGCTGCTCGCCAGCCCTGCCCCTCTGCCGTCGACACCGCCGGTGGCTTTTGTGGGCAGTCTGCTATTGCTGCTGGTCGCCGCTGCCAGTGGCATCTGTGGGTGATCACCGACCGCTGGTCGGTGCTCACCACCCTCCCCTCCTCCCACCACCGACACTTCCGTGGCCACCTGTGGGAGCTCCCCTCTTGCTGCTGCCATGCTCCTGCCTCTAACAGCGCTGCCGCCGCCTGCAGGAGCTCACTGTGCCTCCCCAGCCTCCGGGGGCATGCAGTGTTCATGCTGATGGTTGCACAATATGCCAGCAAAAGATGTTTGCCAAACTAACTGTAGATCTTGTATGCATTATCCACATTAGTGCTGGCCAAACTCTTTGCCCCATGGCTTGATCCAGTACATAGTGTTGGCTCAGCTTAGGCTGGATCCAGCCACACATACATGGCCCAACTGCAGCCTGACCCAGCTGTTTGGGTGTAGAAGCAGTGTAAGGATTGTTGCTGCCCTAGGCAAATGAACTGTTGCCGTCCTCCCTTCTAATACCTGGGACCTGTTGAGGGAGGGCCCCAGGCAGAACTCCAGTGTAGCAGCATGGCTGCCAGGTCTGCCCTGCTTGCTTTGGCACGTGATCAGACTCTTGAAGTGACCCTCAATGAGCACGTGAGGTACATGCACACCGTTTTTTTTTCTGATCCCCTTCATTTTATTGTCCTAGGTGGCTGCCTGGCTGGGTATGCTTGGCCTGGTGGGGTGAGGTGGGTGCAGCTTGGAGCCAATCCAGCCATGTGTAGCCAGGCCAACAATGGTCCGTTGCCCTTCACACAGCAGTGGCCCAGCTGGGGCCCAAAGCAGCTGTATGGGGGCCAGAACTGGGGGTTGGATATTCGGGGGTGGGGAAATGGTGGCAGTGTTATTTGCCAACACTCCCCTACAACCTAAACTCCAGGCTTGTGGGGAGCCCTGCGGGCTGGATGATATGGCCTTGTGGCCTGGATCTGGCCCACAGGCTAGGATTGAGCACCCTTCGTCTAGATGAAGCTGACATTGCCTGCTAATGGTTTGCTTGCTAACCATCCTCCTGACCTCCCTGGTTTAACAGTCATGTATACTGTGTGGTCTGCTTAAATACTAACTGCTCAAAAAAGGAAGATATTATAGAATGACAGGAGGGTTACCTAGGGCTGTAGTATAGTACTTGTACTTTTTAAAGAAAAATGTAATACTTGCTATGGCAAGCTGAATCTCTTGCACAGTAAGTGCTATAGCAGACTATACCCATAGTAAGAGAAGATGCTTATAAAGACATTTCTGGCCATGGTTTGTAAAAAGATCAGCTCTAGCGGAGACACATAATAAGCAAGATGTGCGAAATTGCTCAGAACCCACAGGTCCTGTTTTTTATAGAATATACTGGCATATCAACAGAATTCAACTTCCTTTTAAAGGATGAATCAATATTAATTTAAGTCAAAGGCAGTAATTCCATTGATCTAGGAGCTCCTCTTCTTACCATAGGCTGTTGATTTATTCTTTTGGAATGCATTCAGTTTCAAATCTTAAAGTCACAGGAGCATAGAATGTAATGAACGGAATAATCCTAATATTATCCCTTCTTTACAAGTAATGAACGTTAAGACCCTTGATAGCAGAGAAGACCCCATAATGTATGTAGTACAACTGTCCTTCATTCCATTCCTTTTTGTAATTTGTGTGCTTTGATTTTTAAAGTTGTCCCCATCCAAACTTTGCTGATAGAAACCACATAATGCTCATATTTTCACTTCACTCACTAATATTTTATTACGATTTTCTTCATTCGTAAGCACTCACTCCGAGCTCTAAGCATTTTCTGAAAAATTCGAATACATATGCATGATTTGCAAAGCACCTGAAGATTTCCAACCAAAAGCTGTAAGAATGCATTTTCAAAGTCATTTACAAAAAAAATTGAAAATGAAAGCTGAATTCCCCAGAGAGATAACTTCCCCTTTTGATTTCTTAGCAAAATGACAAATAACAAAATAAGCATCATTTTAAATTGGGAAGGCAACAACATTGATAAGGAAGCCTCATAGCTCAGAGGAACAATTAGTAACATTGAGCAATACTCAAGCTCTCTCATGAAAGTTGGACCGATCAACCTAAGGACTGTAATTTATCCAAGTAGAAGGGCATTCCCACAGTTAGTATCCATTTTTCTTGTAAAACTGGGCTCGTGCAACTACATCATTGGCATAATCATTGTGGGTTGTGCCAATATCCATATCAGCATAAGTCTGGACATTTCGAGGTCCTGCATTGTAGGCAGAAATCCCACCTAAAACAAAGCATCGGAAGTGTAAACACAGACAACAAACTAAACATTCTCTCTTAGTTTGTAAGAGCTTTTGGAAATGTCTGAATTGCTCTCTTACTGTGTGTATCTGATTAGACTGAGGTTGTGTGAACAGAATGTATAAAATCCTAAATTCACTCAAAAATCAGGATTTGATAGTTTTACATTCACAGATACCAGTAGCTGTGTGAAAACATAGCATGCATTTGGCTAACCATGTTCAAACAGGAGGCCTCATTCTTCAGCCCACACCCACACTTAATGAATGAAGACCCAATAACCTTGTCACAGTCATTTTCAGGGCTGAATGAAAACTATGGTGGATGAATATAAAAAACATGAGCATTAACTTCATTCTTCTCCTTTTTCTGAATCTCTGTGCCAGCACTGCATGCTGCAGTATAGCATAGACCCTTGAGCTAGCTATAAATGAGCTAACCTGGATATTAGAATCAATCTATATCTAGCAGCACAAAGCTCACTGGATGCTAATTTACTCTATTCCATCTTTCATGTTAACCTGCACAATCTTGTAATTCTCTCGAGATTTATCTATAGTTTTCAAAATGACTACATATCTACAGAGATTCAGAGTGAGATGCTGGCTATGTTTAAATAAATGCTAAACCTCCCTTTACTTTCAATGGCTTCAGGATAGTACTCATAGGCCACGTCTACATGAGATGCTGACTGTGCAGCCATTTAGTATTTGTATACACCAGAGTTTCTGAGAAGTAGAATCACCAGACAGCTTTTTTGTGATGCTGACCACGCATTAGCTCATTACTACTGCACAGTAGTGTTGCATCATGTTTCCTGCCACAGGACACTACTGCACAGTTGTCACAGGCTACTGTGCAGTCAGCATCTCATATAGATGCAGCCATGGTCAAATAGTTGAGGCCCAAATAACAACATTAAGGGTGCATCTACATGTTCATTACTGAACTTCAGGTAAGGTACATTAAATTAGTACCTCCATTATGTGGTACTAGAAAGGGGAGCATTAGCCTATTTTAATGCACGTTAGCAGAAAAGCCCATTGTTTTGTGATGCTTTAGTGCACATTAAAATAGGGTAATGCACATTAATTCTTTATGGATTTAACTATTCCTCCTGCAGTGTTGGAACCTCAAACCCAATACTGTACTAAAGGAATGGAAAACCAATGTGAAACAGATGTATTTAGTTTCACTGTCCAAGCTCTGAGAAATCAGGAAGCAGAAGAATTGCATCAATGGTGAAAAGCACGAGAGATTCTTGCATAAGTTCAGTAATACAAGGAACTTAAACGGGATTTGTGTTTTAGGATTTACCTTGTCTCATAGCCTGAATATATTCCATACTTTACCTTTCAGCTGTTGTTCTTTAGTCCACCTTGGGAACTTTCTCTGGATTGCCGTAATCATTTTCACAAGGATTTGTGTGCCTTGAATGAGATGAGCTTCGGAGTTCCATGGTCGAGTAAGTTGAGGATAAGACCGTCTATCAATCTGGAAGAAACCAAGCTAATGTTACTCCTCCAAGGTACAAGATGACGGGCTAAATTTTGTATGCAACCAAGTACCTATGTAACCTTGTAACTACAATTTTGGCCTTTACATACAGTTTTCATTCTATGTAGCTATCCCCACCCCTGCATTTCCCTTCTGAGTAGGCTCATTAGGCTTCATTATGTTTGCATAAGTGCCAGTAGGAAATAGAAATCCCTGGCACCTATATAATTCCTATTAAGTCCAAAGCTTTCATCAGAGATGCTGGAGGAGGGTTTGATGATGGAGGAGGGTCCTGATACCTTTTATTTTAGCTACAGAGCCTGCTAGTTTCTAGGCTGCTGGTCACCTAGATGGAATCTGAAGCTATATTTTTCTCTTTCTTAGTAATGTGTTTTAATCACCAGGCCATGGGCCAGGCATTGTCCACCGCTTCCCTCCTGAAGTTAGCCCACCAAACAATGCATTTAATATTCACTGGGTAATGCCAATCAACAGGAATGGAATTGTTTCTGTCCCAATGGGAAAGGGATCAGGGCCAGAACTCAGGTCTCCCTGTGCCATGTTTAAGGCACTTTTCTGAGAAGCAGGAGATAGAGGCCCAAACCCTTTGGGTGATTAAAACCTATAATCTAGAATGCCTCCCTACACAAGTGTTTTAACCACAAGGCCATTGGGCTAAATGGTGGGAGGGGTTTGCTCCTCTGCATGAGTTCTGGCTAGCATGCGTATAGGATGATCCTGTTCCACCACAGGTAGAAATAGGATCTAAATTTGGCAGAAATGCCAAGAATTGCAGTTAAGTAGCTATATTAGTGCCACTTACGCATGTAAAGGTGAGATAAGACTTACCTCAATAAGTTTAGGCAGTTTACTGCCCTTTCAACGGATTCAACTAGCTTTTATTGTGTCAAATCTTTATCAGAATGCCCAATGATCTTCTCTGTATACTATGTTTTCACTACTAGATATTGGCAGTGCTAACAGAAGAGGAACTGTGCTCAGAACCCAGAAGTTCACTTTTCCAAGTGAGGGCCCTAAACACTAAGCTGAAGTCATGTACCTCACATACTGTGACTTGGTGAATCTTGAATAGAGAATGCAATCCAGCCCCACCACACAATAGGCTGGAGGCTTAGGGGGTTAGGTTTGAAGGTGGCAAAGGTTTGAATTCCCTGCAGCAGAAGTGGGAATTACACTCACGTCATGGGGGAGTGCTCTAACTACTAAATTATATGGAAAAGGGGCCACGTCCTCTCCAATCCTTTCCTTTTGTGCTTTCCACAGCTAAACATGTTATGAGTATCCTTCCTAGATTGAGGCCTTTTGGGTGGAGATAGGTGGAGGTAAGTCTAGCTGTTGCATTATAGAATCATATAAATTAAAGGCTGGAATGGACCTCGAAAGGTCATCGAGTCCAACCCAGTAGATACCACTAGACCAGGGGTTTTCAATAAGTGTACCTTGGCGGCCGGACACAGAACAAGGAGTGGGGATGGCTGTGCCCGCATGTGGAGCAGCAACAGCACAGGGTGGTAGGTGGTGGTGGCGGCTACCACATGCAAGCTTCCCCTCCTCCCCATCACATCCAGCTAGCTGGGCAGCAACTGTGTGGCCCACAGAGGGGTGCCACTGCTCTTGCCCTGCCCCAGCCCTGCTTCTGGGAGGCAGTGGTGCGGGGTGGTAGGTGATGGCGCTCCGTCCCTGCCCACTCACATGGACCCACTAGGGCCTTCCCACGTGCTTCCAGGGTTACACAGCCCCCCAGTTGACAACCCCTGCCCTAGACAATGGGGGTGAGATGGGCACTGAGGTGCTCAGCTCTGTCAACACTAAAGTGTTTTTGGGTGTGTACAGAAGCGGAATATTACATGTCTCAGGACCTTTTAAAATCAAACCCTGAAGTACCCATTTGCTTAAAGAGTTCCAGAGCAGGCAAAACCTGAGTGGGGGAGGGTGTTTCAGTACAGATTTCCATACAAAATTAAACATGCAGCTGGTGACCAGAGGTTTGGGAAGCTGAAACCAATGGAAAAGATCAAATGTAAACTTAGAATGATGAGAATGCATAATCACCTCGTTGCTTCATGTAAGGCTTTCACCTTCACAAATGCTGCCACCACAGAATGGACTGTCTGGGTGGCAGGATAAAATGCACAGGCTCTTAAGGACTCTCTTTAACCTCCTAAGACAGTGGTTTTCAACCTTTTTTCATTTGTGGAACCCTAAAATATTTTGAATTGAGGTGCAGACCCCTTTGACTTGTAAGTGTGGATATTCACATATTTTTGATTGATTGTAATAATCTTTTATGGACCCATTGGATGTACCCTGCGAACCCCTTTGGTGTTTGCGGATCACAGGTTGAAAAACACTGTCCAAAGAGGAATCAACACTTTAAAGAAGCTTGCTTACAGATCTCAGGTGTCCCTTGTGCCAGTGCAACATGCTGCTGCTGCCACAACTATAGTTTCTTTTAATGGTATGGACATCAGCAGTAGCTGCACTATTGAGAAATAAGGCTGTCTTCTTGCCTATAAAACCCATCTGTGCTATCTTATTCTAAGAGTATTGTAAATTACACACTTGCATCAAACCAAAACCATTTCTCCTTTCATCCCAGCCATCGTGGGTTAGGGCAGCTCCTGCATGTGACTCTCTAGAGACGATGCCAGCAATCACAGCTGGATCCACGCACAGTTTTCTGCCAGCACTTTTAATGATGCCTTTATATTTATTCATTCTGGTTAGATCCCCCTCAGCAATCTTTTCAGAAGCTGGAACTCCTGTACAAGTAAAGTTTTTCATTTAATTAATTTCAGAACTATTTGTCACCCTAGGTAGACACTGTATGAGTTAGGTTGTGCATTTTAACTTATGAATCATGTATAGTGTCAAGGTGAAAAAGACATGTGACTTGAAATGATATGGAAAATGGTGTTTATCTGTATTGTTGGAGTCAAAGAAGAATGGGTATGGATTTGCTGGGGAAGTGAAGGGGAATTGTGCACTGTCTTTGTGGAGGAACAGACAGCACCTGAGACCCTCTAGGCAAGGATCTTGTCTGCAGACAGAAGGATGAAGCAGAAGTATGGAGGTTTACAGTCAAAAGGGGGACCCATACTCTAACAAATGGTGGACTTGTATACCTCCAAGAGGCATTTGTGGGAAAGGAGGTAGTAATCCCCACACTTGCATTTTCCCCTCCTTTTTTCTTTTGAAGGTTCAACATCAGCCCATCCTGTACTTAGAGAAAATCCTATAGGGGTGAAGTTACACATTACATTGAGACCATACTAAATGTATGGCGTGCTAATTAGTATCAAAGTTAGAATGTGCTGTGAGCATTTGCATGTTAAAGGTTAATACTGTTTTTTGCCTGCAGAGCTCAAATTTGCCACTAGAGGGCTGGCAAGCAGGAGTGTGATTGGTTAGTAGCCAGGACACCTGGACTCTATCCCTGCTTAGGGGGAGGGATTAATGGGGGGTGGGAGTAGTGCACCCTGGGATGCTGGAGGACTGTTATTTTGCTCACTTTAACTCTATGGAGCAGACTGAAATTACCCTAACACAAGCTAGGGAGCATGCTTAGCACATGTTAATGAGCTTTAACATGTGGACACTTGCTTTAAGTGCCCTTAGTAAAGAGTGCAATGTGTAACTTCATTCCTAGTTAAATCAGGTCTCTGTGTTAAATCCTATTTTATTTTTGGAGCAATCAGAATAAGGTGTTTCTTCAAGTTTACTAGCAGTGCCAGTAATGACAGTGATGGCTAAGAAAGATGGGAAACCAGGAATTTCCCAGTCAGCTCCATTGCTGATCTACTGCACAGCTTTGGGGTGATCACTTTGGTTAAATTTTATAATTCAGGACCACCTAGAGCTTCGTCTTCTGAGGTTTATGGCACTCTCAGCACCTTTGACTTCAATTTGAGGTTTTTGTCTGACTGCTTCAAAAACATAAAAAGGGATCAGAAGCTGCTGATATAAAAATGGACTGTTTACTTTCTGGATCAAAATGTATCAGTTGTTTAACTCTTTTAATACCAATGGAACAATATAATTTTGGTAGTTGTCCCACAGGTAAAAACAGAAAAGGATTATTTTTGCTAGAGGAATATTATGAGTTCAGTGACCATAATAATTTGAGGGAAATCTGGGATGGAGTGGGGCAGGGCGAGGGGTAGTGTCAACAGTCTGGGCCAGGCAGGACAGTGCATGCATGCCTCTCCCCTCCTCATGGATCTCAAGAGTGAACGGGGCCAGACAAAAACTCTGCAGCTCCCCTGCCCCTCCCTCCCCCCAACCTCCCATTCTACTGCACAAGCGACTGCTCACAACCCATTGGAGTCCAGACCAGGGACCAGCCCATTGGCTGGGCTCCCTGGAGAAAACTGAAGTAAAAGTCCCCAGATTGGTGGGGACCCACCCACACATGACTCAGGAACTGGGCACAGGTTCCCACTGATCTGGGACTTTTGTTTCAATTTTCTCCAATGGCTGGGATGCTGAGACAGCCTCTGAAATCTGGGACTGTCACTGTCCTGGCTAATCTGGGACATATGGTCACCCCAGTCATAAGATTTAATCAATTAACCCTTTTTTCCATGGTTGGAAGAAATCAAGAGTTGTGGATTACAGTGATCACCCTGTATTCTGAAATGAGCCTGAAAACACAATCATACTCACCACAATATATTAAGCCTTCTGATCTTGCAGTTTGACAAGATGCCCCAGTGGTATCAACTCCATTTATATTGCGATAGCATATAGACTGACTGAAGGAAATGTCTGAAAAGTTAAATAGAGACATTTTACATTAAGGAGCTTTTGTGAGCAGGAGTAAAGCTAAGACAATTCAGAGTCATTAACCATACATACTCTGTTTAAGATGGAGTACTCTGTATTTCACAGGTCTCGAGGAGCTTGCCAGCCAGAAATGATTGCCTCTACTGAGGATGAAATTCTCTTCAGGACTTCACCCTCAGTAGAGATGGATGAAATGGATCTTTCACTGTGTTCTCCAAGAGGCCAGGGATAAAAGCATCCTGAGCCATACCCAAGTACCTACAAAAGGACACATCCTATGTCCCCATTCTGCAAGCATCCTCTAAGTACTTTGAGCTCCATCATGTGATATATTCTAATTTTCTAATTCTAATTTCCATTAACTGTTGATGCCCATTCCCTATGCTCATGTACACAGCTAGGATTTGTGGAAATATTAATGAAATGTACTAGGACAGGGGTAGACAACATTTTTTGGCCGAAGTGCTGAAAAAACCACAATATCTACCTTGGAAGGTGCTGGAGTGCTGACAAGCCGAAGCCTGGAGCAGCTGTTTGCAGCCTCCCAGCTGCAGCCAGGCCCCAGAGTCTGGTCTGCTTGCAGCAGGGCTTGCAGCCTCCCAGCCGCCTGATGGGAATTGCCTGGGCTCCGTGGCTGGCAGAAGCTGCTTAGAGCTTGGACTGGCATTGGTGTGCCGAGCAAAATGGCCTTGTGTGCCATGCTCAGCACATGTGCTGGGGGTTGCTGACCCCTGTATTAGGGTATAGACAAATGAGCAAACTCAGGAGAGGTATCAGGAGGTATGGACTTTGCATGAAAAAAATGATGCATGGTAACTGGTCACATTCCTTGAATTCTCTCTCAGTAAGTGAGGGTGCAGATAGAAGTGCAGGTCCCAGCTGTAACTGAGAATGCTTTTTAGGAAGTGTTCTGAGTTTCAATGATCCCCTGGAACCAGCTGAAGTTCACTGTTGGCTCCAGGAGGGAGAAGAATCTAGCTGCTGGCTGCCAGCCTGCAGCTGGTTTCCTCTAGCAATGGCCCCTCCTCCCTGTGAGGCTGCAAAGCTTTCAGAATGGGAAGGGGGAAAGGGAGTAGAGGGAGTTAATTCTAAGGGTTCCCCAGCTGGTCCTGGGGGGGTGTGTGGATTGGAGCCCCCCCCACCTTGGGAGGACTCCAACACACCTGCCCCATCCTCCAGTGGGGGTTGAAAAACCCCCAGACTGAACTCTCTCCACTCCCTTTCCTCCCTCCCATTCTGAAAACAGCTGGAGGCTGGCAGACAGAACTTACAAAAGATGCTGTTTTGAAATGTCTTCATCTGGCCCCTCATTCAATGAGGTGTGAGATTTTCACCCAATTGGCTATTTTTTAAGCTGTCTGCACCCATGCACATGGGCGGCTGGTGCCTCCCAAGTGTGGGGGACGGACACCAGATGGCTGATGGAGGAGGGGAAGAGGTCCTCAGCATCTGATCACGGACTGGGAGGAAGGGGTCCCTCAGCAGCTGAGCACTGCTCGCAGAAACACCAGCAGCAAAACTGGCAAAGCCAGAGTGCACTCCCGCCGGCACTTCCACTTTAGCGGCTGGCGCGTCCAGGGGGGTACATGGCCAATCTCAGGGGGTGCATGTGCACCCGTGTGCACCCCCTATGTGCTGCCAATGGCCTTGCGCTTGTGTTTGGTCATGGTTTTAAGCCACCTATTGTGGCCAGTTCAGGCAAAAATTGTCAGTTCTGTCTGCACCTGAGTTTTACCAAGTCAATTTACCCCTGAATCAGGTTGGGCTACCTTGACCTCATGTAGCTTTCACTTTCTGTGGGGTAACTGTGGGCATAAAAGAAGTTATTATCTGTCAACTGTTCAGTGATAAGCCTTTTCCAGGTCTGGTGAACCTTCTTTCAGCCAAGTATTTGCTTGTAACCTTGATGTCTTATGTGCCCCAAATCTCTTTACTCAGTTGTCATGTCAGAAAGTTCAGTGAACCAGAGATTGCTCCAAACTGACCAATAAAGGCAGTTAGGCCCAGAATGATCAGTGGCAGATGCATGCTGGTGGTTCTTCTTGAGCACAGAAGAGAATCTGAAAAAAAATCAAAAGCAGCAAACATGACAAAAGAAAGGCCTTGACATGTCCTCTAACTAAATATGAATACTTATATACCATTTTATGAATAATTGGATACTTTTCTTGACTGAATGTGCCAATAGTGAAATAGAAAACAATTCTATGGCTTGGTGTATGGGTAGCCATGACAGAGACCACAAGAATAGTTCTGCCTTTCCCTGACAGAGCATACAAAGAGTCCAGAAGAGAGAGGAGAGAATAGATGCGGAATCAAGCTTTAATAATTCAACCTTGTTGATATTCTAATTTCTCTTTCTACTTGTCTTCAGAACTATAATCTCCAAGAATATTTGATATGGAGTTAGTATGATAAACTGTTTTAAGAATTACCAGCTGCTGTTTCCCCTTCAGAATTGAACCTTGAGCCTCTGCTAGGGTGTCTACAACATATTTTGATGGTGTTTATTATAGCTTATGCCATATCTGTGAGCAGGGGCAGGATATGATCACTTTCCACCATCTGTGTTAGCCCTTTCTAGCTCTAATTTTCCATTAAGCCTATTGTATAATGAAGATCTGTTCAGGAGTGAGGACTGCAGCCTTTGGCCTTCTATTACTGCCTATCAAAATGTACTGATGTATAGACTGAAGACTAGCTCATATTCTGAATTAGGTCAATTTTTTACTTGCTTCCCTTCACTTTGTATTTTGCCCAAAGATTGATGCTTTGAGGGGCTTTGTATATACAAGAAGAATATATCCTATTCGATCTAAAAGTTAATGTGATCTCAGAGATGATGAAATGTGCAGTAATGTTTTCTAACCAAAATAAAATCCATCCGGTATCCATATGGGAGCTGGCAAGGAGGAAAGTGATTTCACAATTCCAGTTTGCTGTGACTCGGATTTCAAATCTCAGTTCTTTCTTTTCATTGGGGGTCTCTCTTTCCACATGTTTCTCTTGTTTCCCCATCTCTTCCCTAAAAAAAAGCTGGTAGCAAAGTCCAGAACAAAGATAAAGAATTCCTAGCAATGTTTTTTTTTTCCAGTTGTGTTCTGGTATCCTAGACTGTTCTCCAGAGAGGAGACATGGGCTTGTCTGGGTACATGGGCTTGTCTTAAAGCACTTGAAGAGATTTACTTAGCTTAGACACAGGAAGCTGACAATGAAAATGTGCCTCAGAAGTTTTTGTATACCTGCACTCCAGGTGAAAATGACAATGTGGGAGATGTTTATCAACAGAGAGTACCAAGAAGGTAAAATTATACTGATCTAGGAACAAAGGACCTATCCTGCAGTTTTAGGACCTGACTAACTGAATCCTAAAGACAGTGATTTGTTTCTTTGAGAAAAATCTCAGAGAAGGCGTTGTATAACACCCAGAATTAGTCTCTGAGAAACTAGAGCAAGCAAAGGAAGTCACCCATCCAAACAAGAATCTAGAATACTACAAAAAGAATGTCCTGAGGAGGAAGTACATTAGACCTGAAAGTCAGAGACTCCAGCAAAAAACAAAGAACTGTTTCTGCCCACCAGCAAAATCCAGAATAATGCTGAACACAGGACAAATAGCAAAGTAGGCATAGACTTATTGATATGGACTGGAAAAACTAGGGCCCAACACAGCTCCATTTCAAAAAGTGATTATTAGATGGCCTTCCAAGGATAGACAGAGGAGAAGTACCTTGTAAACAAACCTGTATATGAAACTCAAATATAAACAACATGGTTTGGGGAAAAAAAGCAAAAATCAGACAAGCTAAGCAATTCCCATGACAGTGGTGCTACTTACATGCTCCTACTGAAAGAAGAAAGGTGCTGGTAGGCAGGCAGTCAAATAGTCAGTGCTGTAGAGTTTTTTTTCTGCATCTCCCAAAATTGGTGGCACAAGATTGCACATATTTGTACCTGCTTTCCCTCTTTATTGCTGCAATTGTCAGCTCATTTATTTCTCAATTTAGCCCCAAAATGTTCAAACACCTCTTCTGCACAGGGTTGTGGTTTATTATGCCATCCTTGCTTAACTGGTTTATAACTGACAGTTGAAGGTTGACAAAACCTTCCAGTTTGTGGAGCGTGTGTGTGTGTGAGCGTATGGGGTGGTGTGCAGTCCCCCCCTCCCCCCCCCCCCCCCTTACAGCCCTTGCCATGGCAGCAGCAGGTGGTGGAGCATTGGGGTGCACCCTTGGGGTGCTCATGGCCCACACAGGGAGAGCCCCCTGACAGCGCACGGCTCCAAGAGCTGCATGTGGTAGCAGTGAGTAGGACCATGCTGGGCCAGTTTCATTTCATGGGGCTCTTGTTGGCTCACGTGCAACTCTTGGGACTTGCATGCTGCCATGGGGAGGGTCTGCATGATGGAGCCAGTGGCCTGGCCCTGCTTCCTGCCACCATGTGCAGCTAGGGGTAGGGGCCAAGCTGGACAGGCTCCATTGTGTGGCGCTCCCTGCTACTTCTGGGAGAGTCCCATTCTGGACTCTACACTCCTGGTGCCCCACTGATCACAAGTCCTGTGCTTCAAGCTCTGCACTCCCACTGGCCCCGGTCCTGTGCTCCCTGGTCCTGCGCAGCTGCAGCTTCCCCCTGGCCACCCCTACTTCCCTACCTGCTGCCCGGGGCACTGCCCTCTCCTCAAAAAAACCTCCAAAACTAACTGCTCGCACCTTCCTTGACATGACACCATGCCTCTCCAGGGAGGCCTAACTCATAGCTTGAGAACCACTGATCTAAGGCAGCCTCCTTTTCAATCAAACAAATACTTCAAGGCGTAACAGATGAGTGAGAAGGGGAGGGCACCCTAGAGCAAGAGTAGGGTGAGGTTTGTGTAGTCACCAGGGGGTGTCATAGCCACTCCTGGAATATGAACCTTGCTATGATCAGATTAATAAGGGAAATATTAATTAAAATCAAGCAGTTGTATGCAAGTTTTATTTAACTAGTTTTTAAATATTTAAGTCTATATTTGTAATCAAATAAGAGGCCAATGTAGTAGCATAGAAAGGAAAGTCCTTTTATAAGTGCTCTATTATTATGTGACAGATCATTTGCAGAGGTAAATGTCCTACAAGTCTAGTGTCTTGTAGGTAAAATCTTGCAATTAACAGAGTGACTCAAAACACTTTGAAGTGATTAAGGGAAGATGTAGGTTCAGATGTGAATTATAATTTGAGGAACAGCATACGTTATATGTATACATATAAACAACAAATTATACAGGTTTCCCTCGCTTTGTGCGGGTTCTGTATGTGCAAATTCGCTCTTATGCAATGACCCTTTTTATACCAAAAATTCATTATATGTGAGGTAAATTCACTTTTATGCGATCGGTGTGTTGGAAGCCCACAGTCAGCTGCTTTGTGTGGTGCATTGTGAGAGTGACGCACACCAAAAGATAGTCTCCTGCATGGATCTGTGCTCCTCACTCACTGTCTGAGACACGTGTTTCTGTAGTTGCAATCCCCATTATGTTAACATTCACCACCACCCTGTGCTTGTGTGTACTGTTTGCTGTTGGTGAGTACCAAAATTGACTCGTAAGAGTGGTAGAAATGGGTCTGGGGTCAGTACAGTTGAGGACTTTGAATGTATCCCCATTTGTTACATTGTAAAGTGGGCTCCCTATACATGAATTCGAGTTATGTGCCGTTTTCCAGGATCACATGTACAGTATAAAGGGAGAGAAACTTGTATGCATACATATAATAAAAGTAAATTTCCTTGAACTTTCCTCCTTAACTTTTTAATGATAACTGTTTAATTCATTTGCTTGGCAAAGCAGCTCTGCAGTGTATTTTCTAACTGCTTTTGCAACATCTTTGAGTACAAATTCTAAGAGTGCTCTTGCATTTTGCTTTACTGCATTATGTTCAACAAGTGTTAGTATGTAAACAAGTTTTTGGTTGTAGCCATATTGATCTAAGGACATAGGCAGGCAAGGTTCTTTGGGTAGATGTGATATGTTTTATTAGACCAATTGAGTAGCTGGAAAAAAGTTCTTAACAAGCTTTTGGGCACAGTCACCTTTCGTAAGTAAATGTCTACTTAAAACATAGTGCAGTGGGAGTGCTGTCGCTTTTGGAAGTCAGCGCTGTAGGTTGAGTCTGTCTTCAGATTATTGACGCTCACATCATTCAGAGGTGTAGGTTGTAGTCGTGTTGGTCTAAGGACATAGGCAGACAAGGTTCTTTGGGTAAATCTGATATCTTTTATTACATCAACTAAATAGTTGGAAAAAAAATTTCTTAGCAAGCTTTCAGGTTTAACAATCCTTTGTCAGACTGAGGAAGTCTCTGCAGTTGGTTTGTGCTGTTCCTGGATGGCATGAACAGTAAAGAAGCCAGAGACTGGTCTGCATGCAAGAAAGCCAGTTAGTGAAGATATAAATTGAGGAGTCAGTGGGTGAGAGAAAGGCTAGTGGGGTGCGGGGAAGAGGAATGAATGTAGAAATTAGAATACATATGCATAATTTGCATAGCACCTGAAGATTTTCAACCAAAAGCCAGCTGCTGTAAGAATGCATTTTCAAAGTAATTTACAAAAAAATTGAAAATGAAAGCTGAATTCCCCAAAGAGAGAACTTTCCCCTTTGATTTCTTAGCAAAATGACAAATAACGAAATAAGCAACATTTTAAATTGGGAAGGCAACAAATTGACAATAGTAAGACCAAGGAAGCCGCATTGCTCAGAGAAACAATCAGTAACATTAAGCAATGCTCAAGATCTCTCATTAAAGTTGGACCAATCAACTTAAGGACTGTAATTTATCCAAGTAGAAGGGCATTCCCACAGTTAGTATCCATTTTTCTTGTAAAACTGGGCTCGTGCAACTACATCATTGGCATAATCATTGTGGGTTGTGCCAATATCCATTCCTTGATAGGTCTGTACATTTCGAGGTCCTGCATTGTAGGCAGAAATCCCACCTGAAACAAAGCATCAGAAGTGTAAACACAGACAGAAAACTAAACATTCTCTCCTAGTTTGTAAGAGCTTTTGGAAATGTCTGAATTGCTCTCTTACTGTGTGTATCTGATTAGACTGAGGTTGTGTGAACAGAATGTATAAAATCCTAAATTCACTCAAAAATCAGGATTTGATAGTTTTACATTCACAGATACCAGTAGCTGTGTGAAAATATAGCATGCATTTGGCTAACCATGTTCAAACAGGAGGCCTCATTCTTCAGCCCACACCCACACTTAATGAATGAAGACCCAATAACCTTGTCACAGTCATTTTCAGGGCTGAATGAAAACTATGGTAGGTGAATGTTAAAACACAAGTATGGATTTCATTCTCCTCCTCTTTCTGAATCTCTGCCAGCATGTTGCAGTGTATCATAGACACCTGAGCTAGCTGTAAATGAGCTAACCTAGATATTATAATCAGTCTAGAGCTAGCAGCACAGAGCTCACCACTGGAGGCTAATTTTCTCTGTTGCATCTTTCATGTTAACCTGCACAATCTTGTAATTCTCTTGAGATCTTTCTATAGTTTTCAAAAAGACTGCATGTCTACAGAGATTCAGAATGACATGCTGGCACTGTTTCAATAAATACCAAACTTCTTATCTTCAATGGCTTCAGGATAGTTCTCATGGCTGCTTCTACATGAGATGCTGACTGTGCAATCATTTAGTACTTGTATGAACAAGTACTAAATGCCTTCACAGTAACCAGAGCTACTGTGATGTAGCGTCACCAGATGGGTTTTTTTGTGATTCTGACCACGCATTAGCTTATTACTACTGCACAGTAGAGTTGCATCATGTTTCCTGCCATATGACACTACTGCAGAGTTGTCACAGGCTACTGTGGACTCAGCATCTCATGTAGACACAGACATGGCCAAATAGTTGAGGCCCAAATAACAACATAAAGGGTGCATCTAGACATTCATTAATGCACTTTAGGTAATGCACATTAAATTAGTACCTTCATTGTGAAGTACTAGAAAAAGGCACATGAGTCTATTTTCATGCACATTAGTTAAAGAGCACAGTTTTTTTGTGATGCTTCAATGCATATTAAATTAGGTTAATGCACATTAAAGCAGATGTGTATACAGGATTTCTTTTTGCATTTAACTATTCCCCTGCAGTGTTGGAAACTCAAACCCAATATTGTGCTAAAGAAAGGGAAAACCAATGTGAAACAGATGTATTTAGTTTCACTGTCCAAGCTCTGGGAAATCAGGAAGCAGAAGAATTGCATCAGTGGTGAAAATTATGAGAGATTCTTGCAGAAGTTCAGTAACACAAGATATTTAATAGGATATGTGTCTTAGAATTTCCCTTGTCTCATAGCCTGAATATATTCCATACTTCACCTTTCAGCTGTTGTTCTTTAGTCCACCTTGGGAACTTTCTCTGGATTTCCTTAATCATACCCACAAGGATTTGTGTGCCCTGGATGAGATGAGCCTCAGAGTTCCATTTCCCAACGGGTGTATGATACCTCTTATCAACCTAGAAGAAACCAAGGAAACATTACTACTCTAAGGTAAAAGATGATGGGCTAAATCTTGTATGCAACCAAGTACCTATGTAACATTGTAACTACAATTTTGGCCTTTACATGCAGTTTTCATTCTATGTAACTGCACCCCCCTGCATTTCCCTTCTGAATAGGCTCATTAGGCTTCATTAAGTTTGCATAAGTGCCTGTAGGAAATAGAAATGCCTGGCACCTATATAATGTCTATTAAGTCCAAAGCTTTCGTTAGAGTAAAACTATGACTAGTGGGTGTTTGATGCTGCAGGACGGTCCTGCCACCTAAGAGCCTGCTAGGTTCTAAGCTGCTGGTCACCTAGAGGGAATTTGAAGCTATATGTTTCTGTTTCTTAGTAACATGGTTTAATCACCAGGCCATGGGCCAGGCATTGCTAACCGCTCCCCTCCTGAAGTTAGCCTACCAAACAATGCATTTAATATTCACTGGGTAATGCCAATCAACAGGAATGGAGTTGTTTCTGTCCCAATGGGAGAGTGATCAGGGCCAGAACTCAGGTCTCGCTGTGCCATGGTTAAGGCACTTTTCTGAGAAGCAGGAGATAGAGGCCCAAACCCTCTGGGTGATCAAAACCTTGAATCTAGAATGCCTCCCTACACAAGTGTTTTAATCACAAGGCTATTGGGCTAAAAGGTGAGGAGGGGTTTGCTCCTCCGCATGAGTTCTGGCTAGCATGTGTATAGGATGATCCTGTTCTACCACAGGTAGAAATAGGATCTAAATTTAGCAGAAGTCCCAAGAATTGCAGTTAAGTAGCTATATTAGTGCCACTTACACATGTAAAGGTGAGATAAGACTTACCCCAATAAGTTTAGGCAGTTTACTGCCCTTTCAACGGATTAAACTAGCTTTTATTGTGTCAACTCTTTGCCAGAATGCCCTGTGAGCTTCTCTGTATACTATGTTTTCACTACTAGATATTGGCAGTGCTAACAGAAGGGGAACTGTGCTCAGAACCCAGAAGTTCACTTTTCCAAGTGACGGCCCTAAACACTAAGCTGAAGTCATGCACCTCACACACTGTGAATTGGTGAATCTTGAATAGAGAATGCAATCCATCCCTACCACACAACAGTCTGGAGGCTTAGGGGGTTAGGAAAGCTGGGTGATAAGGGTTTGAATCCCCTGCAGCAAAAGTGGGAATGACACTCGCATCATGGGGGAGTGCTCTAACTACTAAATTGTATGTAAAAGGGGCCACGTCCTTTCCAATCCTTCCCTTTTGTGCTTTAAATGAAAATGCAGCTGTCACTGCCTCATAGGTAAACATGCTATGAGGATTCTTCCTAGATTGGGTGGAGGTAGGTGGAGGTAAGTCTAGCTGTTAGGTACCAGTAGACAATGGCACCTATGTAGCCCACAGAGGGGTGCTGCTGCCCTCACCCTGCCCCAGCCTTGCTCCTGGGAGGCGGTGGTGTGGGGTGGTAGGTGATGGCACTCCATCCCCGCCCATTCATGTGAATCCCCTAGGGCCTTCCCAAGTACCCACGGGGATACACAGACCCCCGGTTGACAACCCCTGCACTAGACAATGGGGGTGAGATGGGCACTGAGGTGCTCAGCCCTGTTGAGATTAAAGTGTTTGTGGGCGCACACAGAAGCTGAATATTACATGTCTCGGGACCTTTTAAAATCAAACCTTGAGGTACCCATCTGCTTAAAGAGTTCCAGAGCTAGGTAACACTTGCATGGGAGAGGGTGTTTCAGTACAGAATTCCATACAAATTTAAACATGCTGCCACTGCGACCAGGGAATTCGGAAAGTAATGGAAAAGATCAAATATAAACTTACTATGATGAGAATGCAGACTCACCTAGTTCCTTAATGTGAGGCTTTCCCCTTCACAAATGTTGCCACAAGAGAATGGACTTTCTGGGTGGTAGGGTAAAATGCATAGCCTCTTAAAAGGTTAAAAGACAGTCCCTAACACAGTGGTTTTCAACCTTTGTTCACTTGCAGACCCCTAAAAAATGGAGGAGGGGACCCCTTTGGAAATTTCAAATAAAGGTACTGACCTCTTTGAATTGTAAGAGTGGGTATTCACATACTTTTGACTACTCATAGTAATCTTTTGTGGACCCCTTAGATATAGTTTGCGGATCACAGGCTGAAAAACACTATCCAAACAGGAGTCAACACGCTAAAGAAGCTTGCTCGCTGATTTCAGTTGTCCTGTGTGCTAGTCAACATGGTGCTGCTGCAAACCTAGTTTATTTTAATGGTATGGACATCAGCAGTAGCTGCACTATTGAGAAATAAGGCTGTCTTCTTGCCTATAACACCCATTCATGCTATCTTGTTCTAAGATTGTTGTAAATTACTCACTTGCATCAAACCAAAGGCATTTCCCCCGTCACCCCAGCCATCAGCGGTTAGGGCAGCTCCTGCATGTGACTCTCTAGAGATGATGCCAGCAATCACAGCTGGATCCACACACTGTTTTCTGCCAGCACTTTTAATGATGTCTTTATATTTATTCATTCTGGTTAGATCCCCCTCAGCAATCTTTTGAGAAGCTGGAACTCCTGTACAAGTAAAGGTTTTCATTATTTAATTTCAGAACTATTTGTCACCCTAGGTAGACACTGTATGAGTTAGGTTGTGCATTTTAACTTATGAATCATGTATATAGTATCAAGGTGAAAAAGACACGTGACTTGAAATGATATGGAAAACATTGGTGCTTATCCGTATTGTTGGAGTCAAGGAAGAATGGGTATGGATTTGCTGGGGCAGTGAAGGGGAATTGTGCACTGTCTTAGTGGGGGAACAGACAGCACCTGGGACCCTCTAGGCAAGGATCTTGTCTGCAGACAGAAGGATGAAGCAGAAGTATGGAGGTTCAGAGTTGAAAGGGGGACCCAAAGTCAAACAAATTGTGGTTTTTTACACCTCCAAGAGACATATCTGTGGTAGAGCGAGTAGTAGTCCTCATACTTGCATTTTCTACTCCTTTTCTCTTTTGAAGCCTCAACATCAGCTCATCCTGCACTTAGAGAAAATCCTATAGGGGTGAAATTACACATTACACTAAAACCATACTAAATCTATGCAGTGCTAATTAGTATCAAAGTTAGAATGTGCTGAAGTTACCCTAACACAAGCTAAGGAGGGTGCTTAGCACAAGTTAATGATCTTTAATGTGTGGACACTTGTGTTTTAAGTGTCCTTAGTATGGTTTAAGTGTAATGTGTAACTTCACCCCTAGTTGAGCGAAGTCTGTGTTTTAAATCCTACTATATTTTTGAAACAATCAGAATAAGGTATTCCTTCAAGTTTACTAGCAGTGCTGGTACTGACAGCAGTGCTCAGGCATGGCTAAGTAAGAGATGGGAAACTAGGATTCTCTCAGTCAGCTCCATTGTTGATTTACTGCACAGCTTTGGAGTGGTCTCTTTGGCCGAATTTTAAAATTCAGGACCACCTAGAGCTAGGCCTTCTGAGGTTTATAGCCATCCCAGCACTTATGACTTCAATTTAAGGTCTGATTGCTTCAAAAACATATAGAAGGATCAGAACCTGCTAATATAAAAATGGATTCCTTACTTTCTGGATTAAAACGATCATTCATTTGACTTGTCTAATGCCAACGGAGCAACACCATTTTGGTAGTTGTCTGATAAGTGAAAACAAAATAGGATTATTTTTGCTGGAGGGATGTTATAAGTACGGTGACCATAATAATTTGAGGGAAATCTGGGATGGGGCGGGGGGGAGAGCGGCTAGGGTCAGGATTGGGAAGGACAATGCATGCATGCCCTCTTCCCCCCACCCCTGTAGCTTCCAAGAGCTGGGCTGGGCAGGACCACCCCCCCCCAAATACAGACGCCCCAACCCCCCTGCCCCAAACCCACACATCCCAGGAGCAGGGCCAGGCAGGACACTGCTCTCCGCCAGTGCCCCCAAGCATCCCCGCCCCCCTGCACAAGCAACTCTGCTCAGAGCCCAATAGAGTCTGGACCAGGGAGCAGCCTGTTGGCTGGGCTTCCTAGAGAAAACTGATTCAAAAGTGGCCTGGATTGGTAGAAACCCACCTGCACAAGCCCAGCTCCTGACCCAGGTGGGTTCCCAGCAATCTTGCTTCAAGTTTCTCCAATGGCTGAGATGCTGAGACAGCCTCTGAAATCTGGGATTGTCCTGGCTAATCCAGGACGTATGACTGATCGCTCTAGTTATGAGATTTAATCAATTAATCCCTTTTTCATTGCTTGGAAGAAATCAAGAGCTGTGGATTATAGTGATTACCTTGTATTCTAAAATGAGCCAGAAAACACAATCATACTCACCGCAGTATTTTAAGCGTTCTGGTTTTGCAGTTTGACAAGATGCCCCAGTGCTATCAACTCTGTTTATATCACCATAGCATCCAGACTGATTGGAAGTGTCTGAAGAGTTAGATAGAGAATTTTTACATTAAGGAGCTTTTGTGAGCAGAAGTAAAGGTAGGCAAATTGAGAGTCATTAACCATACTCTTGTCAAGATGGAGTACTTTGTATTTCATAGGTTTTAGGGAGGTTGTCAGTCAGAAAGGACTGCCTCTACTGAGGGTGATGTCCTTTTCAAAGAGATGGATCTTTCATTGTGTTCTCCAAGACCCAAGGGAGAAAAACATCCTGAGCTCTATGCCCAAGTGCCCATCACAGGACACATCCTGTCCCCATTCTGCAAGTGTCTCGCTAAGTACTATGAGCTCCATCATATGATGGATTCTAATTTGATTCCATTGACTGTTGAACTCATTCCCTATGCCCATGTACACAGCTAGGATTTGTGGAAATACCAATGAAACGTGTTAGGGTATGGAGAGCAAACGCAGGAAAGGTATCAGGAGTTATGGACTTTGCATGAAAAAAATGATACATGGTAACTGATCATGTGCCTTGAATTACCTCACAGTAAGAGTATTTTACCAGGTCAATTTACTCTTTAATCAGGCTAGGCTAGATTGACCCCATGTAGTTTTTACTTGCTGTAGAAGTTTACTTGCTGTAGAAGAAGAATTGTGGGCACATGAGCAGCTGTTCTAGGCCTGGTGAACCTTCTTTAATCTGAGTGTTTGCTCATAACCTTAACATCTTATGTGTCCCCAAATCTCTTACTCAGTTGTCTTGGCAGCAAGTTTAGTGAACCAGAGGGAGCTCCAAACTCACCAATAAGGGCAGCTAGGCCCAAAATGATTAGTGTCAGATACATGGGGATGGTTGATCCTGAGCACAGAAGAAAATCTGAAATCAAAAACAGCAAATGTGAAAAAGAAAGGTATCGAAATGTTCCCTAACTAAATGCAAATACAACATTTTCTGAACAATGGGGTATTTTTCCTGACCGAATGTGCACATACTGAAGTAGAAAGCAATTCTATGGCTTGGTGTATGGGTAGCCATGACAGAGACCACGATAATAGTTCTGCCTTTCCCTGACAAAGCATACAAAGAGTGCAGAAGAGAGAGGAGAGAATAGATGCAGAATCAAGCTTTCATAATGCAACCTTGTTGATATTCTAATTTCTCTTCCTATTTGTCTTCAAAACTATAATCTCCAGGAATATTTGATTTGGAATTACTATGATTAACTGTATTCAGAATTACCTGCAGCTGTTTCCCCTTCAAAATTATCAGAACCTTTAGCTTCTGCCAGGTCACCTACTACATACTGGCTGCATCTACATGAGATGCTGACTGTGCAGTAGCTTGTTACTACTGCACAGGTGTGTTGCATGGTACGAAGTGCGACATGATGTTACTGCACAGTAGTAATGAGCTACTGCACAGTCAGCATCACGTAAAAGCTGTTTGGCAACATTACTGTGCAGTAACTCCGGTTTCTGCACAGTCATTTAGCACTTGTGTATGCAAGTGCAAAATAAGCGTGCAGTAGTGACTGCACAGTAAGGATCTCGTGTAGACATGGCCACTGTGATGGTGTTTATTATAGTTTATGCCATATCTGTGAGCAGGGGCAGGATATGATAACCTCCCACCATTTGTGTTAGCTCTTTCTAGCTCTAATTCTCCATTAAGCCTATTGTATCATTAAGAAATGCCTTATATGTTCAATAGTAGAGACTGCAGAATTTGGCCTTGTATTACTGCCTATTGAATTTTACCAATGTATAGATCAAGGAATAGATCATATTCTGAGTGAGCTATTCTTTACTTGCAAGGAAAAATACTTGGTTTTTGTTTAATAATAAACATTCCATTTGTAATACTGTTGTGATAGTCATTGTGAATTCTGCTTGTGACAAGTGATATATCTGCTGAATATTTTATTTTAGATTCTACATCTTGTTTGGATGGGTGACTTCCTTTTTTTACTTTAATTTCTTACTTGCTTCCCTTCACTTTGTATTTTGGCCAAAGACTGATGTTTTGAAGAGCGTTGTATATACAAGAAGATCCTTCCCTATTTCCTCTAAACATTAATGTGATCTCAGAGGATGAAATGTAATGTAACATTTTCTAATGAAAATAAAATCCACCCTGTGTCCTTGTGGAAGCTGGCATAGAGGAAAGTGATTCCACAATCCCACAGTTTGCTGTGACTCAGACTTCAAATCTCAACTATTTTTCATTGGGGTCTCTTTTCACATGTTCCTTTTGTTTCTGAGTCTCTTTCCTAAAAAAAAGCCTGTGGCATTGTAAAAAAATGAAGATAAAGAATTCCTGCAATGTTTTTTTCCAATCTTGTTCTGGTATCATAGACTCCTCTCCAGAGAGGCTCTGGGGACATGGGCTTGTTTTAAAGCACTTGAAGAGTTTTACTTAGCTCAGACACAGGAAGTTGACAATGAAAATGTGCCTCAGAAGTTTGAGAAGTCCTGCACTCGAGGGCTAGGGAAACTCCTGCTTAAACATCTAGGCTAGGAATAGACATTCAAAAAGACTGAACCTGAATTGATTCAACCTTTGCAGGTTAGTTTAACCTGGCTAGGCTGAACTAGTTTCCAACCATTCAGACAGTCCATCTGGACTGAGGAAATTTGGGCACATTCCTGCAGCGGCTCAGGCTGGAAGCCAGGAAGTGCTAGAGCAGCCCTTCCTTCCCTTGCAGAGTTGAGCTGAGGAGGGTGTGGCCAGGTCCCAGCAGGAGGCTCTGATTAGGGAGGGGTGTGACCCCCCAGCCTGCCTGCAGTCCCAGGCTTTTCCCAGCTTGCTGCTGAAGGGGCAGGAGTGTTGCCAGCCCCCAGCTAGCACTGAGGCAAAGGTGGGGTGTGCAGTGCATGCATCTGTTGATGATACAGAGCTTTTTAGTCTCCCTCCCTGCTTCTGTATACTGTCTGCACTGCAGCAAACTGACAGGCAAGCTAGCCAGGGGTGTGGGGGCTGATAACAGTGTCACCCCATCTCAGTGTTTATCACCCTATGAAGAAAACAGAGGGACATTACCAGCTACCTGTTGATTCTGCCTGTTGATTCAGCATAGACCCAGAATGTGGTGTTCTAGCTAATACACAGATACCTTATCCACAAGGCAGAGGGGAGGGGGGAATTCCTGCTTAGCAGGGAGTGGTGAGGGGAGGGGGGATCAAACAGTTTTTCCAAGGAAGGACCTGTTGAATAGCTCCAAAAAGCCTGTCTGCCTCTGTCATCTCCCATAGCATGAACTGTAGCCAGCCTGTGGTCTGCTAGCTGAGGTGTCTGTGAGCAGTGGGAGTGGGAGTGGGGAGGGGAGGGGGGGAGCAGAAGCCAGGCAGTTGCCTGCAGACACTGCTGAGCTCCAGTGAGGCAGCAGAGGGGAGGGGCCAGCCCTGCTATGGGGCAGAGAGTCCCACCCAGCCAGAGAGCATGATGGGATGATGGAGGACTCTGATTTATCTTAAACCAGCAAGGAGTCTGGGACAGACATTGCATAAACTGATTTGAGCCAAAGCAGATACTACATTCAATCAGGTTTATGTCAAACCGGTTTCAGCCATTTTCAAACTGGTTTATGTACACTGAACATCTGTTCTGTTACAGGTTTAAACCAGTTTCTGATCACTTAAACCGGTTTATGTGTAATGTCTGTCCCTAGCCCATGTGAAAATGATAATGTGAGAGATGTTTATAAATAGTACCAAGAAGGTAAAAATACACTGATCTAAGAACAAAGGACCTATCCTGCAATGTTAGGACCTGACTAACTGAATCCTAAAGACTGATTTGTTTCTTTGAGAAAAATCTCAGAGAAGGGTTGTGCAAATCCCAGAATTATAGCCTTTGAGAAAAGCAACTAGAGTGAGCAAAGGAAGTCACCCATCCAAACAAGATGCAGAATCTAAACTACTATAAAAAGGATGTCCTGAGGAGGAAGGGCATTAGACCTGAAAGCCAGAGGCTCCAGCAAAAAAAAAGAACTGTTTCTGTCCACCAGCAAAATCCAGAACAATGTCAAGCACAGGAAAAAGAGCAAAGTAGGCATAGACTTCTTTGGCCCCAATTCAGCTCCATTTAAAAAAATGATTAGTAGAGGGCCCTCCAAAGACAGACAGAGGAGAATACAAAATCTGTATATGAAAGTCAAACAACATGGCTTTAGAAAAAAAAAGAAAAATCAGACAAGCTAAGCAGTTGCCATGACAATAATGCTACTTACATTCTTCTACTGAAAGAAGAAAGGTGCTGGTGGGCTGGCAGTCAAGTAGTCAGCACTGGAATGTTTTCTGCCTCTCCCAAAAGCTGTGGCACAAGTTTGCATGTATTTGTACCTGCTTGCCCTCTTTTTGCTGCAATTGTCAACTCCTTTACTTCCCTATTTTACCCCCCAAATATTCAAAACACCTCTTCTGCATAGGATTGTGGTTTATTATGCCATCCTTGCTTAACTGGTTTATAACTGACAGTTGAAGGTTGACTAAACATCCTGTATTTATGCTAAGGCCCACTAGGTTTCAGACCTTACTCCGGCCAGCTTTCTACATGTAGCAGCGTTACAAACGGACCCACCTGAAGGAATAGGAAGGGCTGCCTTGCAGAGGGGCAGAGTGCGAAGAGACAGTTTGTCCCAGTAGGGCAGGGGTAGGCAAAATGCAGCCTGGGGGCTGGATGCGGCCCGGCAGGCCATTCAATCCAGCCTGTGGGGCTGCTAAAAAATTTAGAAAGTTAATATTTATCTGCCCTGGGTTGCCTGTCATGCGGCCTGTCATGCGGCCCTAGATGGTTTCCCACAACTCAGTAAGCGGCCCTCTGCCCAAAATAATTGCCCACCCCTGCAGTAGGGACACCATTTGCCCTGTGAGCAAGTGAAGCTGCTTTGGAGGCAGCCCTCTCAGAAGTGGGAGGGGTGATGTAACCCCAGCAGGTTTAAATGAGACCTTAGCAGAAGCCCAGGAAGAGCCTTGGCCTGGGATTGGCTGAGAGGCTTGGTTAAAAGAGGGGAGCAGTTTTCCCAGGGTGGGGGAGAACAAAGGAGAGAGAGAGGGGGTAAGAGACAGGTTGGAGACCAGGAAAATGATCTCCCTGTGGCTGCCCCTCTGAGAGCCCCTGGCAGAGCCCTGCAGAAGCAGCAGCCAGAGGCTGTATGGAGAGTGCTGCACTGTGTCCTTCTCCCTCCTTTCCCCCTGGGAGCCCTGCAGGGGCAGGACAAGAGAAGAGGGAGACTCCCAGCCTGGGAAAAGCCTCCTGCAAGCCCCTGTGTGGCTGGGTGAGCACAGCAGGGGAGGGGGATGCAGGGCCAGGGGGAGACCGCTGGAGACTGCCCTGGTTTTTCCCCCATGAGTGAGAAGGCCCTGGGGAGGGGCAGGCTCAGGTGCTGGAGGGAGCCCTGGGCTAGAGTCCAGCCACCAGAAGCCCTGGGGCAGGCAGGGTCCAGGGAAGGGCTGCATTTGCCAGGTGCCTTGAGGCTGTGCTGGGCAGGGGAAACTGTTACAACCTGCAGCCCAGACACTGCTCTAGGGTGGCCATCATAGAGTCTGGTTGTCCTCTGTCCTCTATTGATACATAACTGAATGCCTTTATACCTCTATTTTTCTCTTGAAGAGAGAAATAGAGGACATAAAGGCATTGGGTTTTGTATCAATAAAGGACAGAAGACAGAGTAGCAGAAAACTGGAGTGTCTTGCTCCCTGCTGAGCCAGGGACGGGGGACTGGGCAGGAATCAGCTCTCTTGCAGGGACTGCAGGGGAGAGGCCACTACCTGCTGCATGGAGACCCCTGGAGCTTAGAGAGGGATGCCAGCAGCAGGGACCACCCGTGGCTCCTGTGCTGGGACACAGACGCAGTCCTGCTCCCTTGGACACCCAGCCAGGGGCAGTGCATACAGGGTCCTCAGTACACAGTATACAAGTTATAGACTGTGTAAGTAAGTTCTTGATGGTTTATTAGTTGGAGTATCAATGTATTTATGTATTGGTTCCTTATTTATTGTGGGAAATTTGTATACCTTCCCCTAGTGTAATGTGTATCCAAGAAGCATTAACCCTTAAGCCACCATCGCCAGGTCATGCAGTCTAACGTTTTATTGCATTGGTTATATGTTACCTTGTAAATAATTAAATCCTGTTTTATAATGGTTTGCAAGGTTGTTTGATTATAAGGGGAGATCTTCGCTCAGATACCCTGAAGCAGCTACACAGGGAGCTGAGCAGGGCCACCGGGCAGGATCCCACTGTTCAGGTGAGGGCACAAGTAGCATCGCACTCAGGGTTACATACATCATAAGCCTTGCTAGATCTCAGTTTTGAGTTACGGCCTTACTTTCTTCTTGTTATATTAAGCCTTCAGGTGCACCAGTGTAGACAATGAATCTTCCTTCCCTGACAGAGCCTTAATAGATGGTACTACACACAAGTAATTCTGCCTATCACTTGCGTTTTTGCTAGAGATGGTATACTTGGGGCAAAATACTGTCTGACAAAGGGCCAGAATCTAGTGTGCCTGGGTGTTCAAACAGTTTGCAGTAAAGTGCTAGTTTAGGCACATGACCAACAGTTCCCTTTCC
>NW_005842190.1:1117618-1127598 GCF_000455745.1 Alligator sinensis
TCCAATCAAAAAGCAAAGCTGTAGAGTCACCTGATACTGATTATACATTAATAATACATGCCTGTACATAATTACTTGCATTAGAACAGTGGTTCTTAACATTTTTAAACTTGAGGCACCCCTTGATAGACCCAAGGCACCCCTCAGAAAATGTCAGCTCTTAGTTTTCAATCTTTTTTTTACTACAAAAAAGCCCCAATAGAACACTTCTTCATTGCAAAGGACTCAGAAAGACTACAACTAGTCAGAATGTTTTTAACACTATGGCTTCCTGTTTGATAACTTGGGGGTTGTTTTGTGAATCATGTTAGCATCATGTGGCATCTGGTGGTACCCTTGGAAGGATCTCAAGGCACCCTAGAGTGCCACAGCATCCTGGCTAGGAATCACTACACTAGAAGGACACATTTTTCATTGTATATATTAGAACCTCTTTGCATCCCTCTGTAATCTCACAAACACTTATTACCCTCCCTCCCATTCCCCTCTATTCCAGAGATTCCTTGTGTGTGTCTCTCTCTTTCACCTCTTTACCCCTTTCCCCACTACTCCTTCCAGGAATAAGGAAGCAGGGCACAGCTGCTGCCCTCTCTTTCTCTCTCTGTTCTTGAAAGAAGAATTTTCCTGAAGAATTTTTTCCAGAGTTATGGTTGCAGAGACAGAGCTTAATCTTCAGGTGACTCTGCTTAACTAAAATCCTAGCTTCTGCTGAAGACTGGTCTCCATGGCTGGACCTCAGATCTTGAAAAGAGCTAAAGAGCTGTGAAATAGGAGAAGAAACCAAAAGCCCTAGCAGACAGCAAACTTCCTCTAAGAAAAGTTAGCTTCTATAGTGGAACATCAAGACCATTAAAAAGGAGAGATGATCTTTATTATTGGTGAAGTGAAGAACAATGGATCACCCTTCAACTGCTTGAAAAGTAATGTCAGAGCTGCTGCACTGAAGAGCAGGGATCAAAGCAGGGTGCTTCTATCTTGGGCAAAAGAAAATCAGCTTCCTTGCTTAACACACAATTCAGTTTTGGGGGGCTGATTTTGAGGAAAAGGTATGCTGTATCTGAGAAAATACAGTAAATTCAAATGGCTTGTCTAGTTTTCATCAAAATCATTCACATTCAACCTAGTGATGGTCTGGAGAATTGCCAAAGTTCTGGAAGTTCAATATTTGAAAGTTAAAGTATATACTGACTTTATACTTATATACTGAGACAAACTGAGAAATCCCTTTAAGTTTGGTTGCCCAATTAAGGCTATGTCTACCACTAATGGCACAGCTGTCGGGCACAAGGTGTTGCATAGGTGATGTGCTGTAGAATGCTGTACCACCCATTGTGGACAGCAGGCACCTACTGCAGTCACTAGGGCACTGCAGTAGCTCTTGTTGCTGCCAGGAAGAGCCTCTGGGGCACGTGATCTGCAGATAGGAGAGGCAGAGTGGGGAATAGGATAGAACCCAGATACTTCACAGGCTAAAGTTCCAACTCCCTCAGTGAAGATAAGTGTTTGGGAAGTTTCCAGGGGTACACAGAGCTGCAGTCACACCATGAGACCACTGAGGTAATACAGCTTTTGACTATAGTTTTTAGTGCAAAGCACATTACTTTAGGGCTGTGAGAAACACCAACATTTTGTTTCGATGTCTGTTTCGCCGTTTCAAAGGGACAGCGTTTTGTTTTGTCATTTCTTTTTGTTTCGAAGTACTGTCCCGTTTCGTTTCGTCAAAACTGTTTTGCTGTTTCAACTCGTTTTGACGTTTCACCCATAGGCTATAATGGGGAATCATGAAAATACTTTAAACATTGTCATTTCTTCCCTGACTCAGATGCAAATTGCAGGGATGGTAGCCCCTTCTGAGAGCATGAATCCTGCCAAGTTTCAAGGAGATAGGTGCAGAGGTTTCTCAGAAACTGCACCTAAAAGTTTTGAAAGCAAAATTTGCTGGCTGTGGCAGCCTCCTGTCATCTGGCATGCAGAGCCAGGGGCTTGCACCCCTGGGAAGGCTGTGGGACTGTACTGGACTCCTCCTGGGGATGCAGGCCCCTGGATCTATACCAGATGACAGGAGGCTGCTGCCTGGGACCATTGCTGGGTGCAGCCCACACCCAGTGCCAGGGAAGACAGGTGCTGCCGCTGACCCTGGGCAGCAGAAGCAGCCTCCTGTCATCCAGGTGCAGATCCAGAGGCCCGCACCCCTAGGAGGGCTGCAGGGTTGTGCTGGACTCTTCCGAGGGGTGTGGGTCCCTGGATCTGCATTGGATGACAGGAGGCTGCCGCTGTTGCCTGGTAGATGGAGCCGAGCCCGGCAGAGGAGGAGCTCCTCTGCAGCCCATGGAGCTCAGCCTGGTGGTGGGAGGCGGGCAGAGGTGGGGCTGCACTCTGCCACCTGCCACCAGGCTGAGCTCCGAGCAGCTCCACAGCCCCATGGAGTTCAGCCCAGCAGCAGAAGGTGGAGCACAGCCCTGGCTCTGCCTGTCTCCCGCCTCTGGGCTTTGCTCCGATTGGCTCCACCAGTCCCATGGAGCTCAACCTGATGGTGGGAGGCAGGCAGAGCTAGGGCTGCGCTACCTCTCCTGCCACCAGGCTGAGCTCTGAGTGGCTCTGCAGCCCCATGGCGCTCATCCTGGTGTTGGGAGGCAGAGCTCATCCCAGTGGCAGTTTCTCAGAAATTGCACCTCAAAGTTTTGAAAGCAAAATTTGCTGGCAGCGGCAGGCTCCTATCATCTGTGCACAGATCTGGGGCCCCACACCCCGAGGAGGGTTGCGGGGCTGTGCTGGACTTCTCTCGGGGGTGCAGGCCCCTGGATCTGTGCCGGATGACAGGAGGCTGCCACTGCCACCTGGGACTGGTGCTGGGCACAGCCCACACCCAGTACCGGGCTCCATGGAGCTCATCCCAGCGGCAGGAGGTGGAGCACAGCTCTAGCTCTGCCTGCCTCCTGCCGCCGAGCTGAACTCCGAGTGACTCCACAGCCCCATGGAGCTCAGCCTCCTGCCACTGGGCCCAGCACTGGTCCCAGGCAGCAGCAGCAGCCTCCTGTCATCAAGCGCAGATCCAGGGGCCTGCACCCCCGGGAGGAGTCCGGTACAGCCCTGCAGTCCTCCCAGGGGTATGGGCCTCCGGATCAGTACCTGATGACAAGCAGCTGCCTCTGCTGCCTGGAGCCAGTGGCAGCATCTGTCTTCCTCAGTGCTGGGTGTGGGGCTGCACCCAGTGATGGTCCCAGGCAACAGCGGCAGCCTCCTGTCATCCGGCGCAGATCCGGAGGCCTCCGTTATATTTGCTAACAATCTGGAACTGTCTAAAGCTCCATCTCTTCCCATGTTCTGTCACCCGCTTCTATTATGCAATTGAAGTCCCCCACTATTATCTGTAGTCTTCCTCCAATCACGTAAACTGCTAGCTTTCTAAGCAGAGCCTTCCTCAGCTCCCATTGTGCTTGTTTAGTTTCTTCTTTCCCTCCCTCCCCTAACTCCATGTCTGTGTAAACTGCTGTTCCCTGCTCCCCTTCTTTTTCTTCTGTTTCTTCTTGTGCCACTGCAGTCACAGATATCTTTCCCCATTCCTCCCTCCTGTGGAATCTCCTCTACCATTCCTGTCTCTGTCTCGGCCCCCTTTTCTCCCCCAGTTTCCCTTTCTGATTGTTGCTGTTCCTCAGGGGGTCTAACTTTGCTTGCATATGCTTTGGGACACCTGCAGTATAACTGATCCACCCCACCACAGCTATTGCATTTTAGGGTCTCTTGGCACTCTGCTCTATGCTCCTTCCCTTCACACCAGAACACATTGTTAGGAGGCATTTTGCAGATAAGTGCCCCACCTTTCTGCATTTGCTGCATTTTTGTAGTTGTCCAAAATAATTTATGAATCCCCAGTGTGCTCCCACCTGGATCACAGATAGGAGGTGTGCCACCTCCATTTTTAACACTACATGCACCTGCCATGCCCCTGTCCAGATACCATATTTGTCCCATACTTTGTTCACCCACGTTACCCTTTGGTAGTACATTTCCATCCATCTTCTTATGTTGTTCTTGTGTATCAAATACGGATACAATCTAACTATAATCACCCTTTCTCTTGTTATTTCACCTGCGGTGAATCTGATCCCTTTTAATTCTTCTGTCCCACTTTCCTCTGCATATTTCTTCCAAAAGTTCTCATACCCTTCTCCACTCCAGAACGTGAAAATCCATGCCTTCCAGTTTTGGTGTGTGATCAGGGTTTTTAGGTGCTCTGCCTGCAACCCCAACATCCCAAACAATATCTTTTCCAAAACGTCATATTTGCTCATCTCCGGTCTTGTCTCTATTTTGTTGCTGACAGCTACCGCTTTTACCAGCAGCCTTCGATCACTACTGAAGTTCCTCATTTCATTTTTCATGTCTTCTTGCCATACCACTCCTGGTGGGCCAGAAGTGTCTAAACCTGCCTCATGTCATTCCTCCTCTCCTGTCATCCCTCTGTGATTGCCTTCTTCCTCTCCGCTGCTGCAGCCATCATCACTACTGTCAACACTGCTGCTGACTTTACCTTTTGTTTCAACCACTCCACCTTTGTCCTTTCATCATCTGTCTCTGATACTTCTTTTCCGCTCTTCAGTCCTCTTTCCTCCTCCTTTCTGCTTGCCACTACTGCCATTGTTTCGGTTCTCCTCCACCACTCCTTATACCAATGATGCTCTGTTGACCCCTTTCTCTACCTTTAAGGTGTTGATCAGGCTTTCAGTGCTGATGGGAACCTTTTTTTTTACAAACATACATCAACTTCCCACAAAAACCAAACCCTCACAGAAATCTTTCTCTTCATGCAGAACCCCATGAAAAGCTGTTACCACAGTAACCACCTGAAACTCTCCACCCCTCCCATCTCTGGTTTAGTGAAACAAGTGTGTTCAGTCTTTTTTCCTCCACTTCTCCTCTGCCTCTTCCTTTTTGATCTTTTCTTTGCCCCTATTGATGTAGTATTTCAGGTCATGCAGGCCCAGCTTCAGGCACTCTCTTTTAGCCAACCCCTTAAACACCCAAAGGTTTGTTACTTTCCATAAACTAGTTTTAACACATGCTAAAAAAGTCCTTAATAATGTTTCTTCTGTTCCTTATGATATGAGTCTATATAGTACCATCTTCCATGCTAATGACAGGTAGGGGTGTGTGAAGCAGGCCCTATTTGATTCGGATTTGGATTCAGCCCGAATCAGGGAGAGTGATTCGATTAGTTGATTTGGATCACTGTCCCTGATTCAACTTGGCTGAATCCGAATCTGAAGATTCGATGCTGATTCAGAGAATCAGCGATTTGGACATAGACACAGCTTTAAATGTTTTTTCTACATACCTCGAGGTACCAGTGTGGCTTCTGAACGCTGTGATGCTGGGGTGGATGGAGCGTCCTACAGGAGTGCTGGGGGGGGAGCCCTCCACGTGTTCAGCAGTGAACCCGGAAGTGGACTGAAAGTACTTCTGGTCCACTTCTGGGTCTGCTGGGGAGCGTACCTGGGGTCCCCCCTGCACCCCTCTGGCTCGGCGATCAGCCCCCCCGCGTGCTCCCCGGTGGACCCGTCAGTGGATCGGAAGTGCTTCTGGTCCACTTCCAGGTCTGCTGCCAAGCGCCCTGGGGAGCCCTCTGTGCTCCTGTGGGATGCTCCATCTGCCCCAGCATTGCAGCATTCATGAGCTGCCTGGTACCTAGAGGTATGTAGAAAAAACATTTAAAGATGTGTCTGTGACCAAATTGCTGAATCTTTCTGAATCGCTTTGAATCAATTTGGAGGATTCTGATTCAATTTGGAGAGATTAAAGGGTCCTCTGATTTGATTCAGATTCGGAGATTCAGCCACAGAATTGAGTTGAACCTTTGCTGACTCGAATCAGGGACCGAAGCTTCACATAGCCCTGATGACTGGTTTATTTTGGTGACACTCAAAAAGTGGCAGACCCTTTGCCACGCCCACTTTGCATATGTACACTCCCAAAACACATCCCACTGTTTCTTCTTCCCCACATCTCTCCCTTGTCAAACCCTATCTGTGTTACCCTTCTCTCACTGGCAAGATATTTCTTACAACCATTCACACTAGGTCACCATGTTCACCTTTTAGTTGTTTACCCACCACCAGTAGGTAAAAAAACTAGGTGACTGTGGCATCGATGCGTACATGGTCAGATGGATTGCGAATTGGCTGAAGGGTAGTACTCAGAAGGTGGTGGTGAATGGGTCATATTGGACCTGGGGGGAAGTGGGCAGCGGAGTCCCCCAGGGCTCGTTCCTTGGGCCCACACTGTTCAATTTCTTTATCAGCTATTTGGACGATGGGGTGAAAAGCAACCTGTTCTAATTTGCTGATGATACCAAAATTTGGGGTGAGGTGGGCACGTTAGCAGGGAGGGAAAAACTGCAGAGAGACCTGGATAGGTTGCAGGGATGGGCTAACAAAAACAGGATGCGTTTCAATACTGACAAATGCAGGGTGCTACACTTGGGCAGTAGTAACCAGCAGCACACTTATAAGATGGGAAACTCCCTTTTTGAGAGCATGGAGGCAGAAAGGGATCTCGGAGTCATTATTGACTCCAAGATGAACGTGGGCCGACAATGCAAGGTCACGGTCGGCAGGGCTAACCGGACCTTATCGTGCATCCACAGGTGCATCTCAAGTAGGTCCAAGGAAGTGATCCTCCCCCTCTACGTGACACTGGTCAGGCCTCAGCTGGAGTACTGTGTCCAGTTCTGGGCACCTCACTTCAAGAGGGATGTGGACAACATGGAGAGGGTCCAGAGGAGGGCCACCCGCATGATCCGAGGACAGCAGGACAGACCCTACAATGAGAGGCTATGGGACCTGAACCTGTTCAGCCTTCACAAGAGAAGGCTGAGGGGGGACCTGGTGACCATCTATAAACTCACTAGGGAAGACCAGAAGGGTTTGGGGGAGACCTTGTTTCCACTAGCACCCCCGGGGATAACAAGGAATAATGGCCACAAGTTGTTGGAGAGTAGGTTTAGATTAGACATCCGTAGGAACTACTTCACAGTCAGGGTGGCTAGGATCTGGAACCAACTTCCAAGGGAAGTGGTGCTGGCTCCTACCCTGGGGGTCTTTAAGAAGCAGCTTGATGCCTACCTGGCTGGGGTCATTTGAGCCCAGTTTTCTTCCTGCCCAGGCAGGGGGTTAGACCTGAAGATCTACAAGGTCCCTTCCGACCCTACTTCTATGATTCTATGATTCTCTGACTCCCCACACCTTCTTCACTTGTCCTTCTGTGAAGTTTCCCATTGGTGCCATCCTGTCTCTCTTACTGTTCTCGTCAATTTCTTATGATCCTTCGGGACCTCCAGCCCTACCTTCCCTATTTTATACCTCTACATGAATCCTTCAGTCTTGATGTAATGAATTGGAAATTGGTAGTGGAGGATGCAGAGGACGTGGCCAAAGCCACCTGGCACAAAGACATGTGGCACAGGATCTTCCAACTTCACCCTAGTGGGGAAGGGGGCAGCAACAGCGAGGAAGAGAAAGAGACAAATGGAACTGAGGACAGCAACAGCAGCAACGGGAGCTGGAGTGAAGGTGACATGGACGACAGGTGAACTGAGTATGTGACCCTACAAGTGGGGTGAGAATAAAAGGAAGGGGTTGCCTGGTCTGAGAGATCAGAGTTTATTTGTGTGTATAACACATGAAGCGGATATTGTAATGGGTCCAGTTTGCCAGTGGGCCTTTGTATGAGTGTGTGGGCTGCATGGATGTCATTTTTGTAACGGGTTAAGGACTTCTTTGTGGGGTGATACTCAGGGTGTAGATGGATATAACCCCATATATATAGAGAGAGAGACATATATTTTTACAAAAAAAAGTATAGCTTGCGCTATATGTAAGTAGGTAAAAAGTGCTGCTTAAAAATGTGTTTATGAAGTACCTGTACTAAAACTTGTAGCAGCTTCAAAAAATTCTGGATGAACTAAGTCTTATGGGTACCCCTAGCATTTCCCTATGTGCAAATTGCTACAGGTATGTTTATTTTGAGGCCAGAGGTTTCAAATTTGTCTCTTACTTCCATATGCTCAGGAAGTGCAAGGTTTGACAGTAAAGGAACAGGGAAAGGGGCTGCAGGAGGAAGAAGTTGGGTGGGGCAGAGGGCAAGAGGTGACACGCCCCCCCACCCCAATTTATTTTCCCTGGTGTAGCAGTAGGAGGGGGAAAAATTCAAGGCAAACCTCCAATAGTTTGATCCTTTACCTGGAAAATTATAACAAATTTATGTTTCCCATATGTGTGTGTATGTGTGTGTGTGTGTGTGTGTGTGTGTGTATAAAAATCTAATTATTGGGGGGTTGTCTTTTATTTTGAGTAACTATGCTAGTAAGAGGAGGCTAGGGACCTCCTCTTATTACCACTGTAAAGACCTTTAGGCCCTATTTTCTACAGACATTGGCTCTAACTCAGACACCTAAATTAATAAACCTGAACTTCTGAACTCTCAGAGTCCACAACTTCAATTTTACATGAGTATTGAGTGTTGAACACACCTTCCTTTTAAAGGCATAATCAATATTTATTTAAGTCAGCGGGAGTCCAATGACTTGATCAGTGGAGTACCGAGTGTCCCTGGTGCCTGGGGACCAACGCCTCCATTTGTGTCCCCCTGGGACAGTTGGAGCAGGGTGTAGGGCTGAGGCAAATCAGCCTATGTGGTACCCCACCTTCCACCCCACAGCAGGTCCATGGAGGAATTACAAGCGCGGCCACACTGGCCACAGGGGAAGGGGCGCTGGCTGGAATTTCCGGCCAGAATGGCCGAACAAGCCCACAATCCACCGAGCAGGCAGGTGGACCACATAGCAAACACGGAAGGCTCTCTGGCTGGCGCCCCCCCAGGCCAGTGCCCAGGAGCCATAGCCCCCTACTCCCGCCTCCCATCGATACGCCACTGAACTTAATATAAATAAAGCTTCAAGTGGCAGGATTTTCAAAAGAATACAAAGAATATCCAGTGGCTCTGATAAACAACTGGAGCTCCTGGATTTTGAAGGAATTTCAAAAAAAATCAGGCAAGTTCAGCTCTTAAAGTCAGAGGATCTCAGGACATGCTGTACTGGATCCATCCTGTGTATCCATTCAATGTCTGTTGATGCCTTCAGTTGCCTTTTAAATGTCTTTATCTGCTTTAAATTAATATTGTCTTTATCTAGACTTTGTTCATGAATTAAAAAAAGTGAATATTTTTGGGTCTTATTTTATTTGCTAATAACATTTTTATTAAGAATCTCTTTACTTATTTTTCTTTGATTGAGAGCACCCAAATTAAGCTGTATGCATTTGATGAAAAAATTACTACATATCCAAATTCAGACCCACCTGCTATGAAAAATAAATTTTCCAATTAAGTCAAGAAAGACTGAGAAGGAAAAAAAAAGATAAGTCCTTTTTGATTTCTTAGCAAAATGACAGATAAAGGAATAAGAATAATTTTAAATTTTGAAGGGAGTAAAATGACAACAGCAAGACATGGTCACTTTCATATTACAGAGGAATAATTGAGAAATGCTCAATATCTCTCATGCAAGTTAGACTGATTATTTTAAGAGCTAGAATATGCATATTTAGTATCCATTTCTCTTATAAAACTTGGCTCGTGCAACTACATCATTGGCATAATCATTGTGGGTGGTGCCAATATCCATTCTAGCATAGGTCTGGACATTTCGAGGTCCTGCATTGTAGGCAGAAATCCCACCTGAAACAAAACACAAAAATCATTAATCCAGACTTAAAACCCAACACGTATTGTCTCATTCTCACCAAAGAATATTAGAAATAGCTGAATTCATTTTGTACTAGTCTGAGGAACTATGGACAATTTGCATGAATTCCTGAATGCATCCAAAACTTGGGAGGATTTGAAGCTTTTATATCGGGGCAGGCAATTATTTCAGCCTGTAGGCCATATAGGCAGTTCTGGGGAGCTGCTGCAGGCCGGTC
>NW_005842190.1:1127608-1129786 GCF_000455745.1 Alligator sinensis
GCATTCCCCCCACCCCCACAACACCCTGGAGCCTACGTCCTACCTGTCACTGCCAACAGTGCACATCCCCAGCCCTGACCCTGGCCTGCCTGGAGCCCACTCCGGACTTGCCCCAGCTGGAGTGGACCAGCCAGAACCCATATATATAACCCTGACCCTGGCCCACCCCATGCCTACTCCAGACCGTCTACCAATGCTGAGCAGTGGCAGTGGCCAGTCAGCATGGTGTGGGGGGCATGGCCCCTCCCCCTCACTGCTGCTAGACTCTTCTTGCTGCAGCTGGCCAGAGCCCATTCCCAAGCTGTCCTGTGGCTCCTTTCCACCACCATCACTGCCACCTCTGGGCCGCCCAGCAGGGCAGCAGTAGCAGTGCAGAGGAGCCACAGCGCAGCCTGGACGTGGGCTCTGGGCAGCTGCATTAAAAAGGGCCCAGCAGAGGCAAAAGGGAGGGGCTGCTTTTCCCCTGCACTGAGCAGCAGCTTCTGCCTGGCTGCTGTCACTGCTCAGCATGGGTGGGTGAGTCTAGAGCAGGCACAGGGTGGGCTGGGGGCAGGGCTGTGTGTGCAGGTTCTGACTGGTTTGGAGCTGGTCTGCTACAGCAGGCCAAGTCCTGTGTGAAGCAGGGAGGGGTTGTGGCTGTGTGCGTCGGTCCCTGCGAGTACCATGGGGCTGGGGTGAGCAGTGGTGGCAGCCAGAAGGAGCTGCCACTACCTGGGCTGCCTAGAAGGGCAGTCCAGCTGTGCAGCTGCCCAGCCCCGCTGTGTGCCCAGGAGGCTGTGGGACATGCCCTGGGCCTAATGGTGTCTGGGCTAGGTAAGACCAACGGACATGCTGTGGGGCTAGATAAAGTCCCTCCATGAGCTGAATCTGACCCGTGGGCCGTATTTTGCCCATTCCTGTTTTACATTCACAGACATCAGTAGCTTGTATTTGACCAATTATGTTGAAAGAGGAATTCTCATCCCTTGGGCAAGGCCTATTCTTGATAAAACACTAAGGCCCAATAACATAGTTACTTTTCATTTAACCTGAAAATGACTGATTAATCTCATTTCAGTGCATAAGATATGGGAAATCCAAAACTGGAAGCATTGCATCAATGATTAAAAAATGAGGTTTTTGCTAAACTTGATCAAACAAAAAATAAGTAACAAAAATTCGTGAAATCTGATTTTTGTCTTAGATTTTTCCTTATGTCCTGGCTGTAATACAATCAATAACTGTACCTTTCAGCTGTTCCTCTTTAGTCCATCTTGGGAACTTTCTCTGGATTGTCCTGATCATATTAACAAGGATTTGTGTTCCTTGAAGAACATGTGTTTTAGAGTTCCATTGACCAACAATTTTATGATACCTTTTATCAACCTGGAAGAGACCAACAAAATGTTAATTCTCTGTGGTAGACCAGTGTTTCATGAAGTTTATTTCCCTCTCATTATATTCAACATTATTTTATCTATCACTTTCTTTTTTTTTATAAATGAATCAATTTTTGTCAAAATCCCTCCCCTTCTGCATAGACACCATGGGTTGTACCTGGTATTATCCTAACAGCATAGGAGCTATCCCTGGAACCCAGGAGCTCATCCTCTCAAGTGAGTGCCCTCTGGCAGCCCCCTGGCAGCCCACAGGCCTCATATTGCTCAAGGGGGCTACTCTCAAGTTGGAGCGCCCTTTTTTAGGAGATGTGTGTTGGAATCCCTTGTTACAGAGGTGTGAATGGAACTGGCGTTGTGGGTGAGTGCCACCAGTACTTAGGTAAAAGGACACCCACAATCACCAACTCTCCCTGGATTTAACATAAAATGTAGCTGCTCTTGCTGTTTGTTGACCCTGCCCCCCAACAGGCAATTGGTAAGCTTGTTCAGAGGGTACCTCCTGGACTGAATTCTTCAGAAGACACTGTACTGTTGAGTTTGTGGATCTCAACGAGACTTTGATCTGAGTTGCTCAGCCCTTTCAAGGCTGAAGTGATTGTAGGCACTGTTGCCAGTGCCATGGCTCTGGTACTTGGACCCTTTGCACTCTAAGGGTGCATCCACATGAGCGCACCTGTGCCTCTTGCTCCGCCTCAAACCCCTTTGTGGGGGCTGCAGCAGCTGGTGGGGATGGGGCCAGGTGGGGCAGCAATTGGGGGGCTGGGGTGGGGCATGTGGGCCTTGCAGGGGGGGGGGTAGG
>NW_005842190.1:1130821-1154214 GCF_000455745.1 Alligator sinensis
GGGTTGTGGAGGGAAAAGGGGAGCAACAGGCGAGACAGCAGTGCCCAGGGTGCTGGGAGACCATGGCACTACACTATGGGACCTACTATACAGATATAAGGTGAAATAACCAGTACAAAATAGTACCTCCAGGTCATACGAGGGAGTATGTTATCCCACCTGTGCACCTGTATGCTCACCCCTTTTGAAATGTTTCAAAGGTGTTTGAAACACGATGTCTTTCAGCACCCTTGGCCTTTTCACTAATATCAGGTGTCCCATATGACAGTGCCATATAGTGCTGCTGCAACTCTTATTCACTATGGGCAGCAATGTGAGCTGCGCTACTGAAAAATGATGCAGATTCCCTTTCTGCAACAGTTTGACTGCACAGAAATATTTTAGTCTTAGTTTCTTACCTGCATCAAACCAAATCCATTTCCCCTATCACCCCAACCATTTTTTAGGGAAGATCCCACATGCGACTCTCTGGAAATGATGCCAGCAATCACAGCTGGATCCACACACAGACTTTGGCCAGCACTTTAAATGATGTTTTTATATCTGTTCATTCTTCCTAGGTCCTTTTCAGCAATTTTTTCTGAAGCTGCAACTCCTGTAGAAGTAAAGATCCTTATTTAATCCAGGGATATTCAACTGGTGGCTCATGAGCTGCCTCTGGCCCGCAGAAGGGGTTAAAGTGCAGTCCCTGGTCTCCTGCCCAGCTGCCTCTCTCCCCATCACTCCACCAAAATGGCTGAAATTGGTTTACGATAAACCTGGTTGAATGTAGTATCAGACTTAACGGATTTGGGTCAAACCAGTTTATGAAACTTCTGTCCCAGACCCCTTCCTGGTTCAAGTTAAATCAGAGTCCTCCAGCATCCCAGCATTTTGCAGCCCAGGGGTGGGCTGGGCTGTCTGCTTCAGCAGAGCAGGGTTGGCCCTGCCCCTCTGCTCTCTAGCTGGAGCAGTAAGGGTGGGCTGATGTGCAGGGGTGGGGTCAAGCCCAGCTGGAGATACAGCCCAGTCTGCAAGAGGAGAAGGCTGTCCCCCGCAGGCAACCCCAGCTGGTGTCTGGGGTCTGGGGCCAGGGTGGGAGGGTTAAACACTCCTTCCCCTGCTCAAACTTACTACTGGCTACAACTGTGGACTACACATCCCAGAGGCACCTGGAAGCAGGAAGAGGAAGTGATAAGCAGGGATCCTGGTTTTCTTTAATTAAAAATAAAATCCCCAATTTTCAGTTAAAAAAAGTAACCCCAAACCCATATTTTTCTGTGATTTAAATGAAACACCACTAATATATATATCTGGGGTTACTTTTTTTAAAATAAAAAATTGGTCTTTTTTAAATCAGAGAAAACCAGGATCCCTGGTGATGAGCAATCCTGCAGAGTTTTGTTGTTGTAAGTCTGGACTGCAAATCCCAGAGACGTCAGGGGCAGCAGGAAGAGGAAGTGAACACACAGCCAGAGAGCTGTGCTCTAGCACCCCCTGGCTTCTGGTCTGAGCCACACACAAATCCCAGGATGTCATCCTCCCGCTATACTCAGCCTTGGTGAGGCCGCAGCTGGAGTACTGCATCCATTTCTGGGCTCCACAATTTTAAAAGGATGTCAAGAAGCTTGAGAGAGTCCAGAGGAGAGCCACATGCATGATCAGAGGGCAGGAGAACAGGCCATATGATGAGAGGCTGAGCGCCATGGGATTCTTCAGCCTGAAAAAGCGCAGGCTCAGCAGGGACCTGGTGGCTGACTATAAGTACGTAAGGGGTGTGCATCAGGATATGGGGGAATGCCTGTTCACCAGAGCGCCCCAAGGGAAAACAAGGTCAAACAGTCACAAGCTCCTCCAAGACTGTTTCAGGCTGGACATAAGCAAGAACTTCTTTCCTGTTTGAGCCCCCAGACAGACTGCTGCCAGAGGTGGTGCAAGCACCTACTCTGCACTCCTTTAAGAGACATTTGGATGTTTATCTTGCTGGGATCCTTTGACCCCAGCTGACTTCCTGCCCCTTGGGCAGGGGGCTGAACTCGATCTTCCGAGGTCCCTTCCAGCCCTAACGTCTATGCAATCTATGAAATCTATTTCCTGAGTCAAAGCTAAATGTCTGTTCATTTCTGTTTCAATTTAGTCTGTGCATCTTAGACTAACCTGCAAAGACTGAATTGATTCAGCCTTAGGCTTTTTGACTGTCTGTACCTAGCCCTGGTGAACAGATCCATGCCTTGAGAAGCTGACAAGACTGAGACTACCTCTCTGTCTGTCACTTTTACAGCTAAATATACTGGACTTTGCTTTGCTTTGGGCTCATTTAACAGTGAATATTTGTAGTAAATAAAGCCTTTCTGTCATTGATTGAACAAGTTGTCTTGTCAGTCCTTTATACACTAGTCCAGAATCTCATTTCATGACTTAACACTGCTCACACAGTTGGAGTGCTGGGACTCTGGGAAGAGCACCCACAGGGTGTGCAGCCTGGGAGTCTGCAGCTTGTGGAGTGTGCAGCCACAAGTAGGACAGACCAGGTGTGGAAGTAAGTTGAACCAGGCCTCTTACTTGACAAGGAGGAGAGACAAAGAGAGAGAAAGAGAAGAGAAGAAGATGCTGATGCTATGTGTTTCAAAATGTTCTAAGATAAGGAAAAACCTTCATGCCTTGTTTTGTCTGTGTGCAGCTGTTAACCTTCTCCTTTCTGCCAAACTAGAAGCTGATAACTGTTCCCAAAACATAGTGTTTTTTTTAAATAAGTAAACTGCTTACGTGTGACAAACAAATGATCAACATCTTTCTGTTTCTCTCAAGGTTGCTTTGTCTAAACCCTGCATCTTTTCTTGCTGTCTAAAGTATAAATATGCTTGTAAACTTGTAAAGGTCAGAGTTCCTTTAAGAGCTCTCCCTGTGATCACTTGTATAGTTTTAAATAAACCTAGATGGCTCTGCCAATTCTAATACAACCACAACGCAAAGTTTGATTTCTTCCACACAGGTATAATTACTTTAAATCAAAATTTCAAAACCAAATTTTCATTTGCCCAGTATAGATATTGCATGAGTTAGATAAGTCATGCATTTTGATTTACAAATCATGTACACAGTGGCAAGTCAAAATATAAATGTGATTTGAAACAATGTAAAAAGAGGCAGTGAGCCAGAAATCTCCTAGTCTTAATCTTAGCTCTGTTGCTGACTTGCTTTGCAGCCTTGGGGAGGTCACTTCAGATTAATTTTGCAAAAAGCCCCAGTTACAGATAGGTTGGCCTGGGCTTTCTGTTGCTTACAGCAACAGAAAGCCCTCCCCCATTTATGACTTCAATTTACGTTGTTTGTCTGACCACTTGGGGGGAAAAAAGAAACATCTCAGATTGGACACCTACAAAAAGATACAGAAGCTACTTATGCAAAAATGGGCAGTTTCTTTTCTGGATCAAAATCAGCCCTATCATAACTCTTCTGATGTTAGTTGAATTGCATGATTTTGTTTATAGCCCTGTAGGTGGAAATAGAAGAGGATTTTCTATGGCATCCTGAGATGTCTTGAGATCCTTTCAAAGGTGTTGCACAATTGTTAGCACTGTTTGGTATGCAAACATGATTCACAGGAGATTTAAAATGGGAATCCATAGTGTCAAAACCATTCTGACCTGCTGTGGTCATTCTGAATTCTTTGCAAGAAGAATTTTTGTACTATTTTTCTGCAGTCAAAAATGAGTGAAGGCTAGGAGCTGGCATTTCCAAGGGGTGCCTTAAGTCTAACAAGCTTGAGAACCACTGGCTTAAAGGAATGCCATGAGATTTAATCAATTAATGCCTCTTCATTCCTTTGAAGATATCAAGAACTGTGGATTATTGTGATTAACCTGCATGCTGAAATGTACCAGAAAGTAGAATCATACTCACCACAATATGGTAAGCGTTCTGGTCTCGCAGTTTGACAAGATGCCCCAGTGGTATCAACTCTGTTTATATTGCCATAGCATCCAGACTGACTGGAAGTGTCTGAAAAGTTAAAGACATTTTACATTAAGGAGCTTTTGTAAACAGAAGTAAACCTAAGAGAATTCAGAGTCATTAACCAAACTGTGTTCAAGATGGAGTACTCTGTATCCTATGGCCGCGTCCACATGAGCTTGGACATTTGGTTCCCCAGGGACAAGTAGCAGCGTCACAAGGTGTGCTGCACCTTGTGATGCTGCTACTTGTCCCCAGAGAACACTTGTGCCATGCACCCTCTTGCGCATGGCAGGTTACCCCAGAGGAGTAGGGGAGGCTGGGGCCAGCGCTGGGCTGGCCCCAGCAGCCTTTATATGGAGTCCTAGGGGCCTTCTGGGGCTGCAGCAGCGCCGATCCTGCTGCTCGGAGCCTGGCTGGCAGCTGGAGTGTGGCTCCACCTGGCCAGGCTCTGGTTTTGAGTGGTGCATGCTGCCACTGCATGCTCTGCTCCACTTTTTTTTGTGCAGTTGTTTTTGACCCCTGGATATTCTGGAGTCAACCCTCCCCTCCCCATGCTGCTACTTTGCAGTGTGGAGAACAGCTGAATGTGCGATATGTTGCACCTCAGATGTATCTGCGGTGCCATATACCACATGGCCACGCTCATCTAGATGTGGCCTAGAGTCTCAGGGGCAAGAGCTTGCTAGCCAGAAATGGTTTCCTCAATTGAGGCTAAACAGACTTGTCTTCCATTGTGTTCTACAAGGGCCCATAGATGTAAGCATCCTGATCTCCATGACCAAGTGCCAATCACTAGACACTTTCTATCCTTACTGTCTGCAAGTCATGCTTCATTATATTGTGTCATATTGTTCATTTATATTTCATTAGGTGGTGAACTTCCTTCCCCATATACATTTAGGATTCATAGAGAGTGCAGTGGACTAATAAAGTCCACTGCAGGTTAGTACTCATAAAAACAAGTACTGTCCTATGGCAGAGTTTTTTATTCCATAGCAATGCATGTGTAGACACTGACAGAGCTGGCTGGGGTACGAGGGTGCTTCAGTATGGGGGCTACCTGCTGGCTAGCCCCTCACTGAAGCACCTTCGGGCCCGAGCCAGACCCTCCGCAGCACATAGAGCTGGGTCAGAGCAGCTCCGGGCTGGCAGGCTGATCCCCCACAGGCGCCCCTGCCAGCCAGGGTTGCTCTGACTCAGCTCTACATGCTGTGGTCCTGGGCACACAATCAAACACGGTGCCCAGGAGCAATAAACATCAGCATGATATGTGCTGTAGTTTACTGCTTCAAATTAATTGCACATGTAGATACACCCTCTATGTATAAATAGGTATACCAGACACCATAGCAATAGTTCTGCCTCTCTGACAGAGCACACAAAGAAGGTTTATATAAGGTAGAAGAGAAATAAGAGCATATATACAGAGCCAAGTTCTGCTAATTCAACTTTCTTGATATTCTAATTTGTCTTCCTCCCTGTCTTTAAGATAAAAAACTGCAAGAATGTTTGCTTTGCAATGAATAAAATCAATTTTATTCAGGAACATCTGCTGCTACTGCCCTTTCAAAGTGATCAGAACCCTTTAGACTTCACATACTGGGCATGTCTACACATGTATTTACTCCAGCCTACATTTACTGTGCACTAAGCTGACCCTTTCTTGTGGATGATATCACTCTTTTGTAAGGGAGTTAACCCTTACTACTACATCCCCCTGTCTTAAGGCAAAACTTGATACGCAGTTACAAAAGAAACCTAAACAAAGCAGAAAAATTTGTAAGTCTATTTGTTTAGACCCGACTAATTCACAGGTTTAATCTCTTTGATGGAACTGAGGCGCATCCAGACCTATTGTGGTAAACAGATGGAATTTGGTGGAGATGTTCTCGATGCCTACTTTAGAGGAATTCCACAGTTAGAACATTGTGTTGGGAAATCTGAGAGATCTGGGGTCAAACCTGCTCTGGACAAAGGGGGCCTATGACTCAGTTCTTCTGGCTTCCTAGTTAAGTGCTCTAGCTATTCAGCTATGAAAAGATAGGAAGTCAATTCAATCTCATATTTTGTTGCCAGTCTCATATTTAGAGATTAGTCTGTGAGATTACAGAGTTTCTCTGGGTCTGAAGTGCCAAAAATGCCATGTAGACAACCAAGGATGGCTATTTACATGATCAAGAAAGAAAAGAATGCCACATTAATAGTCAGTCTGACCTGCCTGTGCATAGAAGCCCTTTATTTCATGCCTGTTACCCTTGTGGAAGTGTTTGCCATATATTGGTAGTATTTCCATGCACTAATTAGAGGCACATTATCAACTCTTTTTCTTTTCCTTCTACTGTTTTGTTTTTCTATAAAGAAGACTGAAGTAACCAAAGGCACCTCTTTGCTTAGATGCATATTCCAGCTGAGAAGGTAACAGCCCCTAAGGGATATATCACATAGGGGCATTTGCTGTGTTGCATTGCCTACATTTTACAAAGGTGTGGTGGCACATTCTAGAAAACTAGGGGAGGACCAGGGGATTCTTAGGGTAAATCTTTAGTAAATAGATCAAACAATTTTGATATCTATATGGGACATTAGTACAATCTGACATATTGAAAATTGATTATTTAGTCCAATACAGTCTTTGTTTTCTATCTTCTTCCTCGATCAGCATTTTATCATTCACCCTCTGACTTCTTACATTCTCAATAGTATCTTTTGAGGGACTTGTTCAAAGGGATTTTCAAAGTATAGATTAGTAATATGAACTGGTTATCTCTAATCCACGCCTTTGCTGATTCAAATATTGTTTCACACTATTTTACACTAGTAGAAAGATTGTTTCTGCTAGAGTGCAGGGGCATATGATATGGTATCAGAGGGGACAAAACAATGGTGTTTCTGTAAAAAGCTGAGTGCGTGCCTCTCTTTCTCTCTCTCTCTCTCTCTGTTTTGGCTTCTTTAAGATACATAAGGAAGATCTGTAAAAATGTAGCAATTAAGTTCATATCCTTATGTTTGCTTCTTGATGTTGTATAACAAAGGTCTGAAAATGTGTGTGTGAAGGGTATTTATTTATGCTTAATTTTACTGATAGTTTTTAACCATAGAAATGTTAGATTATCTCTCTCTTTTCTGGACAACTTCTTGGTGTTCTCATAATATGTAAAGCTTTCACCATTTATTGAAAATTCAGTTTCTTAACAATATATTTCTTTCTCTAAAATGTTGATTAGTCACTGAAAATAAATAGATGTTAACATAAACCAGCAATTTAACAAATGAGTATAATTCTTCCCTTCTCAGCTTCTCCATTCTCACTGTCATGACTCTTGTCATGTCATAACCATTTCACAGGATTTCCAATTATGAGTGAGCCATTTAGGTTAGATAAAACCTGAATTTCTAATGATAATTATTCTCCTGTTAATAGTGTAATAGGAGACATTTATAATAATTCTGAATTACAATAATGTGGGCAGTAGCTAAATAATTAAAAATAAATGTCAATAATCATGTTAAATGTTGCCAAATGTTAGGATATGTAAGACTTGCTCTTACCAGCTGAAGTGTCAGGATCAGTGACAGACTCTAGATGAAGAGAGGTGCTCAAGCTGACTGTCTCCTTCTATCTAATGATTGCACTGGGGTTTATATCCACAGAGTTTCAATGAAGGTGGAGAACAAACCTCTTAGGGGGTTGGTTGAAGTCAGGTATCAATTCAATGGGCTGGACTTGGCAGTAGTTCAGTTCTTGCACATGTAGTTGAGTTGTAAATTCTTATCAAATCTAATTTTAGTACTTGAGGGGACCATGTTAGTGTATTAAATAGCTAGCACCATGACTGAAAGAGACTTGGGGATCATGACTGACCACAAGATGAACATGAGCCACCAAAGCAATGCTACAGCCAGCAAAGCGAACAAAACTCTGGCTTGCATCTACCGATGCATCTCAAGCAAGACCCAGGAAGTCATCCTCCCACTTTACTCAGCTTTGGTGAGGCTGCAGCTGGAGTACTGCATCCAATTCTGGGCTCCGCAATTCAGAAAGGATGTGGAGAAGCTTGAAAGAGTCCAGAGGAGAGCCACAAGCATGATTAGAGGATAAGAGAGCAGGCCTTATGATGAGAGGCTGAGAGCCATGGGATTCTTCAGCCTGGAAAAGCATAGGCTCAGAGGTGACTTGGTAGCAGCCTATAAGCACATAAAGGGTGTGCATCAGGATCTGGGAAAACGTCTGTTCACCAGGGCATCCCAAGGGAAGAAAAAGTTCAGTGGTCACAAACTCCTGGAAGACAGTTTCAGGCTGGACATAAGGAAAAACTTCTTTACTGTCTGAGTCCTCAGAGCCTGGAATAGATTCCCTACAGAGGTGATGCATGCACTTACACTGGACACTTTCAAGAAACACTTAGATGCCTATCTTGCTGGGATTATTTGACCCCAACTAACTTCCTGCCCCTTGGACAGGGGGCTGGACTTGATGATCTTGCAAGGTTCCTTCCAGCCCTAATGTCTATGAAATCTATGGAGGAAGTTCCTGGTCCTAGGAAATAACCTGAAACTACACCCTGCTGGGGATGGATGGTGTGGTGGGGCTGCCTGTGGCAGGGTGGTCCAGTTGCCGCACCAGTTGCCTCCCTAGTGAAAGGCAAGTATGGGATGCCTTATAGCCTCAGTCCCCACAACCTTTTGGGTGACCCCATAGCAGGGACAGGTGGGGTCCAGGCATGTTGATAGACACTTGAGGAGGCCTAAGTGGGTCATAGGCCAAGTTGGGGGTCCAGGTAGGTCGACAGACTTCTGAGTCCCAGAAGCCCCAGTAAGGGGCTGGAGTAGTGGTCCTAGTAGGGGGACATATAAGGAAACAGCTGAGCAGCAGGGCATGTAGAGGTGGGTCCACATGGGGGCCTGAAGGACTGTGCATAGATGGCATAGAGTAGGGTCTGCGCAGGCAGGCCTGAAGGACTGCACAGGGGCTGCCCTGGTAGTTTGACTGCGCATAGGCCGAGCCCCAATGAGGGGGCAGAGTAGTTACCCCAGCAAGGGGATAGTGATACCCCAGTGAGGGGGGCATGTAGCCCAAGTAAGTCTCCAGATGCCTGGAGACTTGAGCCAGAGGCCAAGTGTGGCCCAGCAATGGGGCCAGGGGAGTTCAGAGTAATTTGGATGCCATCTGAGGCATGGGACATGGTATAAGGGAAGGTTCGGCGTTATGTAGTATGCCCTTGACATCAGGCATTAAACGGGCAGCCTGCCACCTTAGAAACAATTTATCAATGACATCAAAGGCATGGCAGAAGAATCAGGTGGGTGGACTGCCTTAGACAGGTGGACGTTTTTGAAAGGCCCCTGAGACAACCGCCTGTCACATAGTGCTTCTCAACTGGTAAGCACATAGTAGAGATGGTTGGCTGCAAAGATAAAGGCAAATGCTGCCTTGGAGAGGTGCTTCACCTAGAATAATTAGTTCTGCCTCTCAGCAGTGCATCCATGCTACCTCACTGTGCCTCTGCAGCATGTCTGGTAAACAGATCATGAGTGACTAGGGTTGTGCATAGGATTGTGGGAAGATCAGATGAAGGGTAGCAGGTAGGTTCCTGGGGGAGGTTATACTGTGAGAAAAATGGAGGAAGGTGGTCTTGGGACAACAGGTGGCAGTTGAGAGGGGGTGGTACACTGTGGAAGGTTGTGGGAAGGTGAGTGATGAGATCGAACAGGTGGAGAACTACTGTATTAAGGGACAAATCATACAGGGCCATGTTCTGTGTTGCCTTGCTTGTTTATAATGGCGTGGCAGCATATTTTGAGTGTAGCATAATTTTAGGAAGCTGGTGGAAGATTGATGTTCTAAAATAAATTCTTCTTTGGTATAGGATGGAAGTGTTATTAGACTGTTGCCCACCTGATCTTACTGAGAGACAAATAAGCTATATAGCCTTCTGGGGGTCTCGTCACATAGTATTCACTTACACCAGTGCTTCGTAACCAGGGTGCTGGGGCACCCTTGCGTGCCTTGAGATCCTTTCAGGGGTGACATAGGGTGCCACACAGTGTTAGCACTGCTAAGTGTGCAAATGTGATTCACAAGATAAACCCAGAGATTTCAAATAAGAATTCATCATAACATTAAAACCATTCTGCCCTGTTCTTGCCTTTCTGAATTCATTGCAACAGAAAAATTGATCTATTAGTTTGAAAATTCTGAAAATTTAGAACTGTCATTTTCTGAGGGCCTTGAATCCAGTGAAGGGTCCACTGAGTCTAACAACGGCTAAACCTCTCTCTCCGTGGAGGACCCAGCCTCTGGTTGCCAGGTCCGAAAAGGTTGAGAACCACTGACCTACACAATAAACAAACATGAACTCCATCTGAAATGTGGGCTCATCTACCACTTAACTGCAATATGTCAGATGACTACATCTCTTCTATGTGTGCAATAATACAAATGTTTGCTGTACTTTTTTCAGCTTGTATTCCACAGCAGTTCCTTATGGAAGGCTAGTGAATGTTCCTGTCATTGTAGCAGGTCGAGAGGAAGGCTATATCCACAGTACAATCACAGCTGTGACTGAAGACCAGTGATGCTGGACGACCTGAGCTAGTTTTAAGCTGTCTTAAATCCTAGGAATAGCATGTCCTATGTAGCCACATAACTTGGAAATCCATGAAGGTCACCCCGCTGAGTATTCACCCAGCTTTTGGGAGTGATTTTGCAAAGTTTACTTAGTTCTGTGCTCTGACTGAACCTCTACAAATAGCCAAGGCAGTTTACTTTAAAAGCTTTAATATTAATTAATATGTTTTAAAACAGTATAATTTGCCACCTTTTTTCTCCCCAGTTCAGCCAGAGGCTACATTTTGGCTACATGTAATCAGGAATATGTAGAGGGTGATTCTTTTGTAGAGAGCTATAGTATTTGCAGAGTACTTTAAGGAGGATAATTGTTAAGTTATGTCATATTTCTGTTCACACAAAAGCAGAGATGAAGATGGTTTTCCTGAATAGGAAAAGAAAACGCAGGGCAAGAAAATATGGGATTTTGCTTTGCTTTTTTTTTTATGGGTCTGGGGAAAAACTCTTGCAGGACTACCTGGAAACGTCATTTATAAATATGGCATTTATTTGAAAGGCATTTTTTGTGATATCTTTTATCAGATCAGCTGTATAGTTGGGAGAGCTGTTGGACAAGCTTCAGGCATCAAGTGCCAAATGTTCATGTTTAACTTCAGCTGAAAATAGTGAAAGTGGGAGGTGAATGCTAATGTAAATTTCTCAGACAGGATTAGACAAGTGGATTTCAAGAGGCAACAAACAGGTTGAATAATGGTCAGAAATGTTAGCGTTTGGACTTTTTGTATAGATGTATTCATGAAGCCCAGGGAGATCATTTGAGTTTTCAGGAATATCCTATTACATAATGAGCTTTCCAACATGACAGGGTGATTGGTGAGGGGTTATCAACCAGCAAAAACCTAAGTCTTCGCTGTTTATTTACAGCAGAATGTGTTTCATAACTATGAACATCTTTAAAAGGATTTAGATGTAGGAATACTACATTCCCATGCTTTTTAAACACTTGTATCCATATAGTATTTAATTTTTCTTTTGTTTATAATTTCCCCATCTACAGTAGAGCGAAGTATCAGTGAAAACAGTGAGTCCATGGGATTCTTGTTTTAATTTAAAGCTGCAGCTCATACTGCTTGCTGAGAAGTCAGAGCACCTGGCTCTCTTGGCTTTAACAATGGCACATGCAGGTGAGGAGTAGTTCAAAAAGGAGCATATGAGTACAGGAGGGATTGGACTAGAGATTACCCAAAGCCACTGTATACATTTTTCGTTGTCATTTGATACCTTTCAAAGCAGTAAAGTTAAACTGTAATTTAGATTGCAGGTGCTGTAGCAGACTACTGTGCATAGTCATGTTTACATACAGAGTGAGATAGGGGCTAGGAAAAATATTTGTAAGGACATTTTTTCTACAGATATGAACTGGGACACTGAAGTTGAGCAGTGAGACTTTCCAATGTGCCCAGGACTTCAAAAACTTATTTTTCAACTGAAGGTTTTGGGTGCTATGCTCTTTCAAAAGTGACAGAATAAGTTGCAGACAAGGTTCCTTGGGTGAATTTGATATCTTTTATTAGACCAACCCAAATAGTTGGAGAAAAGTTATTAAGCAAGCTTTCGGGTTCAAAAACCCTTCGCCAGGCTAAGGAAGCTTCAGCAGTTGGTGGGTGCTCTTCCTGGATGGAATGAAAAGTAAAGAAGCCAGGGGCTGGGCTGGGCTGGGCTGGGCTGGGCTGGGGAGTCAGTTGCCAGGCAGATTATAATGTATCAAAATGTATCACAGAATAAGTGAGAATTTATCTGTGGCAACTTATCTTTGAATTTAAAAAAAAAGGACTAAATTGTCTTGGTTTAGCTTTACTATGTGGTAATCGTGGGCACATGAAAAGTTACCATACATCAGTTGTTCTGTGGTAAGCACCTACTCCCTGGTGACATTGTTCAAACTCTTAATTTCTTAAGACTCTCCACATCTCTTTTTCTGAGGTCAATTCTGTAGCAACAAACAGAAAACAATATAATGCCTGGTGCAGGAGTATGTATGGTTTACTGGACTCTGATTGGAAAAAGCTACATGGTCTATCATGAATAAAGGGTACTATCTTAGCTTCTAAGCCAAATAGGTTTGTCTACTTCAGCTCCATTTTAAAATTAATTATTAGTGGGTCCTCTGAGGGCAACCAGTAGGGACAAGTTCCCAGTACACAAACCCTTATTAATAACTCAAATATCAAAATATTATTGCAACTCAGGGAAAATGAAAAATAAAATGCAGTTCCTATTACATTAACACTATTCCAGTGACATTAATGGAAAGAAAAACCTGCTGTGGTGGGCAGGCACTCAAGTAATCTTTCTGTCTATCTGTCTTCCTCTTCCCACAAATTGTGGCGATAGGGTACCTTCCCTTTGCATCCTGCTAACCTTGATTCTTGCTTCAGTTGTCAACTATTCATTTCCTTCCCTAATTTTACCCCCTTCCCTAACTTGACTCCCAAATGTGTTGTGCATTTTGTGGTTATTGCTTAACTAGTTGATTTCCCATTATTGCTTAATTAGCTCATTATAACTGACAGTTACAGGTTGAATCTTTAACTTCCATGACCCTCTAGGCCTCACGCCTTAAACAATCCAACTTCACTGCTACTGGTCCTATGTCATGCAGGATTTCTTTTTAAGTTAATGCCTGCTTTTATTTTTATCCTCTACCTCTTAAACTACAGCTAATTATGGGCCATTATTCTCATCTCCTTGACATATATGACTAGAAGAGACTAGAACAAGATGAATAATTATGCCTGATAAGGCATTTTTGCTAGCTGTGGTATACATCAGAACAATGTCTGACAAAAGGGCTTCAAATTTTAGTGGGCCTGACTTCAAGCAGTTTGCAGTTTAGTACAGGTTTAAAAACATCGCCACAAGTCCCCTTTATACTCTTTCCAATAAGAAAGCACCTACCAGCAAAGCTGTGGAGTCAAAGTGCTCCATAGTTAGCACTGTTACATTTGAGGATGGTATCAGTGAAGGATGGATTGCTACCGACTACATTTTTGTTCAACAGAAATCTGAAAACAGGACTGATGATAATGTTAGAAGCTAATATTAGAAGAACAGGGGATTTGTAAGTATAAAGTTGCAGATAAAACTAAAGAAAGACCACTGAATTTCTGCACATTATGTTTTGCATTTTTGAACTAGGAAGTAGTAGTCACAAACTGTAGAGGTGTTACAAGAGGTAGCCTTATGCTTAATTGAATTGATCACACCTCAAGGTAATATACAAAGAAGGAATAGGGCACACCTTCTCTAAAACCCAAAAAAGGAGGGAGAATAGTGGCTGTGAGTCTGTCACTTTGTCCAGTGGTGGAGGGGGTTGGTCAAGGCAGCAACCGCAGCAGAGTGGAACAACGGAGCTGCAGGACTTGGAAGTACAAGATCAAGTGGACTTGGCACAGCAGTGATGATAACTGAGTGCAGCCCTACAGGTCCAAGCATCAGTGCAGGGCTCCTCAAAACTCACTGAACATAAAAAGCTTAGTAATCATGTATATGGGTGATGGGTATTTGTAATTATGTACAGTATTACTTTTTTTTAAATATTAAGTTTTGGCTTGGAAAGGGAGATGTGGTTTTGGAGACTATGGTTAGGGATAGACATTACACATAAACCAGTTTAAGTGATCAGAAACTGGTTTAAACCTGTAATAGAACAGATGTTCAGTGCACATAAACCAGTTTGAGAATGGCTGAAACCGGTTTGAGATAAACCTGATTGAATGTAGTATCAGACTTAACTGATTTGGCTAAAACTGGTTTATTCAATGTCTGTCCCAGACCCCTTTCTGGTTTAAGATAAACCAGACACCCCCAGCATCCCAGCATGCTCTGTGGGCTGGGCAGGGCTCTCTGCTCCACAGCAGGGATGGCCCCTCCTCTCTGCTCCCTCGCTGGAGCTCCAGAGACTGTGTGCTGCTTCCCCCCTCCCCCTCACCATGCCCTGCTGAGCAGGAATTCCCCCCTCCCTTCTGCCTTGCTGAGGAGCTGTCTGTGTATTAGCTAGCAGACCACATGCTGCCTACTGTCCATGCTGAATCAACAGGCAGAATCAATACTTAGCTGGTAATGTCCCTCTGTTGTTTTCTTAACTGGGAGCTAAACAATGTTATCAGTTCCCTGCTGGGCTAATCACAGCCTCCTGCCCAAGCCTGGCTATGCCCCCCTCAACTCCATGCTGTGGTAGGAAAGGAAGGCTGTTCTAGCACCCACCAGCTTCTAACCTGAGCCACTGCAAGCATGTGCCTGCATTTCTGGGATGCCTGTCCAGTTACAAAACTGATTTAACCTAGCCAGGTTAGACTAACCTGCAAAGATTGAATCAATTCAGGCTCAGGCTTTTTGAATGTCTGTCCCTAGCCTATGTCCTTAAGGGCTGAGCTTCACAGACAGTCTTTAGCCAGGGAGCTGTGGAACCTGCTCTGGCTGCTGCTGTGATGCACCATCAGTCATCCTTGAACACCAGTGACTCCATGAATCTGTGTAGGCTCCCATTTCCTCACTTCCTTCTGCCTCAACCATTCTAGGGTATCTGTGGGTGTTTACTTTTCCTCCCCACACCAACATACAGTGGGCATCCAGCTGATTATCTCTCTTTCTCTTTCTGTTGCCACAGAGCAAGCTTTGTGGAGGAAGCACACACAACTCCCAGGACTCTGGCTAAGTTGGTGTTTTATTGACATTGGCTTTGCAATACCCACTCAAACACTTGGATTTATTTCAGAGGCAATGATGAGATGCTGTACATATTTATATATCTCACTATACTATGCTGCAACCTCCCAGACATTTCTGTGATATCCAAGATTGCAGTTTTACGTTATGAAATCAAAACAGAAGTGAAGCAGCATGCATAAAGTATTTCTGCTAAAGCTGTCAACCCAGGCATACTTATATTAGTCTCACAGTTCTAAATATTTTAGAACTAATCTCCAGCCGCTTTTTATCCATGGGATGCAAGGGACACTGGTTCCTTTTGTTTGCTTCCAGCCCCTTTTACACATTACCCATTAGACAGTCCTTAGATAAGAACAGAAAAAAAGGCTGGCATTAGGTTTCCAAACCTTGAACTCCTCCCTCTTGGAGAAGGACCCACCTCATTACACTGTGTGCTTTCTCTTGGTTATTCTCCTTTTGACACCTTGACTCTTGCATGCTTGGCTGCCTAATGACTCAGATTCAGCAGAAGGCTAGAAGATGCCCTTTCCTTGATGTTTTTTTGGTAGCCTGATGGTTACAGTGCTCTTCCAGGAAGTGGATGATTTGGGTTCAAAACTCCTCAGGTCAGAGAGGTCCAGAAGCCAGAATTTCCATGTTTTCACAAATGATCTAAGTCAGAGGCTATTGGGTGGCAGCAACACCCCTGCTTCTGAGCAGAATCCAGTACTATTGATCAGAGTTCAATAAGCCTTTGTCTTCTTTTTGTTTTGTCCCATGCTCAAGTGGTGACTCAAGTGGAGCTTGGCCATCTCCTAGGACCAGTGTGAATCTCTCTAGAGTGGCGAGGGTGTTGGCTGCTGAAATGCATGCTGTGGGGCGCTGTTATGCAGGTGTGTTCCCATAGATGCAGGTGTGTACAGTGATCCTTGCAGTCCTAAATGGCAGCAGGGTAAGGATTTTGCCATGTGATGAGTTTTTCAGGGGTTGGTGACAGGCCAATTTGAATCACACCTTGGAACTTAGTGGCTGTTTAGGCCACTTACCCACCTACTGAGGTAATTTGAATTTGACCCAAAGTCAATAACAGTCAGCCTGACCTGCTGCCATGTACATAAACCACCTGGTGTATGTATGTATCTTATTTTATTACCATTTCCTTGTATTGATTCAAGGACCATTATCAACTCCTACCCTTTTTTCATTCCTTTGGCTACTTTTCACAATGAAAGCTGAATACACCACAGATGCTTCTTTGCTCATATGCACATCACAGCCAAAAATGTAACCGCCAGGGACAGAAAATTAGGGTCATGGTCCATGTTGTATTTCTTGCTCTTTACAATGGTGTGGCAGCCTATTCTGAATGTAACAAGTTGTTACGAAGTTGATTGGGGGGGGCAGGGAGGGGACTGAGTGGTCACGGGAGGATTTTTCCATTGGTGCACATGCACTGGAGTGTCCGTGCACTGAAGACTTTGGCAGTCAGTGATACAGGGGTTGAAGGAGACATGTGAATATGGTTACTACTGACAGCTGCTCAGTTATTTCTTAGTAGACAGGTTTAAGCTTCAGGGAGATTGTAGAGCTGCCTTTTGTGTGGCCTAAATCCTGCTGCAGTGAGCAGCCCAGTGTCAATAGCTTTCACATAGTCTTAGGAAATGTCATTTCGTGGTTGACCTTCAGCATGGGGAGTATGTTACTCAAATTGCCAATTGCTCAAATCACAAGAGAGACTTTATAAAGGGGGATAAGGCAAGGTGCCGCGTTTATTGATCACATGAGTTAGACATAGAGGTTCTGGCACACCATTCATACAAACACACACAAATCATCATACACATCATTACACACAGGCATACACATACACAAAACAACCATTTCATCCACACATATGCAAAATATAGTTACTAGCAATAGTTGCTCAATGTCAGCCCAGGGTGGCCAACTCAGGCTTATTGAGTAGATGATGATGCTTTGAAGATAGCAGATTTGAAGATAACACCTGGAGTGGGATGAACAGATGCATCTGTGCTCTGATGAAACAGCAGTAGAGAAAGGGATTCACCCAGCTTGGTATTTTCACAGTGTTCTTTTATCGGGATTGGCATCTTTTGTTTTAGTGCTTTGGGGTTTTTCCATACCCAGCTTCTGATGCGGTTGTTTTTTTATCTTCAGCTTATCTTAGCCTTGGAGTGTTTTTGCTGCCCACATGGCAGCATTTTTCTTCTGTTATCTCCTTTGTGCCCTCAAGCTTCAAAGGGATTCTTCAGCTGTTTGATAGTTACTGGCTGGTAATTTATACATCTGGCACCTTGTTGCTTACATAAACAGTTAAATCTTCTTATGTCTTTATGCCATTCTCTCACCATTCACCCTTTTACACACACACGTACATAAAAGCTATGCAGAGTTTATTCACTTATGTCAAGCAGAAGGATACAAAATGTAGTTTTCAAATTGCTTACAGGACAAGACTAACTTGGTTATATTTCACTATTATTACACTCTATGTTAACATCAAATACATTAGTTCAGTTCATGCTACAAGTATCTCCAGTGCCTTAGCATGTTTGTGAGCTCCTACGAATTTACTCCAAAACTGGATTACAGATGTGTTTCACAGATATGTGTAAGATAGTCACTACTGTGGCTCATTGCTTTTGGGAGGTTAATTAACCTGAAATACACAGACTATCCAAAAATAATTATGGGCCTGGGAAGCATAACTATTGAGGAAAGGCTGAAAGAACTAGGATTGTCTAATCTGGAGAAGTAGGACTGAGGGAGGATTTGATAACAGTCTTCAAATACCTGAAGGGTAATTACAGAGATGATAGAGATGGGTTTTTCTCTGACTTCAAACTAACAGCTAATTACCTGTCTTTTCTCTGTGGCCATAGAGGACAGGACTAGGAGCAATGGACTGAAGCTGCAGTAGAGGAAATTTAGGTTGGAGACTAGGAAGAACTTTCTAACTATGTGGGTGATCAAGCATTAGAACAGGCTACCTAGAGAAGTTATGGAATCTCCATCTGTAGAAATTTCCAAGGCCAAATTGGGCAGCCATTTGGCTGGGATTGTGTAGTCAGGGATAATTCTACCTTGAGCACGGGGCTGGATTAGGTGACCTCATGTGGTCTTTTGCATCCCAATTTTCCTATGACATATGTATATGATAGAAGCATGTGGTAATAGCTAAGTAGCAAGAGCGGGGACATGCATTACCTGGATACACAATTATCAAAAAATTAATCAGCTACATTAGGCATCTATATTTCAGGGCAAAAAGTTAAGAACTGCACAACATAGGTCAATAAAGCAGACAGCTCTTTTATTAGTGCTTTAATAAAACTGCTTGCTATATTGCAAGAAGCAATTTTTTTGGTGATATCTTTGATTGAACAACTTGAGAGGTGTTAGACAAACTTTTAGGCAAAGTTACTTTCTTCAGTGGGCTTCTGGTTTGGGAAGATTTAAATGTAACCTGATCCTGGATGTATGTAATGTACAAAACAGTGTGACTATTGCTGTGATAACACCATTTCTAAGTGGAAATTAATGTAAATAGAGAAGAACATGCTGTACGACAGACATATTTTTATTGACTTTTTTACAATATACCTAACAAGATAAGTAAGAGTGGTGTTGTAGCCATGATGGTCCTGAAATTATGCGAGGGGCAAGGATTTCTTAGGGTGATATCTTTTATTGGATGAACATGTGATTGAAATAAAGTCAGACAAACTTTTGAATGCAAGATATTTTTCATCAGGTCTCTGACTGCAGGAACCTAGGCCCAGCATAGTGAAAAAAGAGCCTTTCTCCTTGGCTGTTTTTTTCACTATGCTGGGCCTGGATTCATATGATCAGAGACCTCACAAAGAAAGTCTTACATTCAAAAGTTTGTCTGACTTTTTCCCAATTACATAGTTGATCCAATAAAAGATACCATCCTAAGATATCCTTTCCTCTTGCATAATTTCAGGACCATCAAGGCTACAACACCATTCTTACTTATGCTGTTAGTTATGTTGTAAAAAAAGTCAACAAAAACTTTTTGGTTGTTGTATAGGCATGCCCTATGCTGTCAAATTTCTGGACACATGGGGAGCTCCGTGGGCTGTATAACATGGCCCTGCATGCTATACTGGGCACGCAGAGACTGGTGAAGGCAGCATAGGGCCAGATACTGGTGCACTGTGCCAAGCAGAGGCAGTGTGGGGCCCAACCCTGGGAAGGTGGCATGGGGCCTGATCCTGGTGCCTGTGGCCCAATCTGGCCCATGGACCAGACCTGCACCAAAGGGTAGGGCACCACTGGATTAAGCTAAAATAAAGAATCTCATCTGATTTGGGTTCCTGGAGCTGACACCACCCAGCGAATAGGATACTATTCACACTAGCATTGGGAAGCCATGTTTGCAAACTGCAATACTATCACACAAGGTGGCCTCATGCTTGCATGAGTTTATAACTGCAGAGGTACACCCAAAAAAGGAGTTGGTCTCTAAATCCAAGAAGAGGTAGTATGCCTGCCAGTTTGCCTACAAAGTTCTAAAACAGACAATACCTACAATAGAGTGAGATGATGGAGACCCAGGATGTGGAAACACTGGATCAAGTAAACTTGCTGCCCTTTTGACTGTAGTGGTGATGATAATCTAGTATTGTCTCATAGGTCCAAGAACAGTGTAGGACACTTTAAAACTCATTGAACATAGGTACTAAGCATGGTAATTAGATTAGTTATGAATATTTGTAGTGGTGTGCTATCTTCATGTTAGAATAGTAGAATAATAGGGCTGGACAGGACTCAGTGGTTTTCAAGTGTTGAATTTTGGCTTGTAATGGAAGATGCACCATTAAGGACTATATGCCTTTAAGGGCTGATTTTCCCAGACAGAGACCTTTGTCAGGGTTAGGGTTAGGATTAGGGATAGGTTTATGGTGCTGAGAACCAGCATCTGATGCTTTTGCTGTTATGCACAGTCAGCTAGACCCTTACACAGTTGTCGCAGAACACCAGCACATCTGGGCACCTGTGTGATCTTCCATTTCCCCGCTCCCAACCTCAGCCTTTCTGCTGAGACCCTTGTGGGTCTCTCTCTCTTCTCCTCACTCCATTGTATGGTTATTCTCCCCTAGACTGGATGGGATAGGCACCTGGTTGACACCCTCTCCCCCTCTGACTCTCTCCCATGGCTGAACAGGCTTCAAGGGGCAGCATGTTAGAAGGGAGTAGGGAATGAAGTTTTTTTTCACTGGAGGTGGTGGGAGAGGAGAGGAAGGGAGGGGAGGAAAGGAATCTCTCTCTGTAGAGCCCCAGGCATGAGGAGCAATAAATGCTGGGAGGAGGTAAGAGGGGTCACTAGCACACTTGGCATGGCTGGAAGAGGAGAATGGATACCCAAAGAGCTGCTACATGGATTCTCTAGCCAGGATAGGGAATGGTGGGCTTCAATCTGAGGGGAAGGGAATATAGGGTCCACTATGAAGGGAGGCCCTGAAGTGAGGAATAAAAGATAAACAGAATAGAAAATAAGCACAACCTGCTGGAACATGCACTGAGCTTGGCCTGCAGAAAAAAAAAGTGTAGATGTGTGTAGATTCCTGTAGATTCCTCTTTTATTAATAAACAGAATGATTAAATCATACCTAATGAATGATGGATGTTGCATTTAAGAGGGTAATGAAGAAAAAGAAATGTAGTAAGTTTGGGAGCAAAATGAGTCAGGACTGAGAATGTGTCTGAGAATTCCTTCATTCTTTCTCCCCCCCTGCATTTTTACTAGAGTCCTGGGAAAGAGTTACCTCCTCCCCAACACCCCTCCCCCCCAATAAAAAAAAATTAAAAAACTACAACAAAACAAAACCCCAAACAAACTGTGGTCTCTGGTGTCCTAAGATGTTCTATTAGTGTTGAGTTGCAACATACACTCACTTTCAGACTCTGTGGATTTCTTTTTTTTTAAAACTATTGTGCAACAAGCTGGTATCTCAGAAGCCTGTCCATATTTTAGAATGAAGTTTTGGGGGTTTTTTTGGAATGGAGAAGCTTGCTTTCTCAAGAAGTTTGCTTCAATTAAAAATTATCGAGCCATGCAGATTGTGAATCCAAGGCGCTAGGACTCTAGTCTCAAGTCACTGGCTCTCATCATTCTTTTATCTCACCTGTCTGCACTGCAAACCTACTAGACTCCACATTAAGTTTTTGTCCATGAAAGGTTGAAGTCTAAGGAATTTCTGATTACTGAACTGCCACCAAAGATAGTAATTATAATAATACGGAATTATAAACAGTTGCTTACACTAGAGGAACATATCTTTTATTCTTCCATCAGGTCAGACTAATTCTGGGGTGGATCCAGGGAGCAGTGCACTAATACAGTTACATCCCCCTTTGATTCTTCCTTCACCCAAACTTTAAAACCAACTGTCTGGCAGTGGCAGCAGCATTTCTGTTCAGGCTGCAGTGAGACCATCAATTGAGTTTATAGCTCCCTACATCTACCTGACCCCCTCTAAACTTTTAATTCATAAGTATTGATGACTGTCCCAGGGAAATAAAACTGGAGGCCCTGGAACAGCCTCCCGCAGCGGGACCCGAGTCAGGGTCAACCCGCCCAAGAAAAGAAAGAAAGAGCCCTGAAGAGAGGACTTACTCACCTCCCATAGGGAATGGAGAGCCACGCTGAGAAGGGCCGCTGGTGAGGTTAATCAGCTGCTTTTTTTGCCGGCTGGCGGCAGCACTGGTGGATGACGTCATAAAAAATCACCGCCCGGGAGATTCAAAAGCCAGAGGCGAAAGGATGGCGGGAGAGATGGCGGGGATAACGGAGGACAAGGTTGCTCCCCGGCCAATGTCCCAGGAAGGTCTGCAGCCCTGGTAGGGGCAATACAGAGACCCTCTGAAGGAGTCTCATCCATATTGAAGAGAAGGGACGACATTAAGGGATCGGAGAGGACCACAGATGCCAGACCCATGAGTGGGATGGGCAGAAACCCACACCTAGAGCCTTTCATCATTTTATTTCTTTTTTTCATTCCACTTTGATTTTGGGAGGGACCTGGAGTTGTGACCAAAGAAAGACCCTCCATGGTTCCAGGGTCACAAAGGAAGATCGAGGCCAGATTGGTATGAGCCTCAGAGGAAGGTCAGGCACGAAGGCGGAGACAAATTGTACACCTCTCGGCCATCTGGGATAGGTGAGTCAGGGAACAGGCCAATGATTCACCATCCGGCGATCCTGAGGGTTGGCGTATGGCTGGGGTGTAGGGGACGTGGAGCCCCAAGAACGTCTCTGGCAGGTAGTACTCAGAACAGCAAGAAACCCCAGGAAGGAGCCTCCCCACTGAAAAAGAGAAGACCAAGTCATGGCAGACGAGTGTTGGGGCTTCCCTCAGGGTGGAGTGCAACCTAACACCTAAGTTCCGGGGACATACCCCTTGGCCGGAGTCAAGTGAACACTCGAAAGCCACCCAAGAACGCCTATGCGAGATCAGACAGAGGCAATGACCCTCTCTCCTTTTTAATAGTTTTGATGTTCCACTAATCAAGCTAACCTTTCTTTTGCAGTTCTGATGTCTGTTAGCTGCACCTGGTAATGTGTGTCCATTTCACAACCCTGAATGTTTTTAACTCATTTCAATGATGTTATGTTTTTTTTGCTTCAATGTTAAACTGTATAATATAGCCTTAGGCCCCTAGCAGATTAGTAAAGCTTCTAGTTTCTTTTACATGGAGAAAAATATGTGCCATAATATATAGGACTATGCACCATGCCATCTGCACCCCCTTTTTAAAATCTTAGGTCCACCCATAGGCTCATTGCTCAGTGTCTCCTTGCATTTATGGGCTCCCTCAGAAGCACTTTGCAAGTCCCCTTTCATACAGGAGAGGGAGACAAAGGAAAGGGACATTAGTGCCAACAGGTTTCTCACTTTTTCTGATTGTTGCCTAAATGTAAGAAGGTTTTATCTAGTGGTATTAGCACAGTCTTTGAAATTTTGGAATTGCTCAGGTCTGCTCTGTTCAAATGATATTGAGTTATTTCCAGAATGTCAGGGAAACTGAGAAATACCTTCAAGTGGAATGGACCAAGTAAAGGCTAAGCCTACCATTAATACCCAGCTGTCAGCCACCATGATGATTCAGTGTGGTATGGCTGGGGGGGTGC
>NW_005842190.1:1154224-1179676 GCF_000455745.1 Alligator sinensis
CTGGTTGCTGTGGACAGGGGATTCCCGCTGCAGGTACTGAGGGCTGTAGATATTACTGCTACCAAAAGGAATCTCTGGGGCAAGTAGGCTGCAGAGAGGAATGGCAGAGTGAGGAATATTTTGTGGGGAGGGAGGGGGGGTTGTTATGATTATCCCCTCATTGAAAGAGTAGTATAGGTTGTGCTGAAACTTTAATCAATATATATACTGCTAACACAAAGGATTTGCTAAAGCATTGGCCAGAATAGCATTGGATCAGCAAACCTGACCAATTCAGGAACTCCTTACATAAGCAAAACTTTGAATGTGGGCCAGATGTGCATTCATGTCAGGAGATGGGAGGGGGAGATGGCTGTACAAGGTACAGAATAGTCCAGTACCAGGATAATAGAGATGTAATGAGAACACCCAGATCAGGATATGGAACAAGCCCATGGTACAGGACAGCTGAAAATATTCAAGATATTGGTGGAACGTAATAAGTAATTTGTTTGATCACCATATAAAAGGAGAATTCAAAATTATGGGAACTCTGTATTGGCCTAAAGGGCCTATGTGGTGTTGTGCCAATACCTTGCCACAGGTGTGTTAACACCTTGTCTGTCAGATCACAAGTGTGTTAGGGCCACACCTTGTAGACAATAAATCTCTGCCACTGAACTGAGTTTATGGTTGTCCTTTAAAACAAGAGTGGTGTTGGGATCTCCTGGCAGAGACTTTTTGCCAGCACCTCAGTCCTTGAGACTTCAACACTGACAACACATCAATAACACCTGAGGAGGACAGTGATGATGACAAGTAATAGTTTGTTTCCCTATAGCTTCCAGATCCTGACTACCTGAACTACACAGAGGAAGCATAGAGCTGGGAACACAAACTTCTGAGGGTCTAGTGCAGGTCAGTTATTGCTGGTGCTAACAGCTGCACAGGACCCTGCTCTAACTCATGGTGCTTTACATAAAGCATTTCATCTAAATGAAACACCACACCCACACACAGGGGTATACACACACACACACACACACATGTGCATTGTGTGTGTGTGTGTGTGTGTGTGTGTGTGTGTGTGTGTGTGTGTGTGTGTGTGTGTGTGTGTGTGTGTGTGTTTGTTTCATTTTAATCATGGAAAAATATGGATTTGGGGTTCCTTTTTTTTAACCAAAAATTGGGTATTTTATTAAATCAGAGAAAACCAGGATCCCTGCTCATAACAAAGTTTGCTGGGGTCAATTAATGCATGACTTTTTGGTGAACTTTCAGTTCTCGTGAGCCCATGTACACAACAAAACACTTCCACGATATAGAACAGGCTTGTCCAACGTATGGCCCGCAGGCTACCATGCGGCCCGCCAAGCCGTTTTCTGAGGCCCGAGGGGCTGCGACGGGAAACGAAAGTAAACACTGTTTACTTTTGTTCCCACCCCTTGTCCCTCCCCCAGCCCCTCAGCAGCTTCCTAATGGCTGCTGAAGGGCTGGGGAAGGGACAAGGTTCCCACACGCACCGTGTCAGCTTGATGTTGCTGACACGGTGTGGCTCCTCCTCTCCCCCCTCATTTCACAGTGTCCATTCCTAGCCCTGCTCCTCCCTTCCTCATTTGCATGCCAGTTCCTCCCCTCTCCCTCATTGCAGGGTTTCTCTTCCTAGCCCCGCCCCTCCCTTCCTCATTTGCATGCCAGTCCCACCCTGCACTGGTCCCTGCTGGCTGTGCGGACTGGAGCAGGCCGCGGTGCAGTGGGTAGGTGGGCGTGCAGGGCACGGATGCTGACTTGGAGGGATGCTGCTGCCACTGCTGCTGTAGCTGCAGCTGTCGGGGCGGGAAGCCGGTGCTGCTCCCGCCTCCCCGAATCCCCACTATAGGGTCTCTGCATGTCCCCCTGGCTGCTGAGCCCAGGCGCACAGGTATGGGAGCATCCTCGAGGCTGCCCAGGTGGAAGAGAGGACACAGCGGGGTCAGGCGATGCCCCTTGGCCCCTGCGCCCATAGGCTGTGGCCAGACTGGACAGGCCATGCGAGCACCACCCCCAGCTGGATGTCACCCCAAGAGAGCACCTGCAAATAAGGAATTAAAGATCTGTGATACATTTCAACCAAGTATTTGAAAACTAGGAGGCATGAAACCATGGTAATAGAAAGCTCTGCTAACCTTTGGAAAAATCAGATCCCTGCAACATTTCTCTGGAGTAAATACAGCATGATGTCAACAGAGGTTTTGCATTAAAAAAATATTTTTACCCCTCTGCAAATTGTGGCTTTCCATGTGGATAAAGGCAGGGAATTAAGGGTGCAGTGGGGTGGTACGCTTTTCTCCAGCACTGCTAGGGGGTTGTTTAAAATAAAACAGTGCTACCAGACCAAATTGTTTTTATTTTGGATTTTAAACCAGATTTCCAGACCCATTTCATTGTCACTTCCTGCAACTTCATTGGTGTCAAAGGTCACGTGACATCACTTCCTGATGTGATACTGCTTCCTGTGAGGTCTTTGAATATGGCTCGCCAGCCTACTGGGTGATAAAAAGTTCATGATCTGGCCCCACATTCAAAAAGGTTCATCCTGATAGGAAGAATAAAGGTTCTACTATGTATTTTTTTCAGATAAGCATAGGATGGCAACTACTTTGCCTGGTTGCCATCCTGAGTTTATTTAACTGCAGCCTTGGCCTCACCATGATCCACTGACTGGGGAATTGGCTCCGTGGTAGGACCCAGAGGGTGGTGGTTGATGAAAGTCAATCATCATGGTGCCCTGTGACCAGTGGGGTCCCTCAAGGCTCTGTCCTTGGGCCTACACTATTCAACATCTTCATCAATGATGTGGACACTGGAGTCAGAAGTGGACTGACCAAGTTCCGTGATGACACCAAACTCTGGGGTAAAGCGTCCATACCTGAGGACAGGAGGGTGATCCAGGCTGACCTTGACAGGCTCAGCAAATGGGTGGACGAGAACCTGATGGTGTTTAACACTGAAAAATGCAAGGTTCTCCACCTTGGGAGGAAAAACCTGCAGCATCCTTATAGGCTCAGCAGTGCTACGCTGGCTAGCGCTATGGGTGAAAGGGACTTGGGGGTCATGATTGACCATAAAATGAACATGAGCCTTCAATGTGATGCTTCAGCTAGTAAAGCGAGCAAAATGCTGGCTTGCATCCACAGGTGCTTCTCGAGCAAATCCTGGGACGTCATTCTCCCATTGTACTCGGCCTTGGTGAGGCCACAGCTGAAGTCCTGCGTCCAGTTTTAGGCTCCACAATTTAAAAAGGATGCGGAGAAGCTTGAGAGGGTGCAGAGGAAAGCCACATGCATGATCAAGGGTCAGGAAAACAGACCTTATGACGAGAGGCTGAGAGCCATGGGACTCTTCAGCCTGGAAAAGCACAGGCTCAGGGGCGATCTGCTGGCCACCTATAAGTTTATCAGGGGTGCTGACCAGGATCTGGGGGAATGTCTGTTCACCAGAGCGCCCCAAGGGATGACAAGGTGGAACAGTTACAAACTCCTCCATGATCATTTCAGGCTGGACATAAGGAAGAACTTCTTTACTGTCTGAGCCCCCAAGGTTTGGAACAGACTGCTGCCAGAAGTGGTTCAAGCACCTACACTGAACACCTTCAAGAGACAATTGGATGTTTATCTTGCTGGGATCCTATGACCCCAGCTGACTTCCTGCCCCTGGGGCAGGAGACTGGACTCAATGATCTTCCGAGGTCCCTTCCAGCCCTAATGTCTATGAAATCTATGAACTGATAATGCACAGACCAGGATGTATACAATAGGTAGATGTGTAATAGGCGAATAAATTGTGTTCTTAGCTGACCATTCAGCATTCCACCAGCGCTCTCCAGCTGGTGTTGTCACTGTGGAACATTTCAAGGGAGTGGTTAAACATTAACTAGTTTAAAAGAGCTGGCAGAATGAAAAAAGAACTCCAGGCCTGAATAAATTATTATTAATATGTTTTTAAGGAGAAAAATAAGGTGCCTTTTGTTTGAACCCTTCTGCTCTGGAATGTTTTCAGGGTAATTGTCTCATAGATAGTTATTTGCAATTTTAAATGTGAAGTAACAGGAACCTATGGAAGACATATTAGGTTTTTAATGTATCTGCTTATGCAAAATACATAGATGAAAATGTTTTGCCTGAGCAGTGAAGCAAAATACAGAATTTGTTGGGCTTTGTAAGGTATACCTTTCAAGATCCTTTAAATACTGTGGAGCATCTGAAAATACTCATGTTTAGCTGATAATATTGACAGTCAAGATGACTGGCACTGAGAAACTTTCAGGTGTGACTGAAGAGGTGGAATCCAACAAGCACCAGGCTATATTAGGCCTTGAATAACAATCAGAAATGTTTGGATTGTCTGTATAAGCTATGTTTATGAAGCCCAGGGTAATCATCAGGGATCCTGGTTTTCTCTGATTTAAAATAAATCTCCAGTTTTCAGTTTAAAAAAAAGGTAACCCAAAATCCACACTTTTCCATGATTTAAATGAAACACCAACAATATATAGATATATATACAGCCATCTAACCGGATGGTTTTTCAACTGTGTTCTTTAAGAGGCTAAACATGAAATCCTGTTACCTCCTTGCCCGGGTCCTCATCACAGGGAACACCCTACCCTTACTTTCTGTGAGTCATGCTTGGTACTAAGGGTCCCATTGTTCCACGCAGTTTAATTATATCACATTGCCTAGTGGATGAAACCTGCTGTTCTGAGTACACAAGATTTGTTGACATGAAGAGAAAGCATCTTGGGCACAGAAGAATGATTAACCTGAAGCGAGTTGACAGATGGCAGGGACTTTCAGATGATGCATGACAGCTGTTTGTGTGCCTGCCATTATCCTGTGGTAAGTGAAAGTTTAATCAGGGCAGTTTATCCTTGGATGAAGCAAGGTGTAGTTGCCCCAATTTTTTCCAGTCTTGTTCTGGTATTATTGATTTTTCTCTAGAAAGTCTCTGGCAACAACAATAACCAACAAAAACAAAAGAAAAAATGCTTTTCTTTCTCAGGTAGAGCGACAAGACTCATTTATTTCATTGCCACGTTAGGCTGAGCTCATTGCATGTACAGGGGGCTCCTGGCATCATCCCACAAATACCCTAAGAAATGAGACCTGAGGTAGGAGGGTATGCTGAACTTAAAGTTAGTCTCCATCCTTCCCAGTCCACTAAGTTCATGGGAAGTGGTGTAAGAATGATAGAACATTTACTGTTAAGTGCTTGGAGTCAGTCTCTGATCCATTGCTGTTCCAGAGCTGTCACATTACAGCATGGTACCAAGGAAGCATGGGCTGCCACTTACTGATATTTTGTTCACAAGGAAAGGAAAACAAAAATCCTGTAAGGTTAGTAGTTGTCAGAAGAACTCGGGACAAACAAAGAAAGCCCCGGTGATTTGGGGACCTGCCACTGCTTTATGAAAATGACCCTGTGCATCTCTACAATAGAAGGCAATGTTCACATACTGCAGTGCCCTTCTGCTTGCATGCATTTATCTCTCCAGAGAGATGCCTATGAAGAAAGAAACAGTTAACTGTGTTAGCCTGATAGAAAGTAAGCCACCTTAGAGACTAACTGGTTACAGACTAATCAGTTAGACTCTGAGGTGGTACCTAACCCTACCATCTGCCTATGAAGCAGGAATAGATGCTACTGGGCATGTCTATACGTGCACTTTTAGCCTATTTTAATGCGTATTAAAGTGCTACAAGAACAGCGTGCTTTTGCTAATGCGCATTAAAATAGGCTAATGTGCCTTTTTCTAGTACCTCACAATGGATGTACTAAATTTAATGCACATTACCAAAAGCACATTAATGAATGTGTAGATTCTCCCATTGTCTCCAAAATCTCACAAGAGAGGGAGAAAGGGGGCCATTAGTCTGTTGTTTGCCCAGGAGGATTTCAAGCAGGCAACCGCCACAGCCATGTGACAAGGGAGCCCCAGGAGACAGCTCAAGTGGACTTGCTGCCTCATGACAGGAGCAGTACTAATAATCCAGGAGGGCAAGTCTAAGCAATAGTGCAGGACACCTCAAAACTCATTGCACATTATTAGTGAGTAGATGGGTTCTGAGTATTTGTAACTGTGTCCTACATTAATATTGATTTTTAAATGTTAAGTTTTTCGCTCGCAAAAGAAGATGTGGTTTTGGAGACTACCTTAAAGACTGAACTTCCAAGATAGAGACTGGTGAGTGGTTTGTGATCCAAGGTAGTAAAAAGAATAATTAAGTAATGCCTAATTATTACTGAACATCTCACTTAAAGGGGAATAAAGAAAATGAAATACAGTGAATCTATGAACAAAATGAATATGGATAGAGACAATTTTCCCTGTTCTCTCCTCACCTCTCTCATGTGAAGGAGATAACGTCACTGAACTCTGGCTGACTCAGTGCATCCTATTGTCATTTGCTTTGCAAGGCTTATTCACTTTTTGGACTAAATCAAAAAACGGTTGATTCAGCACATCTCTCTGAATGAACAGCGAACAGTTGCAAGCATTTAATGTAATTGAAGGCACCATTCACAGCTATTCCCTTTGCATTTTGGGTTGCAATGTTTTACAGTTTGAAGTTAGAACATTCTGCATAAAACAAAAATGATGTGACATCTGTTAAAGTTATCAAACTGGGACCAATTCATGAGCTGTGAATCTCATGGATATTACAACTGCAAGGACACCAGCACCAGATCCTTACTCAGTCCACAAATCGCTCCTTTTAGATTAGCTGTCTCTGTTCAAAGTCATTAGATTCCACATTCCTTTTTTGTCCCTGGGATACTGAGATCTGAGGAATTTCTGGTTACTGGGTGTTTTTGTGCTGGACAGACTTTACACTACTCTGCTATTGAAGATAGTAATCATGCATTAATAATACAAAAAGTACAGTTACCTGTACTACATGGATATACAATTTATGTGTTCTACTGGACCAAGCTCTTGCTTCCATTTGCTCCCTCACAAGCTCCCTTTCATTCCCCTCTACTCCAGAGATGCCCTACAACTCTCTCCACCTTCTCTTCCAGGCCAGAGGCTGTGCCTGGCTTCACATTCTCCCCCATGCCAGGGCTTCTATGTGGGTACATTTTTCTCCTGCTACCCTCCTCAGTTAGGAAGGAACAGGGGCACAGCTGGTGCCCATCCTTTCTCTCAAGCAGGATTTGGGAAGGCAGTGTGTTTACAGGGAAGCAAAGAATGAAGTCTTTCCTCTCCCTACCTCTCCCCATTGGCTGAGCTTCCTCCTCACAAGTCACAGCAAGGAGACCAAAAGACAAGTTGTCAAGTCCAAATAACTTTTGCTGATTTGAAAGAGGGTTTTGTCTGGTGATTCTAGCACAGTCCCCCAAACTTTAGAATTGATCAGATATGTAGAATTAACAAATTATTACACATACACACACACACACACACGCACACACACACATAAAACAAAATAAATTATTATATACCTGGACACATGGCTAGGGAAAGTGAGAAATACCTTCAAGTAGAGATGGCCAATGTGTGCTTAAGCTCACTGCTACTGTTCCAGCTGTCACCTACAATGCAGACCTAGTGTCATGTGCAGAGGCAGCCTTAGGGGTAGGTGGGATGCACAACTGCCCAGGGTGTTGTGGTCAGAGTGGGGTGCACATGTGTGAGCAGCTCATGCTCACAGTAGTGCTCTCCCCCTGGCCCATGTGTGATTAGCATGCACATATTCTTTGTTAGAATTCAACCACTTATCATGTAAGGTTCCCAGTAGGGGTGCATATGGGGACTGATGTTGTGGGAGGGGAAGGCTGCCTCTAGAGCAGTGGTTTTCAATCTTTCTTAATCTGTGGATGCCTAAAAATTTTTTAATGGAGGTGCAGACCTTTTTGACTAGTAAGTGTGAATATTCACATATTTTTGATTGATCATAGTCAACTTTCACAGACCCCTTAGACATAGTCTGTAGGCCATCAGGGGTCTGCGGACCACAGGTTGAAAACCACTACTCTAGAGTCTTCCCTTACCAGGTTTAAAAAGTTGGTGCAATCTATTACACACTAAGTGGTGCTTGTCCTGTGACCTTCATTCTTCATGGTACTGATCTTATTTGTAGCCTGGTCTGGCAACTAGGACTGGTATATTCAGTTAATGTCAGATTTTTGCTGAGCTTCCAGCTCCCATGAGGATGTATACATTTCTGATGACACTTTCACTATACTGAACAGTTTACACAATGCTGGTACCTCTAAGAAGGTTGATATGTTGATCCTGTAGAACTCATTTTTTCTTTCTTGTCCATACAACAGGGAACCACACACGGACATGAACGCTGAATGCCCCTGGAGGCTGGGGGGGCATGGTGAGCTCCCACAGGCGGCAGCAGTGCTGTCAGTAGCAGAAGAGTGGTGGCAGCGAGCGGTGAGCTCCTGCAGGCAGCAATGGCACTGTTGGCAGCAGGGAGTGGGAGGCATGGGGGGTGGCAGGCACCGACCAGTGGTTGGCGACCACCTGCAGACACTGCTGGTGGTGTTGGCGGCAAGGGGTGGGGGGTGGTGTTCAGCGACCGCCAGCAGTGTCGGCAGTGCTTTTTGCAGGGGGTACACCACCAATCTCTGGGGGTGCACATGTACCCGCATGCACTCCCTATGTGTCACCAATGTACACAGATATTTGATCACCCTGGCATATTCACTCCATATAGATGTTATTTTAGGAGTAGACTCTTAAAATCTCAATGAAGAAAAAGGAGAAATAGGTTAGTATGTTATTGCCAGGCTATCAAGATTCACTGGAATGGAAATCTCCCTTTTCACAGGAAGGAATAACACAAGTCTTGTATCTTGGGCCATAGTAATCTGTATGTCAACCATACTTACCCAGCAGGTTTGATTGGGTTTGGTATCTGAGACACTTCCCTTTGGGAATCTCTAACAAGTGACTTTATTGACCCAAAACAGTTTTTGAAAATATTGTTTTGATAGCCATAACTATAAAGCACATCTATAGCATCAGTTCCCAAAGGGTATGTTGTGGCACACTAGCATGTCACAAGTAGCTTAGAAGTATGCTGTGAAACATGACATGTTATCAGTATCAGGTTTTGCTTGCAGAGCTCCCCACAGGTCCAGAAAGTTGGTGGTGCAGGAATGGTGGCAGTCAACACCACTGAGTTCCCCTGCTCCCTGTTGCCTAATTTCTAAGTCCCACATGGTGAGGTCAAGCCCCAGTCATGTTGGCCCTGCACAGTGGGATCTGGCTTTGGCTCAGCCATGCCAACCCTGTGCAGCAGGATCGGATCCAAACCACAGGCCAACCCAGCACTGCTCAGCTACTCCACAGGGTCAAAAGTTCAGCACCACTGTGCAAGTCATACACACACACATACATACATACATGCATACACCTTTCTGGGTGGAAGAGTGAAGTGAAGTGTGCAGCTAATTTTAATCCAGAGAAAAACTGTGTCCCAGATATAAAAAAAAATTGGGAAGCACTGATCACTGATCTAAAGAAATGACAAAACATCTACACAATGGGTACCTTAATGAGAGTTCAAGACAGGTTTATCTCACCCTGGACACCCAGGCATAGATCCAAATAATTTTCTTACACGCTGCAACTTGTCTAAAAATTAGGCATCTTGCCCCAGAAGGGCACTTCAAATTGGGAGATGCGTCTACACTCCCATTCCTTCTTGAAGCTTAGGCGTCTAGGTCAGGGCTGCATATTTGGTGCTTACATCCTCTTTGATCCAAGCCACACTGAAAGGAGATGCCTCCCTGAGAGAGTTCATCACAAAATCCAGTGACCCATGTTCACTTCTGAATATGATAGTGGTGGTACCACTTTACCTCTTGTACAATAGGCTTGTGGCTGGAGTATTTGCCCAGAACACAGCAGACCTGAGTTCTAGGCCCTCATCAGGCTAATGTGACCCAACATATCTCTCCTGCTTCTCAGGAGAGTTCCTTAACCTATAGGCTATAGAACAGCTTAGGCAGATACCCTCTATACCCCTCCTTCAGAAGATGGGTCACTGGGCAGCCAAGAGCAAGAGTGACTGGTGCCTCCTGAATCTGGGGGGGCACCTGCAGAAGCCACTGACAGTGGCGGCCCTGTCGGGGGGGGCACCAGCCCTACTAACAGTATCAGTGTTGGCTGTCGGGGGAGGCACTGGCCCCTTCGTGGGGGGCACGTGCACCACCATGCACCCAATACCAGTCGCCTATGGCCAAGAGTGGAAGTTTTATGGGGCTGTAAGGAGAACAAACATGAGTGCGCTTGACTCTGTAGCCAAGAAGCAGATATGCTTCTGGGAGGAGGGCATCTTGAACCCTAGTCCCTTTTTGTGAGGATGGTTTATGCATTTTACACTGGTCAAAAAGCACAAAAAACCCTAACAGAAGGAAATAGAGCTAAGTACTCCCCTTTTCCCTGAGTCCCTCCTCACTTGGGTTACAGATTGAGGCTCCCTCTTGCTTACTCCCCTTCTAGCTCTATAAATCTTGCACTGAAATAAAACACAAAAATAGCTAAGACGCGCTTAAAATCAAACATAGGTTCCAGCTAGACATGTATCATTCTTATTTAATTTATTAAGACCTTTGGAAACAACTAAGTTGCTTTGTTGAAGTGAAAGTGATTTAAGCGCCATGGCATGAGCATCTTGCATAAAAGCCTGGGTCCATCCCAAATTGGAGAACCGTGGATCCCTATCGTCTCAAACATTAGTGCCAAGACAATATGTAATGGACTAGAAGAACCCATAACAGTATATACTCTCCACCAGGCCTAGTAAAGATTCTGTGATCTGTCTGATTTTTATAAAATGCCCCTCTTTCAGAAATAAAGCGTGTGGACATGTAATACAAGTCAAGTCAATTTACTCCATAGTAAATGTTTCATTTGTTCACATTCACAAAGTGAACTCCTGGCTCCATTGACATAAACAGCAAAACCCCATTGACTTCAGTGAGACTAGAAATTCACCCATGGTCAAATAACTTAGGCTCAGCATTAACATTTTATTACAAGACTTTGAAAAAAGTGTACTTTTCAATAATTTTTAAAATGTCAATAAGGCCAAAGCTTTTGGGGATTGGTTAACACTGTATTTTCTTGCATACAAACACAGACCTTTTTTAGTCCATTTTTATATGCTGAAACATTTTAATACACAATTTCCTTCTATTCAGTTTCTTAGTAAATTGATATACCCACATCCAGTCACACTAAGAAAATACATTTTCAAATGAAGTTTTCACTAGTTAATTAACTTTCCTATTAAGAATGACATTATGGAGGGTAGGTGTGGCAATCTGCTCATGATTAAAATCTGGAAAGCACCATGTTAATTGCACCAAAGCTAAGGCAGAAAAAATGTTAGGGTTATATTAGTAGGCAGTGCCATTATTATGCAAGTCATAGGAAGATCATCAAAAAGTAGGGCCCTTTTCTGCTCTTAATGGCTTTCTTATTTTTTATACTCCAGAGGGACTGACTCTGTGTGCCTTTTGTGCTCTCCAGAGAGTTTCCCTTTTGGATGTGACCCTGTGCAGCTCATTTTGACTTGTTGGAACTGACTAAATCTGCCACTGGGTGGAGTTTGTGGTTCATAAGAAAGTTGAGGATACCATGAACTGAGGATTAGTGTGTCCTTTGATGTCTTAGCAGGATGCTCTTTAGTTAATAATGGCCTACTAAAGTTCCTTACAGGTACTGAGGAGCCAGAGAGAAGCTTTTTATCTCTAGTAGGAATAAGCTAGAGGAAAGAAGCCTATGGAGACAAAGAGGTCTTTTTCCCTTTTGACTAGGGAGAGAATGGAAAAGGCTACTATAACAAATACATAGGGAGACCACCTGTCATCTCCTCTCTGGATGCTGTATGAACTGCCCCTAACTTTCCTCTGCATAGAAGAATATGAGGATTCCTCTGCCACTTGGCAGATTAAGATTTGCTGGCTGTACTTTTTTAAATAAAGGCATTGAGGTCTTAGATTCCCTCCTGCACAATACAGCCTGCTACCTTTGCAACCCTAGCAGTAAGAAAAGTAGAAACTGAGAAGAGGTACTAAATGGGGTGAGGTTGCAGGAGGAGTTAACTTACATGTGACTCCAATTTCACAACTGTTGGGACACCCCCCAGCAAAATTAATTTTGAAGTTACAGTCACTATTCAATTAGTATATTAAGCATTTATTTTTTCCTCATCTGTCATAATAATCATGAGAATTATAGTTTGTCTGAAAAGAGGGAACTTTAAGCCACCTAGAATTTAAAATCCGATTCTCTTGAAATACTTTGCTCGAATGATAACATTATTAACATAATCATTGCCTCCACTGCAATAGTCTCTTCCATCATAGACCTGGATTTTCCAGTCCCTCGAATGATAGGCACAAAGTGCCCCTGTAATGGGACAAAGATAGTTAATGTACATTTAAACATTCATAAGAAATCAATAATAAATAAATATTATTAGTATTTATATTGTGTTACAGGGAAGTCATTGGGTACTTTAGGATGTGAGGAGTAGGTTCTAAATTGTGGTGGTAGCACTATTGTTTAGTGGATAGAGGTATGGGGCATGTCTACACGTGCATTAATGCACCATAGTTACTGCGCATTAAGTTTAGTGCCTGTAATAACAGGTACCAACTTAATGTGCAGTAACTGGCACTGCTGCACAGTAGGGCCGGCACATGCCTTTTTAGTGATGCTAATGTGCAGTAGACTAATTCTACACCTCATTAGCGCAATGATGCCGCTTTTGCTGTGATGCACTAATGCATAATAGAATTAGTCTACTGCACATTTAGTATCTCATGTAGACGCTCCCCATGGAGTTCTATGTTTAGAAGTAGCTGTGCTACTTGCCTGCTGTCCTCTCACTTGTCTTTTCAGATTAGAAACTCTTCAGTTTTGTGCAATCTGTAGCAAAGGTCCAGTAGTGTAAGGACAGGTCGGTGGGCAAGCAGGGTGTAAGCCCTGCATTGCCTAAGGCACGTGTGTGTAGGGGGTAGAGGGCACCAGAATGGACTAGGGAGTGCCTCGCCCTCCCACCCCCTACTCCCCCTGTGCCTTCCAGCCCCAGCAGCAAGTTACCATGCTGAGTGTGTATAAGCAAACTGTAGGGCATTCTGGGAATTGTAGTTATACAGAGCAGTAGTGGAGGTGATTGCTGCTGGCTGGAGACATAGCGACATGTTTTTTGCCCCCAAAATAAGGAGGCTTTTTGCCCACTCATCATGGGCATCTGTGGCAAAAAAATTAGGTGCCATCTCCCCTCAGCCTCAGCAAACTTCCTTTCTTACTCCTAATGCCATAGCCAGAAGGTACAGGGGGCAGGGAGAGGGAGGACTGTTCTAGATGTAGTCCTTGTCAGTTATACCTCTGATAAGGTCCCTGATATTGCTGGAGACCTCTGTGCATTACAAAAAAAGAAGTAATAATTTTGTAAGTTGTAAAGAATGGGGTTTTACTTAATAAAATATGAAGGCTCTTGTGAGATTTAACTGCTGATAAAAGAAATATTTTCCTTTCCATATAAACCTTTCCTTGGAAACCCAATACCATGTTACATCATGCATGGACGCCAGAAAATGAAACTGCACATAAAGGCAGAAAGAAGCTGCCTTGAGGGTCATGCTAAAAGCATTCATGGTGAAAGCCCAAATTAGGTTGTTACATTTTTTTCTGCTTTAGAAACCTCATCTATTTAAATCTTAACAATACAGCTACATCAATTTTTCAAATCCTGGTATATAAATTTCTTTATCTTGTGGGTATTTCTTTATTTCTAGGGCAATGTGCAGCACATACCATACCTCTTAGCTGTTGTGCCCAGGTCCACCTAGGGTATGTTTTCCGCACAGTTTTAAGTGCAATGGTTAAAATAGTTGATCCTTGAATTATATGTTCTTCACTGTTCCATGTTCCCCTAATGGGATAGTATCTTCTGTCAATCTAGAAGTTTCAAACAAGAACATCATCAGTCTGCCTGTAAACAAAGATACCAATTTTGTTTTCTTCTATTCACACATAAAGAATAATTCTACAGGCAGTCCTCGACTTACAACGTTTCAAGTTACAACGTTTTGCACTTACAATATTTATAAATTGACACCCTGTTTCAACTTTATGACGTCAGTTTTGACTTTACAATGCTTGATCCAATGCAACACCAAACCAGCTAGCAAGTTTGCTGAGTTGCTCATCTCCCTGGAGAACATCTGTCCAAACTTCCTTGGACACTTTCTTTAAGAAAGCAGACAAGATTCCAGAAAAACCCGCAGCCAAGACTCCTGAGAAGACTCCAGCCAAGAACCTTTCAATGTCTATGAAATCTATGAAATCTATGAAATAAGTTCAACCAAAAGCCTTTCAAAAAGTCCAGCAAAGTCACCTCAAAGAAGTCATTCCAAATCAATATGATTGCTATTTACAATATAAATACATTAATGTTGCTATATTACTCATCTATAATTGACTGAGTACAAAATATTTTTGGTGAAAATAGGGTATTGGGCCTTAGTTCAGAAACCAACCCCCCATTTATAACATTGTTTCTTATGTGAAAATTGGTTCCAAGTTACATTTCGACCTAAGACACAGTTTTCAGGAACCAATTGTGTTGGAAGTCCGAGGACTGCCTGTACTTCAGTACTTGCGATTTTTATTTTTCCTTTTCTTTCTTCTGTACCTGCATCAAGCCAAACCTAACTCTCTGATGGTCCCAGCCATTCTCTAGTAGATGACCGACACGACTCCCTACAGAGATGATTGCAGCAATCAATGATGGTTCTAAACACAGGCTTTTGGCAACTCTCCTAATAATGGTTCTATATGACCTTAGATGTATTATGTCAATTTCAGCAATTTTTTCCGAAGCAGAAACACCTGTAATAAATACAAAGATGAATATGTGGTTTATTTGCATTCAAATTTTATTTTTAAAACCCTCATTTTCCAGATAAATTGGCATTCGAAAGCCATATTATGTCTAGAGAAATGCAGACAATAAATGTCAATCACAGCACATCAAAACATGGTTCCTAATTTTTTTAATCCAGATGGCAATATCCTGCATGTATTTCTGAATCAGTAACAAAGCGATGCAGGGATTTTTTACAATTCTTAGGCAGCCTTGGACATCTCTCTCGTCTCTCACATTTTCCTATTCCTGTCTTTTGTCCTATTTCCCTCCTGGTAAGTCCAAACTTCCTTGGACACTTTCTTTAAGAAAGCAGACAAGATTCCAGAAAAACCCGCAGCCAAGACTCCTGAGAAGACTCCAGCCAAGAACCTTTCAATGTCTATGAAATCTATGAAATCTATGAAATAAGTTCAACCAAAAGCCTTTCAAAAAGTCCAGCAAAGTCACCTCAAAGAAGTCATTCCAAATCAATATGATTGCTATTTACAATATAAATACATTAATGTTGCTATATTACTCATCTATAATTGACTGAGTACAAAATATTTTTGGTGAAAATAGGGTATTGGGCCTTAGTTCAGAAACCAACCCCCCATTTATAACATTGTTTCTTATGTGAAAATTGGTTCCAAGTTACATTTCGACCTAAGACACAGTTTTCAGGAACCAATTGTGTTGGAAGTCCGAGGACTGCCTGTACTTCAGTACTTGCGATTTTTATTTTTCCTTTTCTTTCTTCTGTACCTGCATCAAGCCAAACCTAACTCTCTGATGGTCCCAGCCATTCTCTAGTAGATGACCGACACGACTCCCTACAGAGATGATTGCAGCAATCAATGATGGTTCTAAACACAGGCTTTTGGCAACTCTCCTAATAATGGTTCTATATGACCTTAGATGTATTATGTCAATTTCAGCAATTTTTTCCGAAGCAGAAACACCTGTAATAAATACAAAGATGAATATGTGGTTTATTTGCATTCAAATTTTATTTTTAAAACCCTCATTTTCCAGATAAATTGGCATTCGAAAGCCATATTATGTCTAGAGAAATGCAGACAATAAATGTCAATCACAGCACATCAAAACATGGTTCCTAATTTTTTTAATCCAGATGGCAATATCCTGCATGTATTTCTGAATCAGTAACAAAGCGATGCAGGGATTTTTTACAATTCTTAGGCAGCCTTGGACATCTCTCTCGTCTCTCACATTTTCCTATTCCTGTCTTTTGTCCTATTTCCCTCCTGGTAAACATTTTAGTAGTTAAGTTTCACAGGGGCTAAGCATCCAGAGTTCCCATTTACCACAGAACATATGAAAATCTAGCCATAAATTAATAAATTTGGTGATATTTATGGCTGATGACTTATATTTAAAATAATACAATAATACATCAACCTACATGAATGGCTAGTTTTAAAACATTTTTAAAATAAGTAACTTTTATAAATGTTGTAACAGTTTAAAAAGGGTTGATAAGTATTTGTATTTAATAAAATAGTTATTTGCTTCTTTGCAGTCACAAAAAGTTTTATGAACTTGAACTAGGTATAAGAATCACTTCAAACATTGGTGAAAAACAGCCATCTCTGCTGTGAAACTGCATCCATTTAACAGGATAAGGCAATTATACAAGACACAAAATGAAGCAGTGTTGTATTAAATGAAATCTGTGAGGGATAATTAGGTAGATAAAATAAAATGATCCAGTCTGGGAAGGAAAGTGGGGATAACATTTTCTTTCTTACAAAGAGTTATCTGGGATCTTTAATTACTCAAGGTAGGTGGGAACTCTTCTTGACATCTCTTTCCTCCAAATCATTACAACTCTGAGGGAAGAGTGCTACCTATTGGCTGATTTTCCTGCTTTGCCTTCTCTAAGAACCTGCCCAGGTGGATGGTATTGCAGGGTCAGGAATGGGATACAGAATGAAATACAATATGAAAGTCTCACACTTGAAACCTGATTGGCTTTAAAACAGGGCTCTATACTCAATATCCAACCTCAGCTGTAACCTGCTGTCTAGCTGACCTCAAGATTATGTTTGCCTTTGACAGATGAAGTCCCAGCCCCATAAAATTCAATAAGCCTTTTGCCATTTCCTTCTACCTGGCTGGGAATTCACCTATGAGTCACTGGTTGTCACAATGAAGTGCAGACCTTTTCTTTGGCTTCTGTAACATAGTTCTTCTTCCCCAATAGGAGTGAAAGTAAAAAGGCTTCTTTAGAACCTTCTGATAAAACTACAGGAGAATGAGAAAGAAGTCTCAAAATGGGGCACTCCATAGTAGCATCACTACAGATTTGGGGCCTGACTGATTTGGGCCTACAGACCAGTGGCTGGCAACCCTAAGGGCTAGGGACAGACATTCAAAAAGCCTGAGCCTGAATTCATTCAATCTTTGCAGGTTAGTCTAACCTGCCTAGGTTGAACCAGTTTCCAACTGAACAGTCATTCCCTCTGGACTGAGGAAATGCAGGCACATGCCTGCAGTGGCTCAGGCTGGAAGCTGGGGAGCACCAGAGCAGCCCTCCCTTCCTTCCATAGTGCTGAGCTGAAGGGGGGAAAGCCAGGCCCCAGCAGGATGCTTTGATTGGGGAGGGGTTGTGCCCCCCTGCCCACACCCAGCAGCCCAACAGGAATTGATAACAGTGTTTATCACCCCTAACTCAATGTTTATCATCCCATTAAGAAAACAAAGGGACATTACCAGCTACCTGTTGATTCTCCTTTTGTCCTGCCACAACACGGACTGTAGCCAGAATGTGGTCTGCTAGCTAATGCTGAAGTGTCTGTAGGGCAGAGAGGACAGGGAGGGGAGGAGGGGAGCAGGCAGGTGCCTGCAGTCTGTGCCAGAGCTGGAGCCAGGGAGCAGAGGGGAGGAGCCAGCTCTGCTGTGGAGCAGAGAGCCCCACCCAGCCCAGAGAGCATGCTGGGATGCTGGGGGAGTCTGGTTTAACTTAAGCCAGCAAAGGGTCTGGGACAGACATTGCATAAACCGGTTTGACCCAAATCAGTTAAGTCTGATACTACATTCAACCAGGTTTATCTCAAACTGGTTTCAGTCATTTTCAAACTAGTTTATGTACACTGAACATCTGTTCTGTTACAGGTTTAAATCCGTTTCTGATCACTTAAACCAGTTTATGTGTAATGTGTGTCCCTAGCCTAACAAGCCACAAGGTGGAACAACCCAGCTCCTGTTCAATGTGGGCCAGGTGGCTTTGACGGTGTGTCAGAGGTGAGTGGCTTTGCTTGCACCCGTATTGAGGCCAGGCAGCTGGGAGCTGTGCCCTCACTGCCACTGCTTCCCCCAGCCCCTCACTGCTTGGCTGTGGCACAGGCTCAGACTCTAGTCAGTGGGGAGCTGCACTGCAGGTGGGAGGCAGGCAGCTTTGCTTGTGGTTTTGCCTGTAGTTGCACTGAGGTCAGGCAGCAAGGATCTGTGCTGGGACTGGGGAGCTGGAAGCTGTGTCCGCACTGCTGCCTCTTCTCCCCATACCTCTCCTATCCCGCCCCCAGTCACCTCCCAGCAGCTTCCCACTGACTAGAGGCTGTGATTGCACCACAGGCAGAGAGCAAGGGGCTGAGAGACATGGTGGTGGCACAGGGTCAGCTTCCTGCTGCCTGACCTTAGCATAGTTCTTTGCTGCCTGGCCTTATAAACCCTCTGACTCCAGAGGCCGTATCCAGTGGCTCCTTTGGCTTGATCCAACCTGTGGGTCATATGTTGTGAACCCATGCTATATAGAGCATGTTTTTTACATATTCCAGTAGATGTCAAGTGTTGATTCAAGTCAAGTTTGTCTTCTTCGTCAGACCAGGAGAGTCTGGGATTGCTGAGGACAGCATATGTGGAGATAAAAATACTAAACACTTAAAAAAAATCTGTTTTGACTAGAAAGAAATCTTGTCTTTTCCTCTTTGTTCAAAGGAGAAGGCCCCTAGCTGTGAGACCTTGAAAGGTGGGCTCCTCAGAAATGGATAGAATAAGGAGTTAAGAAATGCTGCTGTTTGAAAACAATTGCATTAATGCTCGGCCCTCCCCTTCAGCTTGTTGTGTCATGGCCATGCTCAGTTAGGACAGTGTCCCTGACAAAATTGGATGGCTTGCTCTTGGAAATTTAATTTACCAACAATGGGAAATAAAATATTGTTTTCTCATGTGTAAAGAGCATTGTGCACTGAGGTATAGCAAGTCACGCATTGAGTTATACTTACCACAGCCTATAGTTTTTACCGGTCCACAGGATATTACCGGAGTTTGAAGGCTAGTTATATCACCATAGCAACTTTGACTGGCAGAAGGAGCTAAAAAGTTAAATAGAGATATTATATTTAAAAAGGATGCTTACTTAGAGTGTTGAAAGCATTAATAAACCTTGAGCACAAAGGACATGTCAACCTTAATAGTTATTTTGTATCCCCCTCCTTTATATTATTGCCACTATAATTATCCTTGACAGGCTCTCAACAAAAACCAGCATTAGAGGATTGCTTTTTTCTAATATTATATATCAAAGTCAATGAATTCATGATCATTTACATTGGCTGAGGATCTGCCTTTTTATATCCACCTAATGGGAAAAAAAGTACCAGCTCCTGAACTTATTTTACAGAGCCCCTTCCATCCAGCTCCTACAGACAGAACATAAAATGTCTCTCCACTAAGAATGGAAAAACGACTGTCTCCCATTAGGAATGGTTCCTGTGCCCATCGATGACACAATAGCCTTTCATGAACATTAGGAATCGCTGGCTGGGCAAATTATTCTACTTCCTAGATGGTTGGAAGTTCATGGAACCTTGCATTCAAGTTAGAGCATTCATGAGATCAGATGAAAAAATAATACAAGGTGATTTTTTAAATTTATGATTCTGTTCTGGTGTCTGACATATCCTTCAACATTCATTGTTTAATGAGTATGGATAGAGTGTAAGAAACTTCACACAAAAGCCCACATGAAAGACATTATGGCTCTTTGTACTAGGTAGACTCAGATCTGACGCATCCTGCAGCTCTTCAAAAATCTTTTCATATTGTTGTCTTGACAGTAAGGTTAATTAAATGGAAATAAACCCCAGGCTTACCAATAAGGGCAGAAAGGCCCAGAATCAACAGTGCAAGAAACATGGTGGTAGTTCTTCTCAGGCCCATCAAAGCAATCTGAAAATTAATCAGACTTTATGAACATGAAGAAGTGAAGAAAGTTTTCAATGACCCTACAAAAGTGTTCTTACACAAAACTAGCAAATTGTATTGAAACCTTCCCAGAGGAACAGGCTGGGGAGAATTATTTTAATCCTATTAAGAAAATTAAAACTGGGGCAACACTATATTCAGGATATACTACACATTCTCATTCACAAAACAGGGATACATTGTGCAAACAATTTATTGGATAGTTGGCACAGGTCAGATTCAAATACAAAACAATCTTTTGGACTAGTACAGCAAAAACAGACAGCAGTGCCGTAGCAATGAAGTTTGGCACCCAGCACAAAGCCTGCAGCGGCAGCTCACCCTAGCCCCATGCACAGATCCGGGGGACACATGCCCCCTCATGCTTGCCAGGAAGCGCACACAGTGGCAGAAGCTGCCCTTCCCCCATCCCCATGCCCCACCAAATGAGCCACTCATGGCTCTGTCCTGCACCCCACCCCAGCTGGGCAGCACCTGTTTGGTGCCCCTTTGCTTTGGGATGGTCACCCTGCTCGCCTTACCCCCACACCCCCATCCCTCCCTTGCTACAGCACTGGCTGAGGGATTCTCTGCTTGGACCTCTTGTCTCCTCACACAGTTCCCTTAGTCTTGACCAAGTAGCTTTGCCAGAAAACAATCAGATTTGGTTTTCTATTGGTAACAGTGGGTGCACCTACATGAGACATTTACTGTGGAGCTGCCTAATTAGCTCCACAGTAAAGTCTCTGCATCTGCACATGTGGCCCTATTAGGGTGCAGTAAGCTAACTAACTCCACAGTAAACCAAATAACTCTTTAAATACAAGTGCTATCCTGCAGCGGCATTATTTAGTGCACAGCAATGCACATATTGACGCTGACAGGCCTGGCTGGAGCACGAGGGTGCTTCAGTGTGAGGGCTGCCTGCCATCTAGCCTCTCACTGGAGCCATCTAGCCTCTCATATCCCAGCCAGCCCCACCGCAGCACGTTAAGCCGGGTTGGAGCAGTCCTGGGCTGACAGGCTGACCCCCCAGGCCCTCTGCTAGCCAGGGCTGCTCTGACCCAGCTCAATGTGCTGCAGTCCTGACTCACCTGTAAACACAGTGCAATATGCACCAGAGTTTTTTGCTGTGCATTAATTGCATGTGTAGACATGCCCAATCAGCACAGCTCTCCTGCACACACTTCTAAGTATATAGTGGTTTAAATTCTAGTGTGCTATATATGGTGCTGAACCCTGAGTTAACAATTTGAAAAACTATATAAACTGTTTCAATGTTTTTTCTAGTAGGTTTTCAAATGGAAATTACATCATTAAGATCACAACCAGTAATCATGAATTGTTTTTTATACACGGAAAAAGGATTTTTTATTAATTTTAATAATATGTTACCCTTTGCAACCCACTATTCATTTCCACCTAGCTACATACAGAACCTTAGGGCCCACTGAAATCAATTGAAAGACCCATTTTTTGGAGAAGGACCTTATTGTCCACCCACAAAACATTTACTATTTAGGATGGAGCTAGCTCTCCTGTAAGCCATATATAAGCCATATATTGGTAAAGAAAATTTGAAGAATTAGACTATCATAGCCTGACCTTGTAGTCATTAAACTAATCATAAACACACATAGATTAGCCCCATGGAGCAGAGTTTTACTCGTTTTTATTGCCATTTCCATCTGCAGGAAACTGCTGTATGATCAGATTTTAGCTTTTCTCCTTTTTTTCCCTCAGAGATATTTCTTTTCTGTAAATAATTAAAAAACATTCAGCAAAAATATCACTAGTCACAAGTAGACTGTCACATTACTACAAATAGGATGTTTACTATTAAACAAAAACAAGTATTTTTCCTTCCTCAACTGAGCATGCTATGAATGAATTCAGACTCACCTGTCTTCAATCTGCCTGTGTTTATCAGATGCATCAATTCAAGAGCTTTATATATCCTAAGGGATACCTGTCCTTTGCTTTTAGGAATGTTGATCTCCACCCAGATTAATGACTTGCAAAGTTTAATACTAGTCATACTTTAAACTCATACAATGCCTTTCATCTAGGCATCTGCACAAACATCATTTTCTTGTAGCACATTTACATGTAAATAAGCCGATGCAAAACAAGTGACTTGTACAGGTATTTCAGTGAGCTAACAACAGGGTCAGAAGAGAATTTCTGTCCTATTTAACAGTCTTCTCTGCGTCTCTAGACCTCATGGCACATGAGCCATGGTGGAGTCACTGTTCAGGTCTTTAAATCAAGACCAGGTGTCTTCCCAGAAGCTAAACTTTAGTTTTGTATGTCTCATTATTTTCAAGTTGGCAAATGTATATTCAAAATAAAAACACATTTGCAAGTTGGTTATATGAATTTGAAAGGTAAACAATAATAATCCTATATAATTTGTATGTGTGTCAGTTTTGAGAGGTCCAACTAATGTGATGCCTCTTCTGGGATTCACCGTGCTTGGTGTGGGAGTGAGCCAAGCTTAAACGAAAGTGCCGTTCTTATTTTCATGTCTGTAAGCAGCCTGTATTTGAACATTAACTCACATACAACTTTGAGTATGCATTGTGCACTCAGAAGAAAAGGTGCTCCTATTTTATTATTATTTTTCCATGCCACAAAATTTCCCTGGGTGGTGGAAATGCTCTCCAGTATTAGAAGGAATGATTAATGCACGCACACAAACACACACACTATTACTATTATCTCTTTATGAGTTTCAACTGTGGTTTCACAACTTTCCTACAGAGAGGGAGATGCTTAATCATTTTGTACAAAACTTGCATTATAAGTAACACAAGCCACTTATAGACTGGAAAAACCCACAATATACTTGCTATAGAAACTGAGGTGGAATGCACCTAGGGGTGGTCCAAGCTGTCCACATGTACCTTCTCAAACTGGCCAATTCAAAATGTTCCTATGACTTCCCTCAGGGATACGATCAACCCAAAACTCTTTCCTTGAAACCAAGGAGTTTTAAGGGGACATGTCAAGCTGGATGGATGTAACATAGGGGTGTCAAACTCACCCTGGGCCCCAAGCCATATCTACATCACCAGGGTTCCTCCTGGACTGGATGTATTGTGCTATGTATTGTGATAATTACCACCTGTTGAATGGCAGATCTGAAGAACAGAATAGTGGTCATCACAGCAACTTAAACCCCCTTGTCCTACCATTGCACAGGAAGCCTCGGTGCTGTCAGCTGTGTTTCCATATCCCAGAGTTTCCAGACTGACTCTCAGGAATATCTAAAAAGACAGGTGAAGTTATGTTACAACCACAGGCTGTAACCATCCCATTACCACAGCCAATTCCTTCAGTACCTTAGTGTGTATTCTGTCCAGCTGTGCTGACTTGATGGCATCTAGCTCAATTATTTGCAACTAGGATGCTACAGCCTGGTATGTCAGTGCAAACATGACTGACAGGATAAACCCAGAGGGTGCATCCAGACAAGAGTGCACGTGTGCTTTGCAGCACCTCAAAGGCTTTTGAGGTGCTTTTGATTGCCTGAAACTAGAGTCTGGCCAGCCAGGTTCCACATGCTCGGATTGCCGCACTGCAGGCCTGGGAGGCTCCCAGGACCTCAGGTAAAGCTGCTGGGGCCATCCCAAATGCTGGTCCCAGCCTCCCTTACCCACCCAGGGCAATTTGCTGTGCACCAGAGTGCGCATGCAGGGGCATTCCCCATGGACAAGTAGCAGGGGCACAACTATGCACAGCTGCTATTTGTCCCCTGGGAAATGCACATACGAGCTTATCTGGACACGCCCAGAGATTTCAACTAGGAATCCATGGTGTCACAAGCATTCTGAGCTGTTGTGGTCTTTCTGCGTTCTTTGTAAGAGAAACTCTTCTAGCAAAAAATGAGTGAAAATGAAGAATTTGCATTTTTCAAAGGGTGCCACGAGTCTAATGACAGGTGCCTCAGGTCTAAAAAAGGTTGAAACCCACTGATTTCATTTCTCTGATTAAACCTTAACCTTCTTCTATTACTCTAGGTTGTCTTCTTCGCTGTCAACTGTTTTTATCATCTGGTACCAGACTTTGTTTGTGAAGGCCTATGTGCTGGAGGCCACACCAAGTCAGCAGCACCAGTGGCTCCAATAACAAGAGTGGTAGCCTCCTATGTGTCGGGAGGTGAGACTCTAGCTGGGAGACAGGACCCTTCTCTCCGCTCCCCAAATCTCTGCCATTCACCCCCCACCCTCTCCTGTCCAAGGATCCAAAATCCTAGTTAAGCTTCTGTGGGGCTACCTAGCACTTCACTGACATACTGTATTTCTGCTAAGTATCAAGAGGAGCTAGACTGGAACAGCTCTCAAGACAGAGGCCCCCTTCCAAAATGCTTTCTGCATGAGATGCTCCTCATGATTCATGTGGCCTCAGTGCCGTTCACAGTGAACACAGAACAGATTTCTAGCAGTATACTGCACCTGACTAGTGGAGAGCACTATTGCAGTTTATTGCTATCCAGAGGCTCTTTAACCTATAATGCACAGTTTAAGTTATATGATCAAGAAAAGGGACATATGTCATCTTGTATGTAACTTGTGGAAGCAGCAGTTCAAGAAATCAATCAGCACCATGGCATCTATATTTTAAACAAAAAGGCAACAACAACATAACACATTACAATAGAAGGCGTAAGTAGGGTGTTCCATTTATAAGTATTTTAATGAAACTTGTTTAGATGCTTTATTCAGTTCACATTGCACTGCACTCCGCTCTTGGCAGGCAGGTGAATTTTGCTGTATTACAGACTGAAAGGGCATATCTATATTGGTGTGATTGGTCACATCTACATGTGCATTAATGCACTGTTCTTAATGCACATTAAATTTAGTACATCCTATATGAAGTACTAAATAAATGCACATTAGGCTGCACTAATGCGCAGTAGCACAAGCGCACACTTTTTAGCTTATTCTGCTGCACATTAGTGTACTAGTATAAATTTTTATGCACTGATTTAATGCACAATACAATAGGCTACTACGCATTAAAGCGCATGTGTAGATGCGCCCATTGCAATATCGGATAGAGATACCTGAGCTTGTTATAAACTTGTTAGGTAGTGAGCCAGTAGCAGTGAAGTTATGTCAGATGGGAAATCAGTGCAGATGAACAAGCAAAGAATGTGGTTAATTTTGCAGAAGGCACTGAACATGGGGCTGCTATGACCAATCTGTTAGGGTAGCTTGTCATATTTTATGCTCTAAAGTTGCACCTGTTTATAGAGTGGTGCATTGTAGCATTCATAGATTCATAGACGTTAGGGTCGGAAGGGACCTCAATAGATCATCGAGTCCGACCCCCT
>NW_005842190.1:1179953-1180234 GCF_000455745.1 Alligator sinensis
CAGCCACAAGGTCGCCTCTCAAACTTCTCTTGCGGAGGCTGAAGAGGTCCAGGTGCCCCAGTCTCTCCTTGTAGGACTTGGCCTGCAAGCCCTTAACCATACGAGTGGCCCTTCTCCGGACCCTCTAAAGGTAATCCACATCCCTCTTGAAGTGTGGCGCCCAAAATTGCACGCAGTACTCCAACTGCGGTCTGACCAGCGCCCGATAGAGGGGAAGTATCACCTCCTTGGATCTATTCGTCATGCATCTGCTGATGCACGATAAAGTGCCATTGGCTTTT
>NW_005842190.1:1181904-1224479 GCF_000455745.1 Alligator sinensis
AGTTTAGGTCCCCCATGACTACCGCCTCTTTAGCTTTTATGGTCTCCGAGAGTTGCCTCAGGAGCCCCGAATCTCTTTCTTCCCCTTGATGTGGGGGTCTGTAGCAGACCCCTACCACCAAATCCCTTTCTCCTTGCCCCCCATGTAGCCTAACCCACAATTGTTTAACGTTTTATGTTATATTCAGTCTAAAGTTCTGTATAGCCTCATTGTTATCTGAACTTCTCATTTTGCTGGTGTTTGCAATATCAGCTGGCCTTGTTTCTTCCAAGCAGCTTATGGCCTTGAGTTTGCTCGCATGATCTTTCTTTCCTTTCTCCAACACTGTGAGAAGTTTTTCTAACACAACATAGTAATAGTTTTGTTACTAGCTCAGATTAACTGAACTTGGCACTAACCAGCTGAATCAGAGGGATGAAATGATTGGATATGTTAATGAAAGGAGATAAAGGAGACCAATGGACAATGCTTAAAGTAAGACACCGGAAAAAGGCCAAATTAAGAGGTGTGCTCGTAATGGGACTGTTGAACAAAGGGATATGCTGATAGGATAAAATATGAATAATATGCTGACTGCAGAGAGACCAATCCAAAAGCAAGGAGTCATCAAAGGAGTCAAGTTAAGGAAAAGCATAAAAGGGGGAAACAAGAAAGTTAAGTGTGTTGTCATCATCATCATCATTTACATCATGAATCCAGCTTTCAACACCTGTCTGGATCATCCCAGCCAACGACACACCCTTTGTTTCAGGAACTGAGTGGCTGTCTTCTCTGTGAAGCAAAGTAACATCTGGGATTGGGTGAGGTCATTGTACTAAGTGTTTTTCTCTCTCTGTATATAGAAACTGCTAAGATAATACTTGTTGTACTAGTAAAGTTAGACTTTGATTTTAGGACACTTGTCTGTGTTCGTATTTTGCGTTCCATTTAAGGGTTAATTGTGCTTTTATGATCCCTAAGCACTATCTGCTGGTCAGTGGTGCGAACAAATCTGCTACAGGTGCTCAGGCTAGCTAGCATGTTTATGCTACTGTTTAATTAGTCTATAAAGGCACAGACCTACCCTGCCTTCTGACTGACTTTAGACTAGTATAGCTAACTACCTCTCTATGCTACTATAGACATATTCTTAAATATGCCGAATAGTTCTCTGAACAGATTTAGAAGAGCAGAGGTCTGTTCTCCTGAGGCAAATATTTGTAAATAATCCTCAGGCAAATGTTGCTTTGGCAGTTGAATCTCAGCAGCAGATGGGTTTGCAACAGCCTCTTTCCTACCTGCATTTTACTCTCAGAAGTGTTCTGGCTAATCCCTTCCTTCCCGAGGGTGTCACTCTAGTTGTTGCAGCTCATGTTTCATGATCTGAACTAGAAGCCTGGGGTGGAGCAAACAGCTCACTTGGTATACCCTTTTCCTGAAAAATGTATTTATCTGATTAATAAGGGAAATATTAATTAAAATCAAGCAGTTGTAAGCCATTTTTGTTTAACTGTTTTTGAGTAGTTAAGGCTATATTTGTAATCAAATAAAAGTGGTCAAGGTAGCAGCATGGAAAGGAAAGGAAATTCCCTTATGAATGCTCTATTATTATGTGACAGATCATTCAAAGAGGTAATGTGCTACAAGTCTAGTGTCTTGTAAGTAAAATCTGGCAATTAGCAGAGTGACTCAAAACACACTGAGGTGATTAAGAGAAGATGTGGGTTCAGATGTGAATTATAATTTGAGGAACATCATAAATTATATGCACACATATAAACATAATACATAAATAACTATTACATGCATACATATAATAGAAATAGATTCCTTTGAGGGTTTATAGTAGGGATGGGCAATTATTTGAGGTGGAAGGCCACTAAGGGAGTTTTGATGAGGCTGGGTCAGCACCCCTCCCTGCCACCATGTTGGGTCAGCAACACTCCTGGCCCTCAACAGCTCTCTAAAACTCCCTAAGTGGCCCTCTGGGAGTGCTGGACTGAGCGGATAGGTGCCGTCTCCATGCAGACCAGCCCAGGACACTCATGGGCAGGGTGCACTCAGCCAGGTGGGTGGGGTGGGGCTGCAGGTGGGTGGGGAGTGACATCTGGGAGTAGGATGGGTGGGTGGGGAGGCCAGCCATGTAGAGCTGGCCTAGCTGCAGCCTGACTCAGGTATGTGGGGTGTAGGAATAGCACAAGGATTATTACCACCTACGCAAACGAAATGTTGCCATCCTGTCTTGTAATGTACCTGGGACCTGGTGAGGGAGGGCACCAGACAGAACCCCAGAGTGGCAGTGCGGCTGCTGGACCTGTCCTGCTCGCTTCTGCACATGATCCGAGTCCTAGGGTGGCTGCCAATGAGAACACGTGAGGTTTGGGAACACTGGCTTTTGCTGTTCCCCTTCAGTTTGCCACCCTAGGTGGCTGCCTGTGCTGCTTTGATGATTACATCCACTGTGGTGTGGATGTAACTGGGATCCAGTGATGCGGGGCCAGGGCAGCAACGACTCATTCCCTTTCATGTAGCAGTGGCCCAGCTGGGGCCCAATATAGCCATACAGGGCTAGGAAGGGGCTTGGAAATTTGGGGGTGGGGAAATGGTTGCAGTATTATTTGCCACCACTCCCCTGTCACCCAAATTCCAGACCTATGGTGAGCCCTGCGGGCTGGGTGACCTGGCCTTGTGGGCTGTATCTGGCCCACAGGCTAGGAGTTGAGCACCCTGGTCTAGGTCAGGGGTGGGCAATTATTTCAGATGAATGGCCACTTAACAAAATGGGTGAGCTGTCGAGGGCTGCACACATAAAATTTGTCAGAAGATATCATTTGTAACAAATTATAGATAAAATACAAATTGTAGGCTAAAAACCAAACATTTACCATATTTTAATTTTATTTCAAAAATATTTTTGTCCTGATTTATGTTTTTTGAGTAGTGTCTATAGAGGCAATTGCATAATAGCTCAAAATACAGTCTTAATTCTTATATATTGTGTGTGGGGAGGGTGTGGAGCGTATGTGTGTTGGGGGTGGGTATGTGTGAGAGGTGGGTGTATGCATGTGTTGGAGGCTGCTCACGCATTAGGTTCTGGTACCCAGCCGGGGTGGAGCGAGCAGGGGGTGGGGACAGGGGGTGCATATAGCAGAACTTGTCCAGGCAGTGCAGTGCAGTGTGCTTTGTCCCCCCATCCAGCCCATAGCTGCCCCTGCATCGGTCTGCATGGGGCTGAGCCTGCCTGCTCCCTCCTGGGGCAGCCTGCACTACACTTCTGCCCCATTTCTGCCAGACAGCGCAGCCTCAGCCCTGGCCAGTGTGCGCAGTTTTCTGGTGAGGCTGCTCCTGCAGCCGCCTGGGTGCTGCTCAACTCTCCTTTCCTCCAGCAGCTTCTCCACCACCTCCTGGCCCTGCTGTGTTGCTTCAGGCAGCAGGTAGTGCACAGAAGTGGCAGTGGCTGTAGGGACGTGTTCTGGGCACCACACCCCCAGCCAGGCAGTGGGGGAAGCTACAGCCAGGCGGCTCCTGCCCCAGCACGTGGAGCTCCAGCTCCTGTTCCCAGCTACCTTCCACTCACTCTACCTGACCAGCACAATGAGCAGCCACCTACAGGCAGTGGAGTGGATCCATGCTGAACGCTGTGGGGGCAGCTGCAGGCCAGATAACTATCAATTGGCAAACTCCCATTCACAGACCAAATCCAATCAGTTGGCACCCTGGATCTGGTCTGGGGGCCATATTTTGCCTACCCCTGGCCTAGATGGAGCTCATGTTGCCTGCTAACACTTTGGCACTTACACTACTTACTGACCATCCTCCTGACCCCCCTGGGGTTGCATGCACTGTGTGGTCTCCTTAAATACTAACTATTCAGAAAAGGAACATTATAGAATGACAGGAGGGTCCCAAGGCTGCAGTATAATATTTATACTTTTTAAAGAAACATATAATACCTGCTACAGCAAAGTGAATGGCAGAATGGCTTACACAGTAGGGTGCTATAGCAGACTATGGGCATAATCATGTTTACACCCATAGTAAAAGAAGGTCAAGGAAGACGTTTTATAAAGCCATTTCTAGCCATGGTTTGTAAAGAGATCAGCTCTAGCTGAGACGCTTAATAAACCAGATATACCAAACTGCTCAGAACCCACAGGTACTGTTTCTTATAGGAGTTACTAGGTGCTGAGGTCTATGAACAGAATTCAACTTGCCTTTCAAGGCTGAATCAATGTTAATTTAAGTCAAAGGCAGTAATTCCATTAATGTATTGGTTCAAGGCCAGACGGCTCATTATCAAGCAGTTTTAGGAGCTCCTTTTCTTACCACAGGCTGTTGATGGCATTCCAAAAACGAAGTCAATTTCCAATCTTAGAGTCACAGGAGCATAGAATATGGTGAACTGAATAAGCCTAATATTTTCCCTCCTTTGCAAGTAATCAATGTTAAGGCCCTTGATGGCAGAGAAAACCCCTAAATGTATATAGCACAACTGTCTTTCATTCCATTCCTTTTTGGAATTTACACACTTTGATTTAAAGTTGTCCTCATCCAAACTTTGCTGATAAAGTGAAATGTGAGCACTGTTGTGGTTACTCTTCACCCACTAATATTTTTATTAAGATTCCACTTGCTTATTTTTCTTCAATTGAAAGCACTCCCTCCAGGCTCTACGTATTTTCTGCAAAATTAGAATACAAGCAGATGATTCACTTAGACCTGAAGATTTCCAACCAAAAGCCAGCTGCTGTAAGAATGCATTTTCAAAGTAATTTACAAAACAATTGAAAATGAAAGCTTAATTCCCCACCCCCAAATTTCCCAAAGAGATAACTTTCCCTTTTGATTTCTTAGCAGAATGACAGATAGTGAAATAAGCATCATTTTAAATTGGGAAGGCAATACACTAACTATAAGACAACAAGGAAACCACGTAGCACAGAGGAACAATCAGTAACATTGAGCAATGCTCTAGGTCTCTTATGGAAGTTGGACCGATCAGCTTAAGGACTGTAATATATCTGAGTAGAAGGGCATTCCCACATTTAGAATCCTTTTTTCTGGTAAAACTTGGCTCGTGCAACTACATCATTGGCATAATCATTGTGGGTTGTGCCAATATCCATTTTTTCATAGGTCCGGACATTTCCAGGTCCTGCATTGTAGGCAGAAATCCCACCTGAAACAAAGCATCAGAAGTGTAAACACAGACAGAAAACTAAACATTCTCTCCTAATTTATAAGAGCTTTTGGAAATGTCTGAATTGCTCTCTTAGGGCGCGTTCCGACGAGTGGCAAAGTGTGTTTCCCTAGGGACAAAGAGCAGCAGCGCACCTTGTGCCATTGCTACTTGCCATGTGCGCTCTGTGTTGGCACTGCATGTTGTAGTATAGCATAGATACCTGAGCTAGCTGTAAATGAGCTATACTGGATACCAGAATCAGTCTAGATCTAGCAGCACAGGTTAATTTATCTTATTCCATCTTTCACATTAACTTGCACAATTTTGTAATTCTCTCAAGATCTGTCTATAGTTCTCAAAAAGACTGCATGTCTACAGAGATTCAGAGTGAGATACTGGCAATGTTTAAATAAATGCCAAACCTCCCTTTACCTTCAGTGGCTTCAGGACAGTACTCATGGGCCATGTCTACACGAGATTCTGACTGCGCAGTAACTGGAGCTACTGAGCAGTAGTGTTGCCAAATGACTTTTTTGCTGACTGCACAGTAGCTCATTACTACTGCTTAGTAGCATTGTGTCACGCTTCCTGCCACGTGACACTACTGTGCAGTTGTCACAGGCTATAGCACAGTCAGCGTCTTGTGTAGACATGGCTAGGGTCAAACAGTTGAGGCCCAAATAACAACATAAAGGGCGTGTCATACACATTCATTAATGCGCTTTAGGCAATGTGCATTAAGTTAGTACCTCCATTGTGAGGTACTAGAAAAAGGTGCATTAGCCTAGTTTAATACACATTAGCTAAAGAGCATGTTTTTGTGACCTTTTAATGCATATTTAAATAGGCTAATGCACATTAAAGCATGTATACACAGGATTTCTTTTTGGATTTAACAATTCTCCCAGCAGTGTTGAAAACTCAAACCCAATACTGTGCTAAAGAAAGGGAGAACCAATGTAAAACATATGTATTTAGTGTCTGAGATCTGGGAAATCAGGAAGCAGAAAAATTGAATAAATGGTGAAATTATGAGAGCTTCTTGAAGAGAAGTTCAGTAATACAAGAAACTTAAATGGAATTTGTGTCTTAGGATTTCCCTTCTCTCATGGCCTGAATATATTCCATACCGCACCTTTCAGCTGTTGTTCCTTTGTCCACCTTGGGAACTTTCTCTGGATTGCCTTAATCATACCGACAAGGATTTGTGTGCCCTGGATGAGATGAGCCTCAGAGTTCCATTCCCCAACGAGTTTATGATACCTCTTATCAACCTGGAAGAAACCAAGGGAACATTACACCTCTCAGGTAAAAGATGATGGGCTAAATCTTGTACGCAGAAAAGTACCTATGTAACCTTGTTACTGCAATTTCGGCCTTTACATGCAATTTGCATTCTATGTAGTTATGCACCCTTCACCCACCCCTCCATTTTCCTTCTGAATTGGCTCACTAGGCTTCATATTTGTCTGTAGAAAATAGAAACTCCTGGCAGCCATATAATGGCTATTACGTCCAAAGCTTTCATCAGAGAAACACTATGACTGGAGGGTGTTTGATGCTGCAGGAGGGTCCTGGTACTTTTTAGCCCAAGAGCCTGCTAGGTTCTAGGCTGCTGGTCACCTAGAAGAAAGCTGAAGCTACATTTTGCTCTTTCGTAGTAATGTGCTTTAATCACCAGGACATGGGCCAGGCATTGCACACAGCCCCCGTTCTGAACTTAGCCCACTAAACCATGCATTTAATATTCATTGGGTAACATGGATCAACAGGAGTGAAGTTGTTTCTGTCCCAATGGGAGAGTGATCAGGGCCAGAACTTAGGTCTCCCTGTGCCATGGTTAAGGCACTTTTTCTGAGAAGCAGGAGATAGGGGCTCAAACCTCTGGGTGATTGAAATGAGAATCTAGAATGCTTCCCTAGGCAAGTGTTCTAACCATGAGGCCATTGGGCTAAATGGTGGGAGGGGTTTGCTCCTCCGCATGAGTTCTGGCTAGCATGTGTATAGGATGATCCTGTTCCACTACAGGTGGAAATAGAATCTAAACTTGGCAGAAGTGCCAAGAATTGCAGTGAAGTGGCTATATTAGTGCCACTCTGGCATGTAAAGGTGAAATAAGACTTAACTCAATGAGTTTAGGCAGTTTTCTGCCCTCATAATACATTCAGCTCGCTTTTATTGTGTCAATTTTTTGCCAGAATGCCCCATGATCTTCTCTGTACTCCATTGTTTCATTACTTAATACTGGCACATTAGATACTACCAGTGCTAGAAGAAGAACTGTGCTCAGAACTCAGGAGTTCACTTTTCCAAGTGAGGGCCCTAAACACTAAGCTGAAGTCATGCACCTTGCATACTGAGACTCAGTGAATCTTGAACTGAGAATGCAATCCAACCCCACCACACAAGAGGCTAGAGGCTTAGCAGGTTAGGAAAAATGGGTGATGAGAATTTGAAACCCCTACAGCAGAAATAGGAATGAAACTTGCATCATGGGAGAGTGCTCTAACTACTAAACTATAGTGTAAAGGGGGCCACATCCTCTCCAATCCCTCTGTTTTGAGTTTTAATTGAAAATGCAGCTCTCACTGCCTCATAGATAAGCATGCTATGAGTATCCTTCCTAGACTGAGCCCCTTGTGTGGAGACAGATGGAAGTAAGTCTAGCTGTTGGATCATACAATCATAGAAATTAAGGCCTGGAAGTGACCTCGAAAGGTCATCGAGTCCAACCCAGTAGTTACCAGTAGACAGTGGGGATGAGATGGGCACTGAGGTGCTCAGTCCTGTTGAGCCTAAAGTGCTTGTGGGTGTGCACAGAAGCTGAATATTACATGTCTCGGGACCTTTTAAAATCAAACCCTGAGGTACCCATCTGCTTAAAGAGTTCCAGAGCTAGGCAACACCTGAGTGGGGGAGGGTGTTTCAGCACAGATTTCCATACAAATGTAAACATGTAGCTAGTGACCAGAGGATTGGGAAGCTCAAACTAATGGAACAGATCAAATGTAAACTTACTATGATGAGAATGCAGACTCACCTCGTTCCTTCGTGTAAGGCTTTCACCTTCACAAATGCTGCCACCACAGAATGGACTGTCTGGGTGGCAGGATAAAATGCACAGGCTCTTAAGGACTCTCTTTAACCTCCTAAGACAGTGGTTTTCAACCTTTTTTCATTTGTGGAAGCCTACAACGTTCTGAATGGAGGTGCAGACCACTTTGGAAGTTTTGAATGGAGATGCAGACCCCTTTGAATTGTAAGTGTGGATATTCACATACTTTTGATTGATCATAATCATCTTTTATGGACCCATTAGACATGGTCTGTGCACCCCCATGGGGTTTGTGGACCATAGGTTGAAAAACACTGTCCAAAGAGGAATCAACACTCTAAAGAAGCTTGCTCACGGATCTCAGGTGTCCAGTGTAACATGCTGCTGCTGCAACTCTAGTTTGTTTTCATGGTATGGTCATCAGCAGAAGCTGCACTATTGAGAAATAAGGCTTTCTTCTTGTCTATAACACCCATTCATGCTATCTTGTTCTAAGATGGTTGTAAATTACTCACTTGCATCAAACCGAAGGCATTTCTCCTGTCACCCCAGCCATCAGCGGTTAGGGCAGCTCCTGCATGTGACTCTCTAGAGATGATGCCAGCAATCACAGCTGGATCCACACACTGGTTGCTGCCAGCTCTTTGAATTAAATCTTTGTATTTATTCATTCTGATTAGGTCCTTTGCAGCAATCGTTTCAGAAGCCCGGACTCCTGTACAAGTAAAAGTTTTAATTTAATAAATTTTATATCAAAATTTCAGAACCATTTGTTATTCACTCTAGGTAGACACTGTACGAGTTAGATAGGTTGTGCATTTTAACTTATGAATCATGTACATAGTGTCAAGGTGAAAAAGAAACGTGACTTGGAATGATGTGGAAAAGGTTGGTGCCTATCTGTATTGTTGGACTCAAGGAAGAATGGGCATGGATTTGCCGGGAAAGTGAAGGGGAATTGTGCACTGTCTTTGAAAAGGAACAGACAGCAACCTGAGACCCTCTAGACAAGTATCTTGTCTGCAGACCGAAGGATGAGGCAGAACTATGGAGGTTTACAGTCAAAAGGGGGACACATAATCAAACAAATGGAGGACTTGTATACCTCCAAGAGACACATCTGAGGGAGGGGAGGTAGTAGTCCCCACACTTGTATTTTTCTCTCCTTTTTCTTTTGAAGCCTCCATATCAGCCCACCCTGTGCTAAGGGAAAATCGTATAGGGGTGAAGTTACACATTACACTTAGACCATGCTAAATCTATGGAATGATAAATAGTGTCAAAGTTAGACTGTGCTGTGAGCAGTTGTGTGTTAAGGGGTAATACTATTTTTCCTGCACCGCTCAAACTTGCCACTAGGGGGCTGGCAAGTAGGGTGTGATTAGGAGACAGGACACCTATGTGGGAAGGGATTAATGTGGGGGTGGGAGTGGTGTACTATGGGATGCTGGAGGACCATTATCTTACTCATTTTATCTCTGTGGAGCAGACTGAAATTACCCTAACACAAGCTAGGGAGGACGCTTAGCACAAATTAATGATCTTTAATGTGTAGACACTTGTGTTTTAAGTGCCCTTAGTATGGTGCAAAGGTAATGTGTAACTTCACCCCTAGTTAAACCATGTCTGTGTTTTAAATCCATTTTATTTTTGGAGCAATCAGAATAAGGTGTTCCTTCAAGTTTACTAGCACTGCCTGTAATGACATCAGTACTTAGCAATGGCTAAGTAAGAGATGGGAAACCAGGAATCTCCCAGTTAGCTCCATCGCTGATTTACTGCACAGATTGGGGGTGGCCACTTTGAATTTTAAAATTCAGGGGCACATCTACATGAGATGCTAACTGTGTAGTAGCCTAATAACACTTTGCAGTAGCATGCCAGGCAAAACCCATGCTCATACACTACTGTGCATTAGTATTAGACTTCTGTACATTTAGCATCACTAAAAAAACTATGTGCTGGTACTACTGTGCAGTAGTGGAAGTTACTGTGCTTTTGATTTAGTGCACTTAATGCACTGTAACTATGGTGCAATATTTAATGTGTAGATGTGCCCAGGAGTACCTGGATCTTGGCCTTCTGAGGTTTATAGCACTTCCAGCACTTTTGATATCAATTTAAGGATTTTGTCTGACTGCTTCAAAAACATAAAGAAGGATCAGAACCTGATGGTATAAAAATGGACCCTTTACTTTCTGGGTCAAAATGTATAATTAATTAACTCTTCTAATGCCAACAGAGCAACACCATTTTGGTAGTTGTCCATAGGTAAAAACAGAAATGGATTTTTTGCTAGAGGAATGTTATGAGTAGGGTGACCATAATAATTTGAGGGAAATCTGGGCTGGGGGGCTGGGGGCAGAGCCAGGGATCAAGGCCAGGCAGAACAGTGCATGCATGCTCCTTTCCCCCCCACCCCAATCCATGGCTCTCAAGAGTGGGGCCAGGTAAGGGACACACGCACAAACACTCCACATCCCGACCCTGCAGCTGCCAGAAGCAGGGCCAGGCAGGACACGCACACATACACAGTGATCCTGCAGCTCCCAGGACTGCGGCTGGGCAGAACAACCTGCGCCCCACCCCCAGCTCCCAGAAGTAGGGCCAGGCAACAACCCCATGGCTCCTCTGCCCCACCAGCTCTACTGCACACGTGACTGTGCTCACATCCCAGTGGAGTCCGGATCAGGGAGCAGCCCATTGGCTGGGCTCCTTGGAGAAAATTGCAACAAAAGTCCCTGGATTGATGGGAACCCACCTGCATACGCCCAGCTCCTGGCTCACAAGTTGAACACCTGTGGTCAGGTTACCACCAATCTGGGACTTTTGCTTCAATTTTCTCCAGTGGCTGAGATGCTGAGACTGTCCTGGATAATCTGAGACATATGGTGACCCTAGTTATGAGAGTTAATCAATTAACCCTTTTTTCATTGCTTAGAAGAAATCAAGAGCTGTGGGTTACAGTGATTACATTGTCTTCTAAAATGAGCCAGAAAACACAATCATACTCACCAGCATAGTTTAAACCTTCTGGTCTTGCAGTTTGACTAGACGCCCCAGTGGTATCAACTCTGTTTATATCACCATAGCATCCAGACTGATTGGAAGTGTCTGAAGAGTTAAATAGAGAATTTTTATATTAAGGAGCTTTTGTGAGCAGAAGTAAAGGTAGACAAATTCAGAGTCATTAACCATATTCTTGTCAAGATGGAGTACTCTGTATTTCATAGGTCTTATGGAGCTTGTCAGCCAGAAATGACTGCCTCTACTGAGGGTGATGTCCTTTTCAAAGAGATAAATCTTTCACTGAATTCCCCAAGAGCCAAGGGAGAAAAACGTCCTGAGCTCTATGTCCAAGTGCCCATCACAGGACACATCCTATGCCCCCATTCTGCAAGTGTTCTGCTAAGTACTATGAGCTCCGTCATGTGATATATTTTAATTTGATTCCATTAACTGTTGAACCCATTCCCTATGTCCATGTACACAGCGAGGATTTGTGGAAATACTAATGAAATGTGTTAGGGTATGGACAAATGAGCAAACAAAGGAGAGGTATGAGAAGATTGACATTGTGTAACTTTAAAATGTCTTATGTGTCCCCACATCTCTTGTTATTGTAGCAGTAAGTTTAATGAACCAGAGAGAGCCCCAAACTCACCAAAAAGGGCAGCTAGGCCCAGAATGATCAGTGGCAGATGCATGGGGGTGGTTCTTTCCAAGCACAGAAGAGAATCTGAAAAGAAATCAAAAGCAGCAAACATGACAAAAGAAAGGCCTCAAAATGTCCTCTAAGTAAATATACCATTTTCTGAACACTGGGGTATTTTTTTGAATGAATGTGCCAATAGTGAAATAGAAAGCAATTCTATGGCTTGGTGTATGGGTAGCCATGACAGAGACCACGATAATAGTTCTGCCTTTCCCTGACAAAGCATACAAAGAGTGCAGAAGAGAGAGGAGAGAATAGATATAGAATTAAGATTCTCAAATTTCAAATCTCATTTTTTTTCTTTTATTTGGGTCTCTCTTGCCACATGTTCCACTTGTTTCCATGTTTCTTCCTTTTAAAAAGCCTATGGCAAAGTCAAAATCAAAGATAAAGAATTCCTACCAATGTTTTTGCTCCAGTCTTGTTTTGGTATTATAGACTCTTCTCTAGAGAGTGTCTGGGCCATGGGCTTGTCTTAAAGCACTTGAAGAATTTTACTTACATTAGACAGAGGAAGCTGACAATGAAAATATGCCTCAGAAATTTGAGACGTCCTGCGATCCAGGTGAAAATGACAATGTGAGAGATGTTTATCACTAGAGAGTGCCAAGAAGGTAAAAATATATTGATCTAAGAAAAAAGGATCAATCTTAAAATTTTAGGATCTAACTGAATCCTAAAGACAGTTATTTGTTTCTTTGAGAAAAAACTCAGAGACGGAGTTGTACAACACCCAGAATTAGCCTTTGAGAAAAGCAACTAGAGCAAGCAAAGAAGTCACCCATCCAAACAAGATGTAGAATCTAAAATAAAATATTCAGCAGATATATCATTGGTCACAAACAGAATTCACAATGACTATCACACCATTACTACAAATACAATGTTTACTATTAAGCAAAAACAAGTATTTTTCCTTCCCCAATTGAGCATGCTATGACTGAGTTCAGACTCACCTGTCTTCAATCTCTGTGTGCACAAGATGCATTAATTCGAGAGCTTTATATATCCTAAAGGATACCTGTCATTTACCTTTAGGAATGTTGATTTTAGTAGTAGGGTTAACTCCCTTCCTGAAGGCCGACATGATGACACCAAAAGGAAGTTATTAGCCATTTTTGCAAGAGTGTTAGTTGTTGCAATTAAGTCCTTTTGAGAGCAGTATGTCTCCCTGTTTCTTCCTGATAGTACATGGATAGTACATGGAATCAGGAGTGGCTGAATCTTGCCACCAACAGGAACAGAAACATCAGTCATTAATCAGGTTATTCCCATGTGACAGACCAAGCGCCAAAAGTAGCTGAGTCCAGCTCAGGGTAGAGGTTGGCTACAGAGACAATGCAGGCAGTTTAAGTTAAACCACCAGAACAGTTTGATTTCCAATCTCCTGGAATGGCCTAGATGGATCAGGCTTTTTAACGTCTTCAGGAAAGTAAAAGTGTCAGGTCTGGACAAAAGTCTGAACCTTACCAAGTAAATACTCTCATCTATTCAACAGAGGACCAGGCCGATGAAATGCTGATGTCACTGTCTTTTACAAATGCAGAGAAAAAGCAATATGCTGATGTGGTAGAGGCAGGAACTGAACATTTTTTTGGGCAAAAGAAATGTAATTTATGAATGAGCTAGAGTCAATCTCCGTAAACAGGAGCCTTCAGAACCTGTGACCAGCTTTATCACATCTTTGCATGCATTGATTGAATCTTGCCAATATGGGGAGATCAAGGAAGAAGTAATTAGGGACCACTTAGTTGTGGGTCTTCACAGTGAAGAGCTCTCACACAGACTATGGTTGGACTCTGATTTCACACTAAAAGGCTGTCATACATGTCTGCCATTCAGAATTAGTTAAGCAGCATCAAAGGGAAATCTGAAGTGATTCCAAGCCCTAACAGGCATCAGCTAATATGGATGCAATGCACGTTATCGAGAAACCACTACCAAAATAAATAGAATTGACATGCACAATGAAGAAAGCGAATGCTCCCACTGACACCTATAGCAACAACCAGGTGGGAAAGGGGGCCAGTGCTGTAGGTGTGGTAAAATCCTTGGGCAAGGTTTAAGTTAGTGTCTTGTTAAGGAAATCTATGTCGACATGTAAAAAGAAAGGTCACTATGTTTTAGTTTGTTGTGCACCAATCTGTCTGTGCACAACAAACATCACAGAACAGGACTCAGAGGTTTGTACTGTGTTACTGGAAGAATTTACAGAGTTTTCATTAGACCAAGGAGTCTGGATGGCAAAAATGGAGCTGAATGGAAATTCAATTCCATTTAAAACTGACAGGAGCAGCAGTTTCAGGTATACCTGATACTTACTACAGCCAACATGAGGGATGGGATTCTCCTTCCCTCATTATAGGGATCAGGTGACACTACCCTCAAAATATGGGGTCCCTTCAAAAATGACACTGAAGCAGAGAAAATGATGCAAAAATGATGCTGAAGCAAAGACCTACAGACTAGGAAGTGCATGTGATCTGTAATCTTACTTTCCCTTTGCTTGGCTTACTATGTTATACAGGCACTACAGCTTGTCTGATGACTGGATAAAATAGCAGATCAGAAATCCTTAGAGAAGAACTCCAGAACCAAATACACAACCATCTTTGCAGGTCTTGGAAAAATGTCAGGAGAATATAAAATATGTCTAAAGCTGATGCAGTTCCATATACATTAACTACATCAAGACCAGTACCCTTGTTGCTAATGGACAAAGTGAAAAGAAGAACTAGCATGAGTGAAAGAAATGGGAGTAATCACTAAGACTGAAGAACCTACTTCTTGGTGTTCTGGGATGGTGGTTGTACAAAAACCCAGTGGTAAGATTAAGGTATGTGTTGACCTCACACCACTGAAGAAATACATGTGCTGAGAGAGACATTTTTCCTCCAGTGGAATAGACCTTGACTCAACTTGCAAGAGTCAAGGCCTTCACAAAATTGGATGCTAAGGCAGGATTCTGGCAGATTTCTTTAGTTGTTGAATCATCCAAGATAACAACTTTTATTACTCCATTTGGACAATACCAATTTAAATGGTTACCTTTCTATATCTCATCAGCTCCTGAATTCTTTCAACTTCAGATGTCATGGATACTGGATAGCCTAGAAGGTGTTATTTGTCATGCTGATGACATTTTGGTTTTTGGGACCACTAAGGCACAACATGATACAATATTGGATGCAGCACTCAGAAAATTCCAAGAAGCTGGAGTTATACTTAATTAAAGTGTACTTTTGCTACTTCTCAAGTCATGTTTATGGGACATTGGATTACACTACAAGGAATCCAACCAGATCCAGCAAAAGTTGCAGCTATTAAGAGGTTATCAGAACCCAAGGATGTCCCAGAATTATGCAGATTTTTAGAAATGGCTACATTCCTGGAAAAGAATTACAGACAAATGATACTCTTTCTAGGCCACCAGTACAGACAGCACTGTCTCTGGAAGAAATGTGCTAAGAGTGAGATCTTGCAGTTTATGTGGACCCTATTGACCCTATTGTGGGGAAACCCTATTTATGTGGGGAAATATGGGTTTCCCCACATAAATATGGGGAAACCCATATTTGTTTTATTACAGATGAGGATCCAGGAAGCTCAAGAACCTGATCCTTTCTGTCAAAATATAAAGAAGTACTGTTTAGAATGATGGTCTCAAATAAGATTCAATGACTGTGAGCTGGCAAGGTACCAAAAATGAAACTCAGTCCCCATGTTGTCAGGGATCTAGTCATGGCAGATGTTGGAAGCTGACTTACTGACATGGAAGTGTTCTGTTTACCTCGTTGTTATCAATTATTACTCCTGTTACTTGGAGATGGAACAGTTACAGAACACCACAACTGAGAGACTTATAACCAGGGTTCCTGGTTTTCTCTGATAAAAAAAATCCCCAACTTTCAGATTTAAAAAAGTAACCCAAAATCCACAGTTTTTATAGTTTCATATTTGGTAGGGTCGGAAAGGACCTGAGCAGATCATGAAGCCTGACCCCCTGCCATAGGTAGGAAAGAGTACTGGGGTCAAATGACCCCGGCTAGGTGATTATCTAGCCTCCTTTTGAAGACCCCCAGGGTAGGAGCGAGCACCACTTCCCTTGGAAGTTGGTTCCAGCTCCTAGCCGCCCTGACTGTGAAGTAGTGCTTCTTGATGTCTAGTCTGAACCTATTCTCAGTCAACTTGTGGCCGTTATTCCTAGTTACTTCTGGTAGTGCTCGGGGGAACAGGGTCTCTCCCGTTCCCTGCTGGTCCCCCTTGTAAGTTTATAGATGGCCACCAGATCCCCTCTCAACCTTCTCTTGTGGAGGCTGAACAGGTTCAGGTCCCGTAGCCTCTCCACGTAGGACCTGCCCTGCTGCCCCCTGATCATGTGAGTGGCCTTCCTTTGGACCCACTCAATGCTGTCCACATCCCTCCTGAAGTGCAGTGCCCAGAACCGGAGGCAGTACTCCAACTGTGGCCTGACCAATGTCATACAGAGGGGGAGGATCACCTCCTTGGACCTGCTCGTGATGCATCTATGGATGCATGACAAAGTGCGGTTAGCCTTCCTGACTGTGTCCCCACATTGGCAGCCCATGTTCATCTTGGAATCAATAGTGATTCCAAAATCCTTCTCTGCCTCTGCTGATGAGAAGGGATTTCTCCAGCCTGTAGGTATGCTGCTGGTTCTTCCTCCCCAGGTGCAACACCTTGCACTTGTCTATATTGAAACCCATCCTATTCTCATCCGTCCACCTCTGTAACCTGTCCAGATCTAGTTGTAGCCTGTCCTTCTCTTCTAGCGTGCTCACTTCTCCTCACACCTGGAAGCCCATTCCAGATCCTGGCCACCCTTACGGTGAAAAATTTCTTCCTAATATCTAAACTAAATCCACTCTCCCATAATTAGTTTACACCCATTATTCCTAGTCACTCCCTGGGGTGCCTTAGTAAACAGAGCTTCCCCTATTCCCCATTGACCTCCCCTAATAAATTTATAGGCAGCCACAAGATGTCCCCTCAGCTGTCTGTTGTGAAGGCTGAAGAGATTCAGCTCTCTCAATCTCCCCCCATAGGGTCTATCATGAAGGCCACTAATCGTGTGAGTGGCCCTCCCTTGGACCCTCTAGAGATTCCCCGTGTCCCTCTTGAAGTGTGGTGCCCAAAACTGGACACAGTACTCCAACTGCGGCCTGACTAGTGCCGCATAGAGGGGGAACATCACCTCCTTTGTTCTATTAGTCATGCACCTGCTAATGCATGACAAGGTGCGACTGGCCTTGTTGATGGCCTCATTACAATGCTGGCTCATGTTCATCTTGGAGTCAATTATGACTTCAACATCCCTCTCTGCCTCTGAGCTGCTGAGAAGGACACTCCCTAACCTATAGGGGTGCTGGGGGTTCCTCCTTCCCAGGTGGAGTACCTTACATTTATCTTTATCTTCTCTGGCTTGGATCGGCTGTGGGCTTCACAAGAGGTTGATAGCCATATTCTCTATGTAGGCCTCTTCTACTCAGGTGCTTAAACTCAGCTTGCAGTATTTTTCTTTCTCTCTGGGATCAGTGGATCCCTGGGAGATGGGCTCTCTTCCTGCCAGTCCCAGGGGTTCACACTCAGACACCTCACTGAGTCTCAGGTGTTGACTCGCTGATTTAATTTGAACTCAGGTGTGCAGGGGATCTTTCTTTCCCCTGCAATGTTTCCCTAGTCTGGGATTATGGACTTACACAACAAAAGAAAAACTTCTGAACCTGTTCTGGGCTCCAGTTCTACTATTGGCAGCTACCACAAGCCTGTGGACTCTTTGATTCAGTTCCTCCAGACAAATCACTCCTTTGCATGGGGTAGTTTAGGACCTTCTGAGGCTCACTGCCTCTGGTATCCCCTCCTGCCCTCTCTCCTGAGAGCTTAACACTTTTTCTCTGGGGTACTCTTCCTCTCAGTGTCCCTGGTTCCCTAGCTGATGAGTATGCCCGTAACCACCCCCCTGCTGTCTAGCTTTACTTACCTGGTTTGTTGGTAGCGTTGGCTTCTTACTTAGGGCTGCAGCCTCCCGGGCATCCCATGAGGGTTCAGCTGGCTGGATTCTGGCTGTGGCAGAGTCCTTCTTCCCATCTGACTGCAGCGTTTCCTCCTTTCCTCCACACCAAAAGCTGAGCCTTTCTTGGCGTTCTCTCTTTAAGCTTCCCAGGCTTCCCCAGGACCAATCAGTATGGGCCCTTGGGTCACCTGTTCCTGGGGCCAGGTGTGTGGCCCCTGTTCCTTTCCCCAGAGCTCCTTTCAGCATGCTGGGGAAGTGCCACCTGCTTGGGACCCTGCTCCCTCCCCGATGCTTCCCCAGCTGTGTGGTCTGTCTGTCCCCTGCTAGGCAAGTTCCACACCTCCCAGCATCCTCCTTTAGCAGGCCGGGTGGTGGGGCTTTCCCAGACCTGGCCAGGTGAGTTTCAGACATGGGGCTTGCAGCTGGCAGGCCAGGATGACACCGCTCATTGTGTTTCTCTGGGTGCATTTTTCCCCGGCATAGCCCCTCCTGCGGGGGCCTAATGGGTCCGCTTCCCAGCCCCAGCTACACTCCCTTCCCCTTAGATTGACTACAGGTATGGCTGTTCTGTTGCTTTTATTGACCTTCATCTGTTGAGCATGTTCCTTTCCGTGAGTCCCCTCTGCTGTTCTCGAGTCTAGACCCTTATGACTTCGGGAGAAGAAGTCATCAGTCACATTCTTCATCCCCAGTTGGTGCTCTACTGTGAAACAAAATGGTTGGAGGGCCAAGGCCCACCACATTATTCAGTTGTTATCTGCCTTTGTGGCCTGTAGCCATTTGAGTGGAGCGTGGTCTGTAACCAAAGTAAATTTCTGCCCCATTAAATAATATCTGAAAAGCCCCATGTTCCGCTTTATGGCGAGGCACTCCCTCTTGATCATGGAGCATCTGTTTTTTGCAGATAAGGGTTTTTGGCTGACAGAAGCAATTGCCTGGTCTTCTCCCACCACTTGTTGGGTGAATACTGCCCCTAATGCAATGCTCGAGGCATCTGTCTGTAAGAAAAAAGGGTTCTTTAAAATTGGGAGTGAAGAATAGAGAGTGTTGGCATAGGGCTTCCTTCACCCATTCAAACACCTGTTCAGCAGCTGGGGTTCTTTGGAGGGGACTCTTATTACCTCCTTTCATGAATTTGGTAAGGGGGGGCTGTCATATCTGAGAAACCAGGCAAAAATTTTCTGTAACAGTTAGCTAGTCCCAAGAACGCCCTTAGCTGTTTCTTGTTGCTCGGCCTTTGGTAACTTCAAATAGCTTCTACTTTATCAGCTGAGGGCCTTATCCAGTCCTGCCCCACTTTGAAGCCTAGGTACTTTGCTTCCAGCTGCCAAATGGAACACATTTTGGGGTGGGCTGTTAAGCCTGTGGCTTGGAGCTCTCCTAAGACTGGCTGCAGGGGTTGCAAGTGTTGGTCCCACTGCTCTAAAAAAAAATATGATGATGTCAATGTATGCAGCCACATGCGCCTGGTGTGGGGCTAGGATTTGATCCATAAGCTTCTGGAATCAGGCTGCTGCCCCATGTAGCCCAAATAGCATGTGGGTAAATTGAAACAGCCCTCATGGAGTGCCAAAGGCTGTCTTCACCTTATTTTCCCTGGCTGTAGGGATCTGCCAATACCCCTTTGTGAGGTCAAGGGTTGATATAAAGTGAGATTGCCCTATCCTCTCCAGCATTTCTTCAATCTGGGGCATGGAGAAGGCATCAAAGGTGGACATTGTGTTAAGCTTTCTAAAGTTGATGCACAGCCTAATACTGGTTTCAGTACAATGATCCTGGGGCTTCTCCATGGGCTACGGGACTCTTCAGTGATGCCCCTCCCCCGCATTTGTTTTAACTTGGCTTAGATGGGTTCATACAAGTGCCAGGGTAAGTGTCTCCCGTGTTCCCAGACCACACAACCAGGGAGTGTCACAATCTTATGTTCTACCCCCTGTGCTGTCCCAGGTTCCTCTGTGAATACATCCCTGAACTCCCAGACCAGTCATTGGATTTGGGCCCGTTGTGGCCCTGAGAGTTGCTCTCCTATACTCAGGTTCTGGTCCCCTCCCTTTGACAGCCCTTGATTCCCGTTGGGACCTAACTCCAAGTCTTCCAGGAATGGATTCATGAGTCACCCTTCTGATGCAACCCACTTCTTCAGAAGGTTAACATAGTAAATTTGCAGCTGGTTCTTTCTCCCTGGCTGTTCAACCTCATAATTTACTGGACCTATCTTCCTGGTCATGTTGAATGGCCCCTGCCATTGGGAGACCAATTTACTCTCACTACTGGGGGGTAATACCAGTATCCAGTCTCCTACTTGGAATTCTCTCTCTTTTGTTTGCTTGTCGTACCACTCTTTTTGGCAGGCCTGGCTTTCGCTCAACTGTCCCTTAGCAATCTGTTGTACCTGTTCTAACTGCCCCCTCAGTTCCCTCATGTACTGTAGAATCTGGGTGTGGGCCTGCCCATCCCCTCACCAGGCTTCACACATAATATCCAAGAAGCCCCGTGGCCGGTGGCCATACATCAATTCAAAGGGAGAGCAATTGGTTGACATCTGGGGGGCTTCCCTGATGGCAAACAGCAGGGGTAGAATGAGTAAATACCATTTCCTGGGGTCTCTCTGTATACAAGCATCAATCATTCCCTTTAGGGTTCATTTAAAATGTTTGACAAACCATCTGTCTGGGGGTGGTAGACAGAAGTGCGGAGATGTCTTATTTGTAATGTCTCACAGACCCTTTTCAAGACTCCACACATGAAATTCATGCCCTGGTTGGTCAAAATGTCTCAGGGTATGTCCATTCTAGATATCCACTTTATTAACTCTTTGGCCACCTTTGGAGCTGTGGTTGATCTCATGGGGATGGCTTTGGGGTACCGACAAAGACCAAAACATATTGGTACCCTGTGGAACTTTTTGGAAATGGGTCCACGTTGTCCAAGGTTACCCACTTGAAAGGGGTCTCAACTGGGGGCATGGAAATTAATGGGACTCATGGAGGGAGAATATCTGAACCCTTCTGGCATTCGGGAGAGCTCATGCAGAACTGTTCGACTTGCTTGTGGAGTCTGGGCCAATATACTCGCTGCATTAGTTGGGTGACTGTCTTATCCCTCCCTAGGTGCCTGCCCACAGAGAGGGAATAGGCCAGCCATAATAGCTCCTGTTGATACTTCTGGGGAACCAAAACCTGGATCACTTCCTCCCCCTCTATCTTGCCCTAGTCAACTCGATATAGGATCCCTGATATACCATTCAACACCATTAGAGTGTGGATGGAGTTTAGCTGAGTTGCTTATCAGTCACCAACTCCGTACAATTCTACCAACTACAATAGGTGACTTAGTTCCAAAACTTGTTGATGCATGGGAATTTCCTGAGAAAGACACACTAATAAAGGGCTGTCAGAGATGGAATTATAATGCCAGGCATGCCTCAAGTGGTATAGCAAGAAGTTTTAATTTGTTCCCATAGCTGGAAGTTTGGATTCCAGATGCGGGAATACAAAGCACTGTCCAAACTAGAGCAGGTACCCTTCATTCATATTGGGTGGAGATGCCTAGAGGTCTTCTCCATAGGAATTGAGAGCATCTCCATCATATTCCACCTGTTTACTGCACAAGGTCAGGACATACATCCATTCCACCAAATAGACAAGATTTGTGAATCTATCCTCTTTAAATAAAATGGCTTGTTGATATTTCTGTTTTAATTACTCTCTTTTTGTAGGAAAGTGAGTGGTAAAGACTCACAAGAGAGTGATGTTATTGTATCCTCTCCTTTCAAGATGATTTTGCAATTCTTTGGAAATCCTTCAAGTTTCTCCTGAGAAAGAGGGATGTAGTAGTAAAGGTTAACGCCCTTCCTGAGGGCTGACATGTTGACATCAACAGGAAGTTGTCAGACATCTTTGCAGGTATGCTAGTTGTTGCCAGGCCCTCTCAGAGGTCAAGAGAGGTCTGGGCCACTTCCATTTTTTGAGGCTCCCGGTAGATTAAAAAAATATTAATTCATAGTGCACTACAGTCAGTGTGGCCCGGTAATGGGACACAAGTTTAAAGCTGTATGATGAACATCTTCTTCTTTCAATCCTGTCAGTGTATCTCTGTGTCTGTATGTATAACCTCAGTTGGAGATAACGTCAAAAGTAAATTTGAGGCCCTCTGTGAATGAGAGGCCTGGGCCAAATGGCCCTCCTGGCCCCCCCTGTGATAGGCCCTGGTTGTTGCAATGAAGTCCTTTTGAGAGCAAGATGTCTCCCTGCCTCTTACAGAGCCATGAGACAGCACATTGATCTCCACCCAGTGTGATGACTTACAGAGTGCATCTACACATGCATTTTATTGCTGAGTGGATTAATTAGCTCAACAGTAAAGCATCACAGTCTACACGTGTGCTGCTATCAGGGCACAGTAAATTAATTAATTCCATTAGAAGATAGCACTGTTGAGGACAGTACTATGTTATGGTGGAGTAATTAAGTGTGATGAAACACATGTGTAAACAGTGACAGGCTGGCTGGGGCACAGGGGTGATAAAGTGTGGGGGTTGCCTGCTGCCTGGCCACACAGCTCTGCAGGTTCTGCACCCTCGTGCCCCAGCCAGAACCTCCACCTCTGGCCGCTGCCACCTGGAGCCTAGGGCTGACCCCTGAAGTCTGCTGCCAGCTCGGGGCTGCTCCACCCTGGTTCAAACTGCTACTGTCCCGAGTGCACGTATAGACACTGTACCTAGGAAGAGTTGACTCTCACTCAAACGTCTCCAGAGTTTATTGCATCTCATTAAGTGAACGTGTAAATGCACCCACAGCGTAAAGTTTAATAATAGTAATACCTTGAACTCATACAATGCTTTTTATCTAGGCATCTGCACAAACATCATTCTCTTAAACTGCAGAACAACACCATGAAGTAAATACTGGTAAACCTTGTAGCACTTTTACATGCAAATAAGCCAATGCAAAGCAAGTGACTTGCACAGGTATTTCAGTGAGTCAACAACAGGGCCAGAAGAGAATTTCAGTCCTATTTCACAGTCTTTGTGCTGCTAGACCTCACAGCACAGGAGCTGTGGAGGATTTGCTGTTAATGTCTTTAAATCAAGACCAGGTGCCTTTCCAGAAGATAAACTTTAGTTTTGGGTTCCTCAATATTTTCAAGTTGGCAAATGTTTATTCAAAATAAAAATATGTTTGCTGTTGGTTATATGAATTTGAAAGGTAAACAATAATAATCCTATATAATTTATGTGCACATCAGTTTTGAGAGGCTGACATATTTAGGATATGTGTGGAGTGGAGGAGCAAGATTTCTGTGCTTTAGACTGTGTTATTTTCCAATACCAGACAACCTCTTTCAGTTGCCTTTCCTGACCTCCCCTAACACAGGGCTTCCAGCCTGCTGATTGAGAGGCACAGTGTTAGCGTCACACAAGTTATTGGGATTGATGTATGGGTAAATGGGTGAAGTGTCATGGGCTGCATTATGCAGGAGGTCAAACTAGATAATGTAATGGTACCATGTGTACTTAAAATCTATGAAACTGAGAATATAAATATTATGGGCTACAAGTGAGGCAGCACTGGATCTAGCTCCTTGTGTTATAGTGGGACTTTGAAACTGGATAGTGTTTGTGAAAGTGGGGGGTCTTTACAAGTTAAGCACAGTTCAGGTCTATGGATGAAAACGTGGTCCCATTGAAGTCAACAGGAGTTTTAGCACTGATGTCAAAGGAACTAGGCTCATTTCACTCATCATCTGAAAATCTAGTATTTATTGGGATGCCTCACATATACCTGACTATGGCAATATTCAGTTTGGGAGCAACTGAAGCAGGAGCATTTCTTTCAGTGATGCTGCTCAAGTGCCTGACTCTGCCCACAAAACTCCCAGAGACTGCTTTCTCCTGAAGTAGGTGTGGAGAGCAGTCTGCCATCTTGAGAAGGGAGACATCCTCAGAACTACTGAAGGAGGCACAGTCACTAGCAGCTGGATTTCTCTGAAAGGGGTTTGCAGCATCTTTTATATATATATATATATATATATATACACACACACACACACACACACACACACACACACACATATATGTATATATGTATGCATATGTATGTATGTGTATGTGTATACACGCACACATATGTGTATATAAACACATATGTGTGTGTGTGTGTATACACACCTATACATATACATATCTATAAAAGTTGTGCTTTACTGTGCCTGGCTTCCTATAAGCAGGGACCTGGGGTAGAGTGTCTTACATTTGAAAGCTTGTCTGTATTTATCCCACCTACATAGTTGGTCCAATAAAAGATATCCCTGACTCTCACATTTCCTTAAATCTTGAGCTCCTGAGTCACATGCTTACAACAGACAATGAGATTCCATTTAAATAAGTTTGCTAAAAGGTAAATGAAAGGAACCCAGTGGTAGTATTTGTAAAAGCATGTGGTTTTTAAGTCATGTGCACATGATTTTAAGTCATTCTTTAGGGTCTGACCCATGATTGTTAAACATGTGGTTTGAATTCCTGCAGTGACTCGTCAGCACAGTGTGTGATCTGAAGAAGCTAGAAAGGGGTGAACTCATAAAAAGTCTCTGCACCTGCCTATGGTTGTGCATCAGAAAAGCCTCCTATGATTCACAAATGAACTCTGACATTTGGGAGACGATCTATGCGATGGAACGCAAGCTGAGGAAAAGCTGAGAGAATTAAGTATGTTAAATTTGGAGGACAGAAGATTAAAGCAGGGGGGAGGGGCATGATTGCAGTTTTCAAATATTTGAAAGGCTGGCGTAAAGAAGGACACAACAACTACTCTTCCTCACCATGGAGGATGGGGCATGAAGTAACAGGACTAAACAGCAGCATAGCAGATTTTAGATTAACTCTCAGAAAAAAACTTCCTAACATTCTGAACAACAGAGTAATGGGAAAAGCTGCCCAGGGAAGTTGTGGAATCTTGTTCATTGGAGATTTTCAAGAAGAGGATGGATAAACATTCATCTATAATGGATTAAAGGTAGTGCACCAGTCAGAATGAATGCATGCTGGGTATAATGCTATCATATCAAAATGGTAGCTGCATATACCCATTTTGAAAGGACATAAGTGATTATATGTGGTTCAAGATGGTGAAAAATCAGGACTAAAGTGTGCGGAGATTAATACTACAAGTTTTAGTACATATCCGGTGGGATCAGATTTTTACTTCTTGTCACAGTAAGTGATGTTCTGACATTATATTTGTACATTAACTCACATATGTCTTTGAGCATGCATTGTGCACTCAGAAGGAAAGGTGATCCTACTTTATTCTTTTTTTTCCATGCCACAGCACTTCCCTGGGTGGTGGAAATGCTCTCCAGTATTAGCAGGAACAATTAATATATGTACGGGAACACACACACACACACACACACACACACACACACACACACACACACACACACACTATTATTATTATTATTATTACTTTATGAGTTTCAACTGTGGCTTCACAATATCCCCACACAGAGAGATGCATTTTTCAGCTTAGTCATTTGGTACAAAACTTACATTATAAGTAACACAAGCCATTTATAGACTGAAAAAAATTACAATATACTTGCTATAGAAACTGGGGTGGAATGCACCTAGGGGCTGGTCCAAGCTGTCCACATGTACCTCTCGAACTGGCCAATTCAAAATGTAGCTATGACTTCCCTCAGGGATACGATCAACCCAGAACTCTTTCCTCTATCCCAAGAGGTTTTAAGGGGACATGTCAAACTGGATGGATGTAGCACAGGGGTGTCAAACTCACCCTGGGCCCCAGGCCATATCTGGACCACAGGGGCTCCTCCTGGACTGAATCTATGAAGCCACATTTGGTTGGCAGTGTGGGTTGAGGGCCAGGCAGCAGCAAGGGTCCTGGAGCATGTGGCTGCATGAAGCAATATTTGGGCTGTGTAGAGGCAAGGGCATGCAGTAGCACAGAGCTCTGCCTGGATAACAGCATGGAGGGAGAAGTGTACGGTTGCACAGATCTGCATTTGGGGAGCAGCACAGAGCTGGAGTCAGGGGTATGCAGGGTCATGGACACGGACAGTAGCCTCCCAGCACCACACCACCGCCTGAACGCAGCTCCATGAAACTCTGCGTGCTCAGCTCTGTGGTACTGCCCAGACAGAGCTCCATGCTTCTGCTTGCCCCCAGCTCTGCTCTGCACTACCTGAAACCCAGGCAATCCCCAACCGGCAACAGCACGGCACATTGGGTGGGGGCAGAGGTGGATTAAGATTCCTTGGGGCCCTGAGCCCCCCATCCTATGGCCTGGGCCCCCCCCCACTCCGTGCCCTGCACTGCAGCTGTGGGCTCCATTCCCAGCCAGTGCCGCAGGACGGTCCTGCACTGCCCCTCTGGCCAGGGGCTCCCATCCTGTGCCCTGCTGGGCAGCTGTGGGAGCAGGGAGCCAGCACAAGAAAAAACTAGCAGCAGCAATTCGAAGTGACATCTGGCGGACAAAGGGGTGAACTACAAAAAAGTCATAGCAACACCTGCTGAGCAAAAAGGCTCATTACACATCTTTGAGTGCCTTTGTGTTTGCACGCAACGAATCTGTGGATATGACACTTTAATTTGCAGTGCGCCAAACTAAATTACGACCAAGGAGTTTTAGTTTAATGCACCAGAAGGACTTTTAAAGCATCCGGAAAATCTGCTTGTGAAAACAGTCATGACATTGCAGCGCAAGAAAGGGCAAAAAAAAATTGACGTGTACAAATGCCTTGTACTACCACATACCCTTGGCCCTGCACTGCCATATGCCCCTGGTGCTGCCAACAGTCAGATTTCTGAGCAGCCACCCAAATGCAGCTCTTAGTTTGAACAAATTGCAAGCATATTAGAAGACAAAGTTAGAATTCAGAATCATCTTGGAAATTGGAGAAATGGTCTGATTCTAAAGGGATATGAAAGCATCAGACCAAGAGAAATGGTCTGATGCTATTCAATATGTGCAACAGTAGGAATAATAAACCACACAAGTACTAGATGGGGGATGCCTGAGCAGGCAGCATGCATGGCATCTGTTCATCAGCGAGTGATGGAGAGTGGACAGCAATTCCACAGAAAAGGATGTGGAGATGATAGTGGGCCACAGACTGAATGTGAATCAATCAGACCATTCTGCTACCAAAAAAGCAACCACCATACTGGGGTATAAACAGGGATATAATTTGTAACACACACGAGGCTGAAGCAATCCTTCCATTCTTTTCCATACTGAGTCCATATTGAGTACCAACCTCAGGAAAGATATGGACTAAGTGGGAGAGTCCAGAGGGAGCAACAGAACTGATCCTGGGGTCTGCAAAGCATGACCTATAAGGAAAGAATCAGACTAGAGAGGACTCATGAATGCCAGATTCATGGGCCAGAGCCTGAGAAAGGAAGGAAAAGGGAACATGACATAGTGATTACAGTGTACAAGTTAGGGAGGGGAATCCTGGGCTCCAGGTCCTGCTCCCAAGATGTTTTCTGCATTTTACATTAGACAATCATTAAATACAATGCATAGACGTTCTGGGGAACAAGGATTAGAACAGGGGTGGGCAATTATTTCAGCTGGTGGGCCACTGAATGAGTTTTGGTGAGCTTTTCTGGGCCTCATACATAGTGCACACAGCTGCACAGTGGGGCTGTTTCTGATGCAGCTGCAGCCACCAAAGTCCTGCTTGACCCATGCCTTGCCTCCAGACACTCCTCCTCCTGTCCCTGCTGTTCTGCTCCAGGCAGCAGGTAGTGCAGGGAAGGGCAGCAACTGTGGGGACATGTCCCAGGCACCACATGCCCAGCCAGGTGGGGTGGAGGGGAACTGCATCTGGGTGGCTTCTGCCCCAGTGTGTGGGGCTCCAGCTCCACCTCCCAGCCACCTTCCATACACTTGGCCACCTGCAGGTGGTGCTCATCATGCCGGGTGGGTGGAGCAGGTGGAAGGCAGCTGGGAGCTGGAGCCCTGAAAACTGGGGCAGCTTCCCCCCCCAACTGGCTGGGCTTGTGTTACTTTGTATGGGTCCCCATGGCTGCTGATGCTTTCCTGCTTTACCTTCTGCCCAGAGCAGCACATCAGGGGCAGGAGGAGGAGTCAGTGGATGTAGAGGTAGCTTAATGGTACCCAAGCAGCTCCAGCCTCACTGTGAGCAACCTCACTAGGAACCTGTGCATAGTGGCCAGGACTGGAGCCATGGTGGGCATGGGCAGGAGCACAGCATGGGCTGCCCCAGGCAGGCCTTGGCTCCATGCAGAGCTAGGGTGCCCAACTGTGGTTCAGATCCAAACAATTGGCAAGCTGGATCCAGCCCATAGGTCGTATTTTGCCCACCCCTGGACTAGAACCTCCAGCTATGACTCCTAGGGGATTGCTATAAATATTAGACCAGTCATGCCTCTTTTTTTTCCACTTCTCGTTTCAATGAGTCTTCTTTTCATTCTTGTATGAAAAAGACCTCCATTTCATAATAGTCCTCCAGCACTGTGGCTAGGGTACTCCATTGGGAGATGTAGTTTGGAATGCCTTCAGACCAAGGCAGAACTAAACCGGGGTCTTTTACTTTGTTGGGTGAATGCTCTATCCAGCAGCCCATTACATAAAGCCCTTACTTGCAAAAGCTGCACCACCTTTTTCCTGTGCTTGTCCCTTGCTCTAAAAGAAACCAGTGAACCTTGCTCACTCCTTTGAATAAGAGGTTGTAGTTACTGGCCATCAAGAGAGAATTCCAGGTTGGGGATTTCAAGTGGTTGTTTTGTTAGCACTTCAGTCATCCCAGAGAGGGGCAGGACACTGGACACACCCTAGTCTTCAGGCTTTCATATTGGCTAATTTAGGCAGCTCCCTGCTCAGTGTATTACCTGTTTTGAATCCTATTTTGAAGCACATAATTCTCCCCAGGCATTATACAGGAGCTTAGGCACCTAATATTAGACTCTGGATTTCATACAATGGGAGGGGTGGGGGTAAGCAAGTAAAAATTAGTCACTGTTGCACCAAACCCTTATGTGACTAATTGCTTTGTTGGACCAAATCTTTAATCTACTCAGTGATTCATTTTCTCATATATAAAAGGGGCATAATACTTCTGTGCCTCAGAATGAAATCTGTTAATTATTGTAGGTGCTTCGAAACTATTGTTCTGGGTCGTGTGAGTATTTGGACAGATGAGGTCTAGTACAGCTCCCTCTAGTCCTGTGGTTTTCAACCTTTTTTCATTTAGGTTTCCACCTAAAAAATGTTGAACAGAGGTGCAGACCCCTTTGTATTGTAAGTGTGGGTATTCACATACCTTTGATTGATCATAGTCATCTTTTGCAGATCCCTTAGACATAGTCTGTGGACCCCCAGGGGTCCATGGAGCACAGGTTGAAAACCACAGCTTTGATCTGAATAACTTGTTGCCAGCTCTCATGTTAGCATAAATATTATATGTCATGTTTTACTTAAAGATGAAGTTCCTGGAGACAAGTGACAATCTGAACTTTATTTTTTTTTCCAAGCAGGGTTTTATATTGCAGAAAAAACCTTGAAAGGATTTCAGTTTATCTTAAAATTAGGAAGAACTTTCTCACTGTGAGGGTGGTTAAACATTGGAATAAGCTACTGGGAGAAGTTGCAGAATCTTCATCCATGGAATTTTTCAAAAGCTGGTTAGACAGGTTTGACTGGGATGGTTTACTAAGAGATGATCCTGTCTAGAGCAGAAGGCTGAACTAGATGAACTGACAAGGTCCTTTTCAGCCAGACTTTCCTATGATCATGCCTCAACATAGAAGACATAGCTGTAACAATCAATATGGCTCAGCACTGAAAAAAATCCACAGTTCTTAAATCACCTTCTGCTTTAAAGGAGGGATGCAAACTGACAATAGAATTAAAGGCCATATTATTATTTTGTAAAGACTGGCCGTGTCTACATGAGATGCTGATGACGCTACATGACATTGTTGCACAGTCATTTAGGACTTGTGTATGCAAGTACTAAATGACTGCACAGTTACTGCACAGCAGTGTCCCTGAACAGCTTTTTGGTGATGCTGGCTGCACAGTAGCTCATTACTACTGTGCAGTCAGCAACTTGTGGACACAACCAGTACCAACATTTTGGAAACTACATATAAAAAATAGTTTTAAACTTTTTTCTAGGGTAGGACACTAATGGGAACAATTAATAAGGATGGAAGAACAGGGAGGGCATTTATTTTGCTTGTATGTTTTACAAGAAACTTTCATTCATACACAGATAGCTCTAGAAAAAGTAAAATTTTATTGCAAATGGAAGTATTCATTATATAGATGACCTAAACCATTTCCAAGCAACTGTGAAAAGTCAACAGCTGGCAATGATTTAGGATAGAGTGTCTTAACAGAATATCTTGGCAATGATGCCACTTATGAGAGTACATTTTATGTGTGATACCTCAAAGCAAGAACTTTAATGGCTGCCCCCATTTCACACAGACAGAATTTGACATCTCTGAATGCATATATCTTGGAAATAAAAACCAGGCAATATAAAAGAAAGCTTCTTTGAAGATCTATTCTGGCTTACTCTATTTGGGTCACTCTTGGTTGCTTTAACCTTATTAGCTTAATATTGGTACCAGTTTCAGGAAAATGTCTGAGGGTAACACTAATGACTTGTAAAACTTATTCCCCTGTTAAAACTGGGCTAGGTTCCCACCTGAATGAGCATTTCATTGGCTCCCACAAGAACAAAGAGAATCTTACAGAAGCAGGTAGGACCTGCCATGATAGGAAAACAGCTCTGGAGAGATATTTGGCTGCTTAAATATTTCTTTAGTCCAAGGTCTATGAAGTCCTTCGTTCCCAAATCTATTTTTTTCTGCTATTCAAGTAAGGACTTCAACAATACAGATGGGAAGTGATATTGCCTCTCTACTTGGCACTGGTTAGGCCTTATCTGGAGTACTGTGTGCAGTTCTGGGCTCCACATTTTAAAAAGGATGTGGAGAAGTTAGAGAGGGTCCAGAGGTAGGCAACAAAGATGATCACAGGCTTGGAAGGCAAGTCATGAAGCAAGACTGAAGGAGCTACACGTTCAGTTTGTGGAAAAGGCACTTAAGAGGTAATGTGATAGAAGTCTTCAAATACTTGGAAGTGCTGCCATAAAGAAAAGGGAAAGCATCTTTTCTCTGTTGCTGCAGAGAAGAAGACACGGACCAATGGCTTGCAGTTACAGCAAAATAAATTTAGATTGGATATCTGGGAAAAACTTCTTCACTGTGAAAATAGTGAGGCAGTGGAGTAGAGTGCCTAGGGAAGCTGTGGACTCTCCATCACTGGAGATGTTCAAAAAGAGGTTGGACAGCCACTGCTCAGGGATGATCTAGGTGTAGCTGTGCCTATGTTCTACCATGGGTATTTCCCATGCTTCTGGGCTTTGCTGGCTGTTTCTATCTCTCCCCCTTTTTTGTTACATGTGCCAGGGTGTTTAACCCTCCCCAGAAGCACTGGGTGTTGGCTACAGCTAAGGCTGGGATTTTTAATTGAGATGTGTCAACTCTTCTGCTAGGAGCAAAGCCAGAGGGCCTTGCCTCTCTGCTCAGGGTCAAACTGATCGCCATATTTAGGGTCAGAAACAAATTTTACCCCATGGTAATACTGGTATGGACTGTGGGGGGGTTTTGCCTTCCAGTGTAGCAGGGGGGCATGGCCCTCTACCCAGGACCTCTTGAGCATACATTGACTACATTTTACAAAAGCAGGACATTGACTGCCGTGGTTTTCCTGCTTTACCTGGGGCACATTAGGGTGTTAAATCTATGTCATGTCAACTTTGAAGGTAGTCTTATGTAGAGTCTGGGATGGTTTGGATAGGGAGAATCATGCCTCAAGCAGGAGATTGGACTAGGACCAGGGGCAGGCAATTATTTTGGGCAGAGGGCTGCTTACTGAGTTTTGGCAAGCCATTGAGGGCTGCCTGACATGTAGCCAGGGGCAGATTAATATTAATTTTCTAAATTTTTAGGGGGCCCGCGGGCCGGATAGAATGGTCTGGTGGGCCACATCTGGCCCGTGGGCTGCATTTTGCCCACCTATGGACTAGGTGATCTCTGGAGGTTTCTTCCAGCTGTGCTTCTCTAGGACTCTATGGGACACCCACATACGGGAGAAAAAGCAGACACATGTGGCAGAGCTCTGTTGATCTAGATGAGAATACATAACATTTGAAGTGTTTCTACCACCTTGGAAGTGCTTCAATGAACTGATGTACATGTCCTTTGAAGTGCTCCAAAAATTATGGAAGTATTTCAAAATGGACCCTGACTGATACAAGTATTATTTAGAAGTGCTTTAAAATGAAGTGCTTTAGGTCACATGTGCTTGCTCCACAACAGTGGCGCTCAACCTTTTAGGCAGCCATGCCATAAATTAGCCCTGTACCCTCCCCAAGTGCTACTCCGATCCCCTGCATGATCTGCGCTCTTTCTGCTCCCTGCCCTATGTTCCCTGCCCAATTTGCTGCTCTCCTGCCTGCCCCTTTCTCAATCTACCATGTGCCATACAAGCTGCCCATACCACTTTCTGGAATGTGACATGGAACATGACCTGGGTCCTCCAGCATCCCACAATGCTCCTTCTCCTGTTATTTTGCCTCTATTCTCTCCAGAGTGCCTTCCTGCCAGAACCAGGAGGTCCTGTATTCCCTCACTAGAACCAAGATTCCCATACCCAATCCCTGCATATCTCTCTATGTCCAGTCTCCCAGTTGCAGCACGTGGGGACTGGGGCCTCTGGTTTCCCCAAGTCTGGCAGGTGGGGTGGGGTGGGGTGGGGGGGTGTTCAGGACAGCAGAAGTGGATTGAACAGAAGAGTGCTCACTGACATCAGCTTTGCTTCCCTTTTTTCTCCCCCCTACCTTTAATGGGGAGAGTGGAGCCACAGTCTACTACATTCCCTGCTCCTGGCAGTGGAGCAGCAGAGATGAAAGTTGTGCACCCTGGCTGGAGAGCTCACTGTTTAGCATTTGCAATGCTCATTAATAGTTCACCAGTCTACTCAAAGTGATGAGAGCTCAGAATACTGGGCTAGTGTTGTTGCAGAACCCATGTGAAACTTTTCCTGAAATACTCGTTTCTTGTATTTATTTCAACAAAACCAGACTCAGGAACCAGACTTATTATTGCACATGTGCTCTGAGGATTTAGATTTTAACTTCTGGTAAATCTGTTTTTAACATTACTCATTCTAGCTGTAATATTATCATCTAGCACTTCCACAGGTCTGAACTAGTCCTATCCACTGGAAAAAAACCCCAATTCTTACTAAAACTTATAAAATTTGGTGGCCTTACTTTACAGAAATTTAAAACTTCAGATGTGTGACTTAATGACAGATCACTGAACAGAAGCATAGTGAGGGTGAACTAGTTTCAGAAGGAACAACATTCATCATTAGAATTTAAGTACTTTATTTCAATGTACATGAATTAAAACAAAATAACTTAGTTTTACAGAACAGGAGAAATATATTGCTGGGCTGGCCCAGTGGGAAAGTGCTCTCCACTATAAAGCAGAGAGACTGAAGAGAGAGTTCCAGTCCTCAGTCTGCTTGTTGGACCAACAGGACTGGAAGTACTGAAGAGGCTCATTTCCCCAGGAGGACTTTAATTTCTCACAAAAATGAATAGTGAAATAAATCCACTCTTGAGTTGGACAAATATTGAGCTCAATGCTGAGCCTCAGAGAGGGTAGAGATCCCCAGTAACTGAAGAGCAACAGTACAATCAAGCGTACTGCATTGGAGTCTCAAATTAAAACCAAAAGCATCGTCTCTCCCAATATTTTTGTCTGGCAGAGTCTCTTGTGCAAGCTTGTACAATAAAAATTCACACATCCAAGACCACAGAATTATATTATATACGCCTGCAAAGAAGGCAGTTTTTGATAGGCTTGTTGCCATGCGCTACTACCTGCTGCATCAGCTTTAACATGCAGCATACATAGTTGGTAAAAAGGCATTTCTTCTGATAACCTACTTCAAAATTGATAGATGTTAAGACTGTTTTACAGCTCATAGTGCAACGCATTTAATTAGTCATTGTCACGCTATGGCACTATAAGATAAGCAATGATTTAAGATGTACTATGATGGTAGTAGTTACTTGTAGTTCTTGCCACTAAGTCTCTTACTGAAAAATGATCAATGGTATAAAATACTAAGATGCAGCTTATGGAAATGTTTTTAACTATAAGTTTAATAGTTATTTCAATAGACTTTATCATAATTTCTCAGATGATATCTAGTTCAAAGGGCTCAGATTCACAACCTATAAATGACCTCCAAAAGAGGGGGAAAATATTGAAAATTTCTTCCGATGTGATTCCATTGTATAAAACAGTACAGAAAAATGAGCATTAGGTGAAAATGTAATGAAAACAATAGCCTTTATAAAAAACATTCCTAGAAATGTACCAGGCTTAACAAAAAGATGATTTACAAAGATTTTTAGGCTTGGTTTCTAGTCATCATCAGAATCTGAGTCATATTTCTTCCCTCTGATGGTTTTTTTATCCAGTTTTGTGAAGCTGGTTCCAAATTTCTTTTGGGTCTGAAAAGGTGGATCCATTAAGTTTCCACTAGAAGAAAAAAAATAAAAAATTTCTATTAAAAGTAAAAATATTTATTAGTAGACACTTATACAGTGTTGGAGAAACAGCAAGTCAGAGAAACCAGTTAAAGAAAAACTATTTGGAATCAGCAGTGGCTGAAAAAATAGGTCCTCAATGCCCTATTAGCCACAAAGAAGTTGTCATAAAAAAATTAGAACAGATCCAGATAGTACCAGCTTGCCTATGCAGGCCCCCTTATAAATGCCTTCTTTCAAGGAATGGTCAAGAGAGTGGGGCAGACTTCAAAGTAGAGAAGTAGAGCTTCCACATAGGCAGCTTGTGGCCTCTGCTGGATTGGCTGGGATATGCAGGATCTATGGCTAATTTTTAAAATGCAGGTTCCTTTCCCTTCATTCTTTTTGTGGATTTTACCATGAGAGTCAAGTCAGCTCATTTAATATTTAGTAAATTCCATATACTGAAGCACTGCATCCACCGAATAAATACTCCCATAATTTACAGTCTAGTATATCTGGTTCTTCCTCATTTGCTGGATCCTCTAGGTAGATTTGCTTTGCTCTTTCTGTGTCTGCCTGCTACAGATGTGGAAAAGATGAAAAGGGCATTTCTCCCCAAAAGGTTAATGGACATGCCCAGAGGAAAAATGAGTCTCATAAAAGGATGTAAAGAAAAATCAATGCCTTAGATTTGAAGTGCCTTAACTCAATTGCCAATATACTTCAAGGGTGGGGGAGGGGGGAGGCTTATGTCATGGGCAACCTCTACGTGTAGCACTCAGATTGGGAAAGGGACAGGTAGAACAGTGGCAAGCAGGGCAGGAAGCACAAAACAAAGCAGCAAAGTTGGTCAGGGAGCACAGGGAAGGAAGCAGAAAGCAGAGCAGTAGACCAGGCAGGGAGTACAGGGCTGAGAGAGCAGAAAGCCAAGCAGCAGACTTAGCAGGGGAAGGGGATTGAAGGAGGGTGCAAAACTAATCTGAGCCATGTCTGCCAAAAATACCTGGCTCCCGGTGTACTACTGTATGTTCTTCGCAATCTAGAAGAGATTTTCTTCTCTCAACATCCATAATTTTGAAGGTTAAATATTTAAAGTTGGATGCAGATAAATTTAAATACAGGTGACTGGTAGGTAGGACATGTGCCCCCCGCCCCCGAGATTGGCCCCCAACTCGGCACCACTCAAGACGGATAAATTTTTTTGCTGCATGGGCCGGCAGCGTGTTGCCAGGGGGTGGACGGACTAAGCTGCGGCACAGAAATATAGGGGTGGATATGGGGCTTTTGGCCCACCCCTGGGACCGCCCACAAATTGTGCCCCCCCAGACTCAGGAGGCACCAGTCACCCTTGAGTTTAAGGAAACAATTCTCCATGCTTTAATAATCTGGCTGTTTAAACAAGTCAAGAACATTAAAAATAAAAGACCTACACTAATGTGATGCAATGGTTGATGTTTTATCCACATAACCACCTCAACTCGGTCCTGGAGACCCAAAGACCCAAGTATCTTCTTTTGATGATCATAAGACAATGTGACAATTCTCTGCAGATGCATCAAGCAAGGTGCACTCCCCCCACCCCGCTTCAATAAGGCAGTATTAAACCAAATTATGGTTAGACTGCATCTTTCTACACCTTTGGGTTAACCTGCATTGTTCTGTATTAAACCATATAGTGTGTGAGCAAATAATCGAGTTAACCATAATACTGTCTAAAGATTTATGCACCCAACACTCTTCTGGACAATCTTCACCCCTTCAGTTATAGGAGGGGGAGACAAGTCAATATTCAAAAACAAGGGCCTTCAGCTTCGACTCACAGCAGCCACTGAGAGGAGCTGGTTGTCCTAAGTTGTGTGTTAGCTACTCTACAGGTAATAAGACCTGTATATGCACATTTTCAATATGTTGCCAAGAGTTATTTCCCCTGATTTGTTTTTCTTGCCAAACTTTACAGCCATAATGACATTATTAGATCACTTGATTCTCGCATAGATTTGATATCAACGTAAATTGAACTCTTACACACACTCATATTTTACCCTTTAACCCCTCCTGCATTAATTTAAAAAACAATGTAGATTACCTGTAATTGATTATGCTTGAACACCCTAGTCTCCATTCTAAGGTCTCTGTGGTGAAGTCATCTGTATTACCAAGATCAGTAAAGCCAACAATAAAATCTTGTGTTTTTCCATCTTTTACTAGTGCTAGAGTGGGAATTACTTTGATGCTCAGTCTCTCACACAGGAATGGAGATTTTTCGGCATTTAATTTTATGAATTTTGTCTCAACGTGTTTTTTTGCCAGTATTGCCAAATGTTTGTCTACTATTTTGCACCTGTAAAAAAAACAAAAAAACCCCAAAACAATTCAAATATTGATGAGTTAATTCTCTCAGTGTCGAATTTTAAAATAATATCTTAAGAACCAACATTACAGAACTAACATGCTACTTTTAGAGAAAAAATATCAAAGCATAGTTTAAATAAGAGGAGCTCAATCTCTGGCCATCTGCAGGCCAAATGCAGCTTGTGGAGCCATTCCATCTGGCCTATGGGGCTCCCCACTGGGCAGGAAATTTGGCAGCAGGGGAGCAGTGGCCGTTAATACTGCCATCCTTGCCACACCAAATTCCCAAACCCAATCCTTGTGCAGTTGAAGCTAGGCCATGCCCCCTTCCCCCTCCTTGCCAGGCCAGTTTCAGAGTGAGACACACCCTTTCTACCCTGTGAGGCCAACGCATGCCCCCTTCCCCCCAGGACTGGATCACACCACCTTCCCCGTGGGCCAAGGAAGGGCCCCTCCTTCCACAGGGCCAACTTGGGGCCAGGCTATGCCCCTTCCCCCCAAAGTGGGTCAAGTCATGCTCCCTTTTCCACATGTGTCCAAGCCATGACCCTTTTTCCCCCAACAGATCTGGGCTGTGGTGGGGGCTGCACCCCATTCCCCTCTGTGTGGCTCAATGGTGTTGGCCACTATGCTGGATCAGGACTACCAGTGTGATCTATGGACAGATGGGGCACTATCCATCAGGCCCACCAGGGAACAAGCTTGAACACAACTACCTTAAATATATCAGTTTAGTATACTCAGCTATTGATGGCTAGAAAGTTATATTTAATTTGCTATTGGGAATTGGCTTGTAGATAAAGTAGATAGTGCATTAGAACAATGGTTCAAGGAATGGCAAGGGTTAATTGGTTTCTAAAAGCCTGTCTGTGACAAAGTTTCCTTCAAGGCCCACTGTAACTAGAACAGCATATAAACAGAGAGATAAGGGAACCTGCCACATTAGCTAGGTGATAGTGACCAGCTGCAGAGCCCTTGGGATTTCTAGTTTCAGTGGATGGACCAAATTAGCCAGCTAGGGCATGCCCAAATTAAGATGTGTCCATGTGATGGGTTTGGGAAACAAAGGAATATGCTGACAGAACAGAATGTAGACAGCATGACAACCACAGGGAGACCAATCAATGATGCCTAGGAATCAAGAGTCATCGGAGGGGGAAAAGAACACAAAAGGAGGGATTTCAGAGCAGCAAAATGTTCCCCAAGGGTGAACCTGAGGCCTCCAGGGACAGAGGGCACACTACCAGCTGTCTCACCCACCCCACTAAGAGGGGTGGGCCTCAGCCCTCAACCTCCAGGCTGCTGACATACAACATTCAAAAAGGAACCACAGGGTGAAGCTCATGTACTAGCCAGATGTACCCTCCTTCTGACAGCCCTAAAACTAATAGATATAGAATCAGGGGGGTTATTTTGTTTGCCTTGCCTGCATTATTCTTACCTGCTATCACTGTGTATCAATAAAATTTGCCTATTATTGAATGGAGAAGTCGTGGTTGATCTGAGAGTTTGGGCCCACCTGAAACAAGGTATCTGGCTCATAATTCCAGTGCCAACAACTGGCGACTCCACCAGGACAAGGACCCTGTGACTCTAGAACTGGGACTAAGTCCAGTGCCAACAACTGACCACTAGGACTCAAGGGCAGTAACCTGACTGATCGGGGAATTCGTTGGTACAGAGTGCACCTCTTTAGAGGAGTCAACCAAGACTCATGGTAGGGTGAGGCTGTGGGGCTATCGGTGGAGACCTGTGTGTGAGGTGAAACCATATGGTAGTTCCAGGTAGGGTTGTAAGCTAAGTAACCATGTCCAAGTCAGTCTTTTGTGTAGGAGGTTGGTTTGCTGCACTGCCGACCAAGGGGATGGTTGCTTGTCTGGGTCAGGTAGAGTAGTATACAGAAGCACAGATATGTTAGTGGCAGGAGCGAAAACTTTGAGGAAGACAGGGCTGCAACCTGATCTTGGAGAGTGCCTGAAGTCCATGGTTTGGGTAATGCTGAAGTCAGCTTGGGTTAAGTAAGGTATCCTCTTATCGCAGGTACAACAGGAAACCAGGAGCAGAGAAAATCAACCTCACTGCTGGAGGACTGTGTGAATGAGCAGAGTCCTTGGGACTGAGGCATTTGTAAGCATGGATGTGTTTGTGACAGGAGAAGAGCCTAAAGGAGAGGGCTGCTTTATAGGGATTGTTAATGGCATGTAAGACACTGTTTACTGAAGTAGCACAGATGCAGCAGAAAGCTCCAGAGTCAGGAGCAGTGTTGTGCATTTGCTCTGGAGACTGTAAAACTGGAAGCTACTGGTATGGGTTATGGCAAGCCAGAATGTTAGCCAGGCAATGCAGCTTCAGGGAGCTCAGACACAGTTAAAGGAAGAGCAGGAAGGATCCAGCCCCACCCCGAGATCAGGGATGGGGGATGCAAAATCTTGTGATGCTGTGTACCCCTGTGAATAGAAAGCGCCACTAAAATTGGATTTTTGGAGGTGGCTAATCATCCTAGTATGCCAGGAGGGGACACAGGGAAGACAAGTAATGTTATTGGATACCTGTGCATTCTTTTGGTTGCTTTGGTTCATTGTGCCAACGTGCACTTTGTGCATTGATGATGGGGGTGAGGGATGTCTTTGTTCTTCCCCTCTCCAATAACAGTGTGCATATTCTATGAAGGAAACTGTTAAAAGAATAAGGCAGGAAGGTGTTTACCAAAGTTCAGAGTGTAGCTGTGTAAACAAAGGGTGTTTTTTTCTGAAAAGTTGACCGGTGGTTTTGAAGTTTTTTTTTTTTAGGACTGGAAGGTTTCCTGAAAGATTGTATATGGTTTGTTGATGGATCTAGTTATTATGAGAAGGAGACCCTGAGAACAGGATTTGCTGGATAAATGTAAAACCAGGCTATAGAGCCAGTAGCTTTGCTGTCAGATGCCAGTCAGAGCTTTGCTGGATTAATTTGCTGAGAAAGCAAGGCCAGAAGAGGCCACTGATGAGCACAGATTGTGAAGCCTACAGCCCAGGAAGGATATGGTTAAAGCAGTGTCATCAGAGTTATAAAAGGGTCTGTCAAGGGAAAGAAAGGCTGGAAGTTAAAGGGAAACCAATAGGGTGAATGTTAAGACCCAGAAGAGAGCATGGGGACTTCAGAGAACTGCTGGAGAAAGACCTGAGAGATCTGAAAGCCAAGAGGGGCTGAGTATAAGTGGGGCAGAGAGCCCAGACGTCTGCAGCCCAGGAGAGACAAGTGTTAGCAGGGCCAGGTGTCCAGGTCTCCCTGGCCCAAGAGCGGGGCCAGGACCCAGAGAAGGGTCAAAGTCCAAGGGACAAGGCTGGAGACTGAAGGGGTCCAGGAGCCTGTAGCCCAAAGAGGTCTGGGAAAGCCCTGAGAGACCAAGAGGTGTGGCATTGCAGAGGCAGTGCCAGGGCCCCAGAGAGGTCAAAAGATTAAAAGAGACCACTGCTGAGACTGCCAGAGCCAGGGAAATGTAGGATCTCAGGTGGCCTGAGGTGGGGCCAGGATCTTGGAATGTAGAGCCTTGTGTGGCCACAGCTCAAGTATAAACAGGCCAGGGAGCCCAGAAATGAGATACTGTGCCCATGAGGGGTGAAGATGACCAGGGCAGGAGAGCCTAGAGATTGGTCCTGGGTAGGACCTGGAAACTGCACCCTCTTGAAATGGGTTAATGTGGTGAAGCTACTTGTGATGGGGTAGTCTTTACAAAATGCCGCATGTTGCCACCCAAAGGACAGGCGAGTATAGGGTGCTGTGCCTGAAAACCCTAGTTTCCATTGCCTTGTGAGTCACCCTTTATGGGAGAAAGCTAGGAAGAGCATATAGATACATGGATAGACAGCTGGGGCCTGTACTGCACCTGCAAGCATCAAAAGTAGAAGATAAAATGATATACCATACCACTAAGGAAAAGATGGAGGCCTAGCTTTAGATGGCAAGGGCCAGGACCCATTGTAAACAAAGCCAGCTAGTGTCAAAAGTGATTCCATGCCTCTCAGTTAAAGAAATGGAAAGGTACCTGAACTAACCTAAAGGGGATTGAGCCCCTCTCTTTTTTTAGTCTTTGTGTTTTGCAGGATGTGGACCACCTCTGAAGCATCAAGAATCAGATGAGGTACTGATTGTTGAGTGGAAAACCACCTAGAATGCTGAGTAAAAGTTATTTCTTAAAACCAAAGTTGTCTGGAGAGCCTTGAAACATATGTGCCTGCAGCACGCTACCATTCCTTAACACACCCCATCACAGTACAACATGTAGGTGAAATGCTTTCACTTCCCACTTCTTCCCAACAATTTCATCATGGACTATCAGGGGTCATGCTTATAAAGGCATGGGCTTACTAATAAAGTTCACAAGGAAACATGCACTCCAACCCAGCTTTCCTAAATGGTTCCTGTTTCCTATAGGCTTATCTCTGCCAGTCGCTCTGCATGGGAGCTAGGAAGAGTTTCTATGAAGCATAGCTCATCCAGCCCTATGACTAACTGGTTTTTTACCATTTACCAAGCAGGCTGAGGAAACTCTCAGAAAGCAAGGTTTGAAAGACCAGGGAATTTTGGTACCCCCCCAAGCAGCAATTCCCTGGGCTTCTTGCTTGGGAGTTCTACTTCTCTCTCTCTCACATACTTCTGTCTCCTCTCTTCCCCAAAAGGCCCAATTTAGTTATGTGATCTGTTTGTCACAGAACTCTGCTCATTTCATCTGCCTGGGGAGGTAAGGGATTGGACCCATCACCCCTTGAAAAAGCTAGTCCCCCTGTGGTAGTAATTTAATCTTGTGGTTGAGATACATGGAACAGAATACACCTTCCTACAAGCTGCTGGCTGCCAGAACTACATAGTGAGTGTTTTCACTTGGTATGCTCTTGTTTTCCAAATGCTTCAGTGGAATTTTGCTACAACACTTTAGGAGGAGCAGAATCAGGCTGAAGTCTTTTAAGAGGTAGCCTAGTCAGATTTGTACAGTGACTAACAAATCAACATCAACTTTCCACATACTGCTTCTGCTACAAAAATTCCTCCCCCCACCCCCGGCCAGATAACCATCCTATAGGGAGGTCAAAAGCCACCAATTCAAAAGTAATGTTTCATAGATTTCATAGACATCAGGGCTGGAAGGGACCTCAGAAGATCATCGAGTCCAGCCCCCCGCCCAAAGGGCAGGAAGTCAGCTGGGGTCATAGGATCCCAGCAAGATAAGCATCCAGTTTCATCTTGAAGGTGTTCAATGAAGGCGCTTGAACCACCTCCGGTGGCAGGCTGTTCCAGACCTTGGGGGCTCGGACTGTAAAGAAGTTCTTCCTTGTGTCCAGCCTGAAACGATCTTGAAGTAGTTTGTGACCATTCGAAGTCGTCATCCCTTGGGGCGCTCTGGTGAACAAACGTTCCCCCAGATGCTGGTGGTCACCCCTGATAAACTTGTAGGTGGCCATCAGATCACCCCTGAGCCTGCGCTTTTTCAGGCTAAAGAGCCCCAGGGCTCTCAGCCTGTCATCGTAGGGTCTGCTTCCCTGACCTCTGATCATGCGCGTGGCTCTTCTCTGGACTCTCTCAAGCTTCTCCACATCCTTTTTGAATTGTGGAGCCCAAAACTGGACACAGTACTCCAGCTGCGGCCTCACTAAGGCCAAGTACA
>NW_005842190.1:1226804-1229337 GCF_000455745.1 Alligator sinensis
CCCCCTGTCCCCCAACGGGCTTAGTTTAAAGCCCGGTGGAGCAGGTCAGCCAGTCTGGCTGAGAAGAGCCTCCTCCCTAGGGGAGAGAGGTGGAGGCCATCCCTTCCCAGCAGCTCGCTGCCTCTCTCGCCAAAGAGCAGGCTGTGGTCATGAAAGCCAAAGCCTTCCTGACGACACCAGCGCTGCAGTCTTTGGTTGACCACATAGATCCTCCTGTCCCTTCTCAGCCCATAGCCTGAGACTGGGAGGATCGACGAGAACACTACCTGTGCCCCCAGACCCTTAAGATTATGTTATCTATGTTCATTTACATAAGCCCTTTTCCTGGCTGCTCAACATTAAAAGGAATGTCTGAATGAGTATATTTTTGCAAATGTTTCTATAGTACAAAACAGTCTGAGTCAACTTGAAACTGTTCAAATTCAGGTCAAATTGTGTAAATAGCTTCAGGTGAATAAGAAAAGGAAAAAAAATCAATACTGAAAAGAAACATTTTCAAAATGTAAAAAATTCTAGATTTGCAAGGGGATTTAGGCATAATGTATGAAGTCAGCAAGATGGAGGTTGAGCCCCCCAACCACGTATAACTCTACAACCCACTGGTAAGGACACTCCCTTGGAATGCAAGAGACTCAGGTACAAATCCAGACTTTGATTCAAAGCAGGAATTTGAACCATGGTATCCATTACCCAAAAGAACAGCCTACCCACTGGATTACTATGTATGCTGGTGTCAGTCTCTTTCACACTCTCCTGCCGAGGCTGCTTCTTTTGAATATTAAGTATTCATAGTGCCAGACACAATGGCTCTACATAGCCTAGTAAGGCCTCACCCGGGAACAGGAAAACCTAGGTTTAGTCTTTGTTTCAATGTGAACAGCCTTAAGAAGTGACACTGAGGGACATACCTCCTTCCAAAAACAGACTATAGGTCCAATACTTTGGGATATTCTCCAGGTGGGTGGGAGATAATGATTCAAATACTTGCTCTAAATCAGATACAGGGAACATAAATGCAGATCTCCTGCATCTCAAAAAAATTCCTAGTGGCAGATTCCAGATATAAAGAAAAATTCTCTCATATACTAGGTTTTGTGAATGGCGCCCAAGTACCCGTGTAATCTTAGCCTTTTGCTTTTACATAAAAATGATTTCCCTGGCCCCCATTTTGTTTAAAACTCTGAAAAATTCAAGTTCCAGGTAGATCCGAAATGATTTTGTTTGACTTAAAGAACCACTTATCTCAAAACTGAGCATTAATGATACCATGAAGCAAAATGCTCCCCTTCAAATTCTTAGCCTATTTGAGATGAATTTACTGAATTAGACAACACGCCAAGATGCTGTTATGCATTGAGCATTTAGCACATGTACTCAGCTTTACGAGTTGGGTGACTAATCACAGGTCCCACTGAAACTCTATCAGAAAACAAAATCTGAAAGACTAGGGAACTTTGGTACCCCCAGATCCTGCAGTTTTTGAAACAGTGTATACTTATTGCTGCAAAACCTCTTCAACAGAAGTTATTTATAGTACCTGAACGTTGTATCTCTATAGAAATGACAAACCACATAGTTACTCTCTTTGACTTCTTGGAAAAAGTCTCTCTCACTTGGAATCTCTCTGTATTCTCCATGTCCCTTTGAAAGCCATTCCTAATGATAAGAAAGCAAAAAGTTAGTATTAAGATTCTTAATACTTTATTCTATTATTACTTTTAGAAAATCTGATACAACATAGAAAACAAACAAGCATATGTTTATGTTAAGATACGATTATCCTCCAAAAGCTTAAACAGTTTTAAAAAACGGGAAGTAAAAGAAAAGCCCCAGAGAGATGATTGTGGTTAGACTGAGATGTTTCTTTTTCTACTTTGTTTAGTGGAAGAAAACCACTGATGCACACATCACTGCAGTCTCCAATTTTTTATAGCCAGTAAGCAAGGAAGAGGTCTTGCTTTAGTGGGAGCTGCAATTCTTGTACAGAGCTCTTTAGAACTCCATGCCTCTGCTTCCCTGTATAAAGAGATTAAACCCCTGCATTCAGGAGGAGGCATAAAACCAAAGGCAAAAACTTTTCATGGTCAGTTTGGGAATCTCAAGGCTGCAATACAGGCTTCTGTCTTCAGAAATTCCCCCCAAAGGTTCCCCCCAAAGGATTACATCTAGAACCAAAACAATTTACAGGAAAGCAGCACAGGTTGAAACATATTTGCTTCAGCTTCCCCTTTAAGAATCATTAAAAAAAAATCCTACAAATATACTGTCAATCTGTAATATGCATTCACATCTTAACAGCAGGAAAGCTGCCAGAATTAGCTTTACAGTTCACAGAATCACAGAAAAGTAGGGCTTGGAAAGGACCTCGGGGTCATTTAGCCCAACCCCTAGCCAGAAGCAGAATCATTCCTATCCAAACCATTCTATTCAAATCCTTGCCTAACCTATTATTAAAACTAGTAGTAATAGTAGTGGGTGCACCAATAAAGATTTTTTTGGCTGATACTGACGGCTGATTATTAACTAGCCATAT
>NW_005842190.1:1229485-1234587 GCF_000455745.1 Alligator sinensis
AGATCGGTGCATGGGGCAAGGGCGGGCTATGTGCTGCAGGCTGGGGCTGTGCCGGCCAATTCCCAGCAGGGGGGCTGGGCCAGGGCTATTCTTGGGGAGGGGAGCAAGAAAGCGCTGGGAGGGGGGCTACAGCCACCCCAAAATTCACCATAGCCCCCTTTCTCAGCACTGTCACTTGCCCCAAGCACAGCTGCCCCCCCGTACACAAGCAACCTTTGGCTCCATCCCCTGTTCCACCCTGGCTGGGCAGCGCCTACTTCTGTCCCTGCTCCAGCCCTACTCTCTCACCATGGGGGTCTCAATCTGCCACTCCCATGCTCCTTCCCCACATAGACTTACTGGCCAGATGTTGCTTTCCAAGCTGCCCCAATGTACACCTAGTTGTGTGAATGCTGTGGCTGTGCACACGCACACGACATTTATTGGAGACATTGATAACATCAATTTTCCTTTTATTGGTGCCGATATGATACGGTGTACCTCTACTACGGTCAAACCTGTACATAGTCAAACTTGTTGCACAACAAGGCACAACACCCTAACCTGTCACAGGTAAAAGGACAACAGCAGCCAGTATTCTACTGCTGCAAGGGTTGTTAAAATATGTTAAGAGATCTTGGGAAGAAGGCCACACCTCTTGCTACAAAGGCAGACACTCCCCCCCCCGCCAATGCGTGCACGTGTGTGCACACAGTCCATAGCAATCTGAGCAAGGGATAAAATTCCTTCCTAACCCCAAACATGGCTACTGGTCTAACTCTGAGCAGAGGGGCAAGACCCTCTGACCAGGAACCTCTGGGTTTTAATCCCAGTAAAAGCACTGGCACACTCCAGTAAAAATCCCTAGCCTTGGCTGCAGCCAACACCCAATGCTTTTGAGGAAGACAAAAAACACCCCCTAACACCTGTAGTAACAGGAGGGGAAAAAGATCCTTCCTGGCCCCATGCAGCAACCAGCAAAACTCAAAAAGAATTGGAAATATTCGTAGTACACCATAGACATAGTTATGCCTAGATCATCCTTGATCAATGCTTATCCAACCTCTTTTTGAGTACCTTCAACCACAGCTTCCAAAACTTCCTTAGGCCAGAAGAGCCACTGGATCCAGCCTACAGGGCTTTGCCTGTGCTTGTGCCCATGCTGGAGCCAAGCAGTGAGGTGCACCTGTACCTACACCACTGCCACTTCTCCCTGTCCTTTCAGCTCCAGTCCAAAACAGGCCATATGGTTTGGGCAGTATATCAGCAGCAGAGGGTTTTCCCTGTGTCTATGCCAGGACCAAGTATCTGTAAACTGCATCTGTGTTTTCATTGCTTCTTACTCCTCCCTCCCCCTGCACCCCAGCTGCAGTGCAGTGCAGCTTTCAGCTGCTGGGGAGCTGGGTAGCTTCCATCTGTGGTCACGCTATAGCAGAGGGAGGGGTAAACTGTGGCAGCATGGACACATCTTGCAGATACTTGGTGCTGGCACAGTTCCCCACTGGCCAGAAGCTATGCTTGTGCTGGACCTGGGAAACAGGGCCCTGTGGGAAGTGGCAGGGACACAGGCGTAGTTCCCAGCTACTTGGCTCCAGTGTGGGCATGGAGAAAACCCCCTACCACTGATGTGATCCTGAAGCCACCTGGCCTGTATTGGGCCAGAGCAGATTTGTTCCTGATATCAAACCTAAACCTATTTTGCTGCAACTTTAAGCCATTGGTCTGCCTCTTGTTCTCTGCAGCAACACAGAAAAGGTGTTCTCCCTCTTCTTTATAGATTTCAGAAGACTGCTATTGTCTCCCCTTAAGCACCTTTTCTGCAAGCTGAACATGCCTAGTTCCTTCAACCTCTCCTCATATGACTTGTCTTCCAAGTCCTTTTATTATTTGTCACCTGCCTCTGGACCCTAACTTCTCCATAACCTTTTTAAAATGTAAAAGTTCAAAGTTACACACAATACTCTAGATGATACCTAACCAGTCCTGAATAAAGAGGCACTATCACATCCTGTGTCTTGTACCTAATGCTCCTATTAATTCAGTCCCAAACTGCCTTTCGTGCAGCTGCGTCATGCTACACACACATATATAGTTGCTTATGGCAATAATGTTTTAATTACATGAAAAAAAAATGAGCTAAAGGTTACAAGCAACAGTTGCTTTTCCAAAACAAAATTTCAGTTGTTGAATTTTCAAAATTAACATATTTCTTGCACCATTATAGTATTTTAATTCAGGAACTGTACAGGAAGACTCTTGAATTTTCTGGATATTATTCATGCTTGAAGCATCTCATGCATCAAATTATTTTGATTTTCTAATAAAGATACAGTAAGAAATAGCAATAAATAAATAGATAGATACATACATACATCAATACATTTAATTACATTCTCCTGAAGAGTCAGACAGACATATCACATTAAAAAGTCTATCATTATACAACATGTGTTCAATTTCTATCTAAAATCAGATCCTATTAAAATTCCATTGCCTTCAGCATCACAGTCAAACAATGACAGACATTCTTGTGCTTTCATATCTCAGAACCATATACTAGCCTCTACAATCCTCCACAACTGGAATGCCCTCTTCCTACCTGATACCAGTAGCTATATTTCCTCAACACATTTTTAAGATGTGGCTATACCAATGACACTCCTATTCACTGCACAGATCTACTCCATGTAAAGGTTCCCAAGGCTCCTCTAGAAACTGTTTTTGCAAAAAGCCTTGCAAGAGGCATCAAGATCAGTGGACTGAAAGCAATGAGGTAAGACCCTTTCCTGCAAAAGAAACAAACAGTCATATACAGCCCCAAATCTATTAGGTTATGAGAAGCCATTTTGAAGTAGGACAGATCATCCCCTCTTAAGTGCATGGTCCCTCTCAGCTCATTCCTCCTGTTGAACAGGCTGGAGCGCAGAAGTCTAGGGATGGCAGATGGCCTCCTACAATGCTCTGAAATCTTTACAGTTTGATGGGGTTCTGCAGACATGTTTTGTATTCATGGCTCATGTTTTCAGTCAATACTACTTAGTGATAGTTGCCTACTCAAATCCCAGAACCAGACTTTTTTCCTATCCTTATCTCATTCCAAAATATTCCTAAACACACCTGCATAATTCACAGAGAAACATGGTATTCTGAGTCAAGAGCAAACATTCATTTTCGTCAGATACCAACAGGGCAAATTTATAGCTCCTCAAGATTTTCAAAACTAGCGGCATCACTACAACAAGGTCAGCAAAGATTACTGCTAAACACGGGGTCAGAATTTAACAACGCTGGAGAAAATATTACTTGTTTCTGCTGCTGGGCTTTCTTCAGAGCTTCAAGTCTCCTTTGTTTAACATGTTCCAAATCATCTTCATCCATTTGGTCCAATTTCTGGATCTCAGCATCCAGCTCTTCTTCCACTATCTTGGTAGTCTGAAGCATCTGATTCTCCAGAACTTTTTGAAACATTTCAACAGAAGGGTTGGTATCCATTTTTCAGGATAAACAATAAACTTCTTACAGCTATGAAAACACAAGTCATGAAATTAGAATTAAACAACACATAATAACACCCAAATAATTAGGGGTGCACTGATAGAGATTTTGGGGGCTGATATTTATGGAAGCATATTGGCTGATACTGATTCAATTTCCGATACAGCTTCCTCCAATTGGTAAGTCCAGTGTGGTGGAAGGGGAGTGGGGAAGGAAGGGGCATGGGGGGGGGGCAAATCAACACCCCCCCTGCAGTGAGGGAGGGGCCAGGAGCAGGCACTGCCGGGGGTGGGGGGGCGGGGCCTGGAGCTGCAGCTCACAGGGAGGGAGGTGGTTCTTGCTGCTGCTTGCATGTGCCCCTCAGATCTGCACGGGTCAGGGCAGGCTGCAGCCTGGGGTGCGCAGGGCTTTTCTCAGCGGAGGCTGGATTTGGAATGGGTGCCAGTGGTGCTGGGAGGATGCTGCATCCACCCCAAATTTCGCTGCCGCTCTACTCCTAGCACCGCCAGCCTCCCAGCACAGCCACAGATCAATGCCCTGCCTCCACCCATGTGCTGGGAAGAGCTGGGCTTGCGCCAGGCAGCTGGTGGTGGCAGCGCTGGGAGCAGAGCAGCAGTGAAATCTGGGGTGGATGCAGCATCTTCCAAATGTGGCGGCACCCGCTCCAGGCCCAGCACCCGTCGACAAGAGTCCTGCGAAGTCCTGGCTGCAGCCTGCCCCACCCCCATCCGGGGTGCTGCCCTTCGGGAGTACAAAGAGCAGCAGGTTCTCCCCCCCTCCTCAGGCAGTGCCTGCCCCTGCCTCCTCCCTCACCACAGAGGTGGGGTTGATTTGCCCCCCCCATGCCCCTTCCCTCCCTCCTCCCTTTCCATCACACTGGACTTACCAGCTGGAGGCAGCTCTCCATGCTGCCAGGCTGTGCCCCTTGCTGCCTGCGCTGCGGCTGCACGCAGCACGGGCATTTATCGGCCAAATTCTCGGCTCCATCAGGCTGATATCTGATACAGCCAGTTTGATCCGATATCGGACCGATGTATAACAATACCAAATAATAAGCCATTTGTTAAAATTTTGATCAGGCCCATTTCTTGCTGCCCTACACTCTACAGGACAGCAGTTCTGAACCATTTTAGACTCCAAACACCCTTTGTCAGACTCAAGACTTCCCCTCAGAAAATGCCAAGTCTTCATTTTAATTTTCTTTACTCAAAAGACAAGTTACCAGAGCAAGTCTTTGACTGCAAAGAACTTGAAAAGACCACAGTAGGTCAGGATGTTTTTAACACCGTGAATTCCCATTTGAAATCTCTGGGTCTGTCTTGTGAGTCATGTTTGCAAACCTAGCTGTACGAAGAATATCTCAAAACACCCCAAGATGCCATGGCTCCCTGGTTGAGAATCAATGCTTTAGAGAAACAAAGCAAAAACAGCCTTTACTATCGGATTAGGAACTCGTATGCAAAAAGTGATATCTTTCAGGATGACCTGCAACTCTGTAAACATGAGCCTTGCAAACAGGGGCAACGACGAATCCAGTCACAGCTGATTCTCTTAATCCCTGGCTCAGCTGTCGAAACAAGATATCCAGCCTAGTGGAGAAGGAACAGCTCCTTTGCCTTTTCAGCAGG
>NW_005842190.1:1234618-1239687 GCF_000455745.1 Alligator sinensis
AAGGAAATAACCTGTTCCAAAGAAAAATTTCTCCCGAGCCAGGAGACCTGCATGAACTAAAAGTGCTCTGAGGAGCTGTCAATGTGGAACAAGCTCCGAGTTTCATGAAGGCTGGATGAGACTTTCCAGGAAGAGTCAAAGAAAACGAAGTTTTCCAGCTTGAGCCAGGAAAAGGAAGGAGGAGGAGCTCACTGCTCTGAGGAGACAGCAAGGCGCAATGTTTTTATCACAGGCAGGCAAGGCTCTTTGGGTAGATGTGATATCTTTTAAAGATATCACATCTAACTAAGGAACCTTGCCTGCCTGTAATAAAACACTGCACCTCGCCATCTCCAAAGGACCTTTCCTACCTATGCCCTTAGACCGACATAGCTACAACCAACACCCGTGGCGGGGAGGAAGCCGAGCGCCAGGTGTGCATACCAGAGCCCACATTTACATCCCTGCCAGTTCTGCCAAACAGTGCGGTCTGTAGCTTTGGAAACACAGCCGGCCCTGGGTGCGCCCACCAGGCACAGGCCTACACATTAAAGGTGGCAGCTCAGGGTCGAGAGCTAGACTCCGAGGAAAACGGGGCCTCTGCACGTCTCCAAACCAGGGGTGTCAAAGCCAGCCGGGCACCTGATCCCCGGGCCGGATCCGACCCACGCGGGGCGCAGCCTCATGGGGCACATGCGCAGTGCAGGAGGCGGCTGGGGAAGGGGCACACGGGCCTCTCCCGACCTGGGCAGCGCGAGCGCGCTACTACGCATGCGAAGCGAGACCGTTACACCCCCACCCCCCCCCAGCCCGGCCGCCCACCCGCGAGACGGCGGCCACGCGCAGCCTGACTCCACAGGCGCCCCAAGAGGGGACGGCGCTGGCGCAGGAGACCACCTGACACCCTTGCGGCCGTTGCCCCCCGCGCCGCTTACCCGGTCCGCGCGCTGCCCCGAGCGTCCCACGCCAGCGTAGCAAAAGCGAGTAACAACACAGGGAGGCGGGTGGGGCTAGGTCCCAGTATCGGCCGCTCTCATTGGCTGTCGCGTGTGGTTACGTGCAGGTGCGCATGCGTCTCACGGCAAGGCCACTAGACAGGCGAGCAGCGCTCCCCACTCCTCGGTTGTCAGCTGAGGCCTTCGTGACGTCACTGAGCTCTGACATGCATTGCGCCTCCTCCCCCCTGACCCTGCTGTTTCTGGCGTGCGTTGCGGCCGCCTGATATGCCGTCTTACACTGCGGCCCAGCCGCTACGGGTAGCCCCGGCCCGGACCCGGGGCCTAGAGCGGGCGGTTAAGCGGCTCCGTGGTGCCAGATGCACGTTAATTATGCTGTTTGTACGATAATTTCAGCCCTTGCTCCATGTACAGTCAATTACAGGAGATGTATTCAAAATGCATGGGGAGGTACGAGGTAGTCGTCTTGGTCTGAGATCAAAAGAAATGCAAAAATGTAGAACTCTTGGTTCAGAAGTGCTACCTTTTATTAGACCAACTGAATAATTGCGAAAAAAAAAATCTTTTTTCTGCGAGCTTTCAGGCTCACGCGCCCATTGTCAGGCTCAGGGAAAGTTCAAGATGGTAAAACATCACCATATGTAGGAATTAAACTTCATTTTTGCACAGAGGAAGTAGAAGCTGGAAATCTGTCCCTCTGGCTCCATAAGAGTGTCTTTGTGAGGTTGCTCTTTGCTGTGCAGATCAAACAGGATTTCTTCCCTGGTGGTGTCATGGTGGGTGGGGAGGTATCAAAAAATGTCCTTGTTGCTCAGCAATGTAGTTTATCATCCAAAATCGGCTAAAATTTGGCATCTTCCACATTTCAGGGATGAATTTATCTTCAAGAAAATGGGATGGGACTGGGCCGGACTCCCTTTTCCCTGCGTAATGAGGTTGGGGCTGGGCCATTACCCTTCTCCCTGTGTGGCTGGATGGGAGCCAAGGTGCTCCCCACCCCACTGCATGTGGCCAGATGGGGCCCCGTCGCACCCACCCCAGGCGATGGGTTTGGACCACAGACTGGGTCCAGACCACAGAGGGTCTGGGCGCACTGCCCATCCGGCTTGCCAGGGGAAAAGGTTGAGTGCCACTGTCTTGGAACATAAAAACTGCCATTTACTGGGTCCGACCATAGCTCCATCTTGTCCAGTCCCAGCTTGGTGAGAAGATGTGTGAAGATGTCTGGCTGTGGAAACGGTGGCAAGGGGCTGGGGAAAGGAGGTGCTAAGTGGCACCACAAAGTGCTGCGTGACAACATCCAGGGCATCACCAAACCCTGGATCCATTGCCTGGCCTGCTGAGGGGGCATGAAGCACATCTCAGGGCTTATTTATGGGGAACCTGGAAGGGTGCTGAAGGTTTTCATAGATTTCATAGACATTAGGGCTGGAAGGGATCTTGAAGATCATCAAGTCCAGCCCCCTGCCTCAGGGGCAGGAAGTTTTCCTGGAAAATGTCATCTGTGATGCCGACACATACACTGAATAGACCAAGAGGAAGACTGTGACTGCCACGGACATAGTGTATATCCTGAAGCATGGGGGCTACACCACGTATGGAGTCGGCGGCTAAGCCTCTTAGAAGAAAGCTAGAATTGCTGTTCAACCCAAAGGCCTGTGTCACGTAGTGGCAGAGTAGATGCTGAAAGGGAGAGTGAGTTGGGTGTGCCCAGGGTTTTTTCCATGGTTCCTCTCCCACTTGTGGTGGGAGAAACCTCCCTAAGGTTCGTTGTCTAGCTGTAATTTGATAGACAACACGGGTAAAGAAAGACAGCTGTTTATTTGCTCGAGCAAAGACCATAAAGCCAGCAAAAGGCAAAATGGCCCCCCCTAAAGGGTGAGGCGATCTTTTATACTTATTACAACAAGGCAAGACTTCATGGTTAACAAAAAAAGCAATACTTGGGCGGTGCTCTTCAAATCTTTGTAACAGCATATTTCTATTAAGCTGAACTAGCACTTTTTAAAAGCTAAAAGTTAAGTAACAGTAACATTATAATATGTTAGCAAAACCTTACACAGTAGTAGATACTTCTCAAGGACACAACCACTGCACCCAGAACAATGGTTTCCCTGTCTTATCTTACTTCTTGCTGTAGCTGATTTTTCAGCGCACAGACACAGAGATACTTGCTGCTTTTAACTCAGATCCACTTTTTAACTCAGAAAATGCTTAATACAGTTAAAATGATTACTTGACACAAGCAAAGGCTTAGCTATCAATCTGCCTTGTGGTCAGCTGCATTGCTAGGCCACAGGTCATGCCTTGTATTCAGCTGTAAAGCTAATACTTCTTAATAATCTAAATTATTGTAAACCTAACAGTATGCTTATCAGAAAACTATTCTATTTCAGGGTAATGACAAACCTGCACACTACACACTTGCAGCCTTCAGCATTTAAGGCAGGGGTGGGCAAAATGGTGGATCTGGCTGGTTGCTGGACTCAATTTCCCAGCAGCCCCTGCCTACATCTCTGTGGCCAGTTTCCATGGAGACCCCAGGAGCCCTGATAGTGTGGGGCTAGGCTTTCCACAATATCGTTGGCAGGGCGCACAGCAGGGCAGGGAGCTGCTCTGGGGCTATGGCTGGGATCTTGCAGTGGTGCCAGCATGGCGCACCGGGGTTTGCGGGCAGCAGTTTGCAGCTCAGCCCCAGCTCTGGACCACGTTGTCACGGCCACAAGATCCTGGCCTCTGCCGCCGGCAGGCGGTCACCGTACCCCCCACACCCAGCCTCTGGGGGCAAGTGGTGTTCATGGGTCAGGGATTGCTGGGAAATGGAGTCTCCTGCAGGGCCGATCTGGCCCATAGGCCAGCCTTTGCCTGCCCCAGATTTAAGGTCTAGCAAGTTCTGATTCAGAGGCTGTGTCCTTAACTGTCATGCCCAGTACCTCCCGATGCCCCTTTCTCTCCAAGAATTTTCCCAATTCCTTTTTCTTTTATTTTGTGTGTCAGGCCAAATTAACCAAAGCCGAATCAGTTCTGAATTCTGTCTACTGAGCAGAGCTAAATCATTCAAGTCCACATGATGCTACCAGTGGCAAGTATCCTCCCTCCCAGACTTCAGCCTGGGGCTTCAGGTACGCCCAAATCCATGGCAGGCATCCTATGTGCAAGCCCCAAACCCAGAGGCCTTGGGGTTCAGATGCCCCCTAGTCTCACTTGCCCCTAGCCAAAAGGCTGTCAGAGCAAGCTAGAGGGAAAGCCTGTGAGCAATCCCCCATCACCATAAATTGTGTAGCCAGAGGGAGACTGGATGATGGTACGCCCCCAAGCCAGTCTCTTTGACCACAAGCAGCCGGTGTCTGTGGTACTGAAATACAGAGCTATTTTTTCTGGTGGTGTTAAGCAGCCAGCTTAAAAGTAATGGCAAGTTTGTCCCTGCGATCCGGGACTCTCATTACTGTTTTCTACTTTGCTATCATAAAAAATGGCTTATCTTCACCCTGCCACTGTGTGTGTGGGGGGGTGGGGGTGGGGGGGGCATTGTCTGCATGTCTATGCGTGTCTCTGTGTCTGTGTGGCATGCACCTACTGGTGTGGGGGAAGAGAGTGTCCTCTTTTTTGAACCTGGACATACGGTAACCCTATGCAGACAGAGAGAGGGGGAGAGAGCTTTTTCCCTATGCTGGGAGGCCTAAGGAGGTGCCCTCTGACCCACTGAACCTTTCTTGGGCACCTGGGCCAAGGAGATTTTCCAGGTGGCCTTGGTGTTTTTCCTGCTTTTCCCCCCGCACTAAATGGAGCCCGTGCAGAGTCGGGCTCGTGTCCTATTTTGTCAAGCATGAGCGACACCAGCGCACCCCCTCTCTGGTCCGGGGCGCCGTCGAGGCCCCCAGGCGGGGCAGGCCGGCGGCGCGGCCTTACTGCTGTTCCCCCGCCGGCCGCAAGGGGCGCGGGCGGCTGCACTGAGCGGCCGGGGGAGTGTCCCTCCTGCGCCCGGGTCTCGCGCACTCGGCGAGCCGGGTTATGGAGTTACGGCGCCTGCGCAGTGCAGATTTCGTACCATATGCGCTGGGTTGCGTGCGGATGTGGTCGGCCGGAGCCTGCTGAGGCGGACGCGGAGGGACGATCCCACAGCGCCCGCCGCCG
>NW_005842190.1:1239835-1243429 GCF_000455745.1 Alligator sinensis
GGGGTTGTGTGGAAGCAGGCTGAGAGCCGCTGGCCTGACACCTCTGCCTCGGATGCTGGAGAACAGAGCTGAGGAAACCCTGAGGGCTCCTTGCAAAGTGTGTGCTGCGATGAGGGAGGTGGGGAGGGTCCTTCTCTGAGTAGGGGTGGGACTAGATGCCCACACTCCTCCCTTCTGTGATTCAGTGTGGCTGTATGTGCTGGGAGAGAGCTTGAGGGCCTCAGGGAGGGGGAGGGGGTATGGAGCTAGCAGTGTAAATGATCAAATCCTTAAGGACGTGTTTGCTGCAATCCCTCCATGTGAGGGTTCTCTGCCACACTGCACACAGATGGATCTTGAGGTGACTGAAGAGTCCAGTCCTTGAGGCACCGACCCATCCGCAGAAGTTGCAGGGCTTCCCGCAGGGGGGAATAGGCCGTAGTCTGAGATTCCTGTCTGGTTCCTTCTTCCTTTCCCTCTTCTTGTGTGTGGAGAGGTAGTCAGCTGTGTTCAGCTGGAGTCAGGTAGAAGTCAGGGCCCAGTTGCACCTGACAGGCTGGTTCAGAGATGAATAAGCATTAGAACCTGATGAAGTAAGCAGCTGCTTACAAGAGCTAATGCCAGTGTTTCTCAACCCGTGTGACCCGAAAGTGGGTTGTAAGAATATATGAAAGGATCTCAAATAAACTTTAAAATGGATTCTCATTTAAAGGATAAAAACATGGGAAACCATGGCTTTTCCCTTGTAGGCTGGCAGAGTTCCAGGCTGCCAGAGGCTGCTTGTGCCCTCCCTCCTGCCCCACACACTGGGGGCTTGGGGGTGGGAGGCAGCAGGTGGGAAGTGAGGGGCACTGCATTGGGACTGGCTACTGATGTTTACAAATAGGTCCTGGTACAAAAAAGGTTGCGAACCACTGGCTTATGTGTTGCTGAATTAGTCTACATGATGTAACTCTGCCCTGCCAGACTTCCATCATTAAAATACTAATCTGAAGGTCATATCAGGCTCCTCGGCTTTGAGGTACGTCTGTCAGCCTCATTTTGACCAAGCAGTGAATTCCATGAAAGCTGTTAAATCTACCAGGAAGATCACTGAATGAGCCTTTTGGCAAGAGCAGACATACTGGTTGAAATCCTTATAGCGCCTAATACTCCTTTAATCATACTCTCTGCAGTTAGTGCTGAAAGGAGCTGAACAAGTGGAAAGGACTCGAGTAAATACACAAGTTCAGCCTTTTTTGTTTTGTGATGTCTTTGACTGGACTGAAAATGTTTTGTTGTCCAAATGGATATCATGAATGTTCTTCATGTTCAGGACCTCGTACTTTGGACATATCATTTGTTTCTGACTGAAAATGTCCATAGCTTGGTAATTATTTGAAAATGCAACTTTTCTAGTGTGTTCTTATTCCCTTTTTATTTCTAGGCCTTTATTTTTGAATAGGTGTATGCTGTACCCCAGACCTGATGGAAAATGCTGAAGTTCTAAACTGTTTAGTCTTTGTTTTCCCAGCTGCTATGTAAGCTAACTTCCCCTTCTGGTGTAGCCCCCTCTTAGTTTGCTTATAGTGCAGATCTGCCAAGTTGACATAAGGATTTCCATTTTTCATATGTTGCTTCAGAGATTCTGTTGCCGTCTGCTTGACCTGCCTATTTTGTACCTTACTAGGCAAGCTGGATATGGTGCCTAGAGGAAAAGAAGTGCGATGGGGTTTGAGGAAGAATTGCAGAGTGGATGGGCTACATGCTCTTGAGGAAGTACTACCTCCAGTATGTTAGATTGCACTGCTGTCATGCCTTTCAAGCTCCGAAGCCTTGGGTTTGACTGGTGTGCTGGGGGGGAGAAAATATGCAATAGGCTTTCTCTGCTTTGTATCCCTGCTCCCCTTCTCCTTTTGCAGAGGACAGCTAGGCATGGATCTTGAGTAGTTGTGGGAGAGTTAATGAGAGAGCAAGAAAGGATGCATGTCTGAAAAGAGGACCAAGCGAAAAGACTGGATCTGGATATGTTTGGAGGGGGCAGGAGAGAGGATGGGTATTGATGTTCTGCAAGGCCTTCATTCTCTACAGCTGTATCCTTTAGGAGCACACCAATAAGGATCTTTAACCAGCCATATCAGCTGATACTGATCTGATTCCAGATATGCAGCCTGGAGGCTTGAAGAGGCTGGTAAGTCAGTTGGGGGGGAAGGGGTGTGTGGAGGAGGGTTAGTGGGGGGCAGATCGAGGCCTCTGTGGTGAGGGAGGGAGTGGGGCTGGGGCATGAGAAAGTGCTTCCCAGCTGGGGTGTGGCATGGGATGGAGCTGTGGGCAGCTGGTCCAAGGGCTGCAGGAGGGTGGGGAGGAGGGGGGGCAGCTCCTGTCTCTGTGAACACCTCTGGGGAGGCATGGGGGGCATGTGCCTCTGGATCTGTGTGCAGGTTGAGGACAGGCTGCCAGCTGTGGGCTCAAGGCAGGGGCTGTGCCAACCTCTTCCCATCAGGGGGGCTGTACTTGGGGTGGGTGGCGGCGGTGCTGGGGGGGAGCTTATGGGGAGGATAGCAGCCACCCCAAAATTCACCGTAGCCACCCCGTAACCCTCTCCTAGCGCCACTGCCCACCCCGAGCACAGCCCTGGCCCAGCCCCCCCAGGAAGAGGCTGGCGCAGCCCCCAGCCCAGAGCCTGCAGTGGGTAGCCTGCTCTCCCCGTGCACAGATCTGGAGGGCACATGCCCCTCATACTTCCCCCAGGGCCCACGCAGAGGTGGGAGCTGCTCCCCTGCGTGCCCCCCCCCCCAACAATCTGTCTGCAGCTCCATCCCAAGCCCTGCCCTGCCACAGCTGGTCTGCCCCTACTCCTTTCCCTCACAGACTTACTGGCCAGATGCTGCTCTCCAAGTCGCTGGGCTGCATTCCTGGCCATGCGCATGCTGTAGCTGCATGCATGCACATGGCGTATATCAGCAACGTTATTGGCTACATCAGCCAAAAAATCCGATTGCCGATAATGTCAGTTTTCCTTTTATCGGTGCTGATACAATATGGATCAATATATCGGTGTACCTGTAGTATCCTTGCTGTCTGGATTTGCCTGATCATTCCTTTTAGATCAGCTTTTGTATCTGTAAGAGTCTTTGGCTCACTAGAGAGAGATGAGGCTTCCAGGGGTGGAGTCGGCAGCTTCAAATTCCCTTCTTTCTATTGAAAAGACAATGGCTCTGTTAGATGCTCAATTTTTCCCTGACCACCTACTACAGGGGTGGGCAAAATATGGCCAATGGGCTAGATCCAGCCTGTGAGGCCATTCTTTCCAGGATGCGGGGCCCCTAAAAAATTTAGAAAATTAATATTGATCTGTCCTTGGTTCCTGTCAAAAAATGACAGAAATCAGGGGGAGTAGGATCCAGGGGAAGCCTGGTGGGTTCCTGCGACAGCAGAGCCTGCCTGGCCCTGCCCCCGCAGCTGGAAGCCCCACAAGGGGCTTCTAGCCTGGGACCATGTGAGTGCACCATGCTAGAAACTCAGGTAAGGGGAAGGGTGGTGGAGGACCCTGGGCAGGGAAGGAACCTGGGGAAAAGCGGCCCCTCGCCTGCCCAGTGGTCCGTGCTCCCTGCTGCAGCGGCTCGCAGCCTGCAT
>NW_005842190.1:1243712-1257714 GCF_000455745.1 Alligator sinensis
GCTACAGGCGGGTGCTGAGTGCAGGGAAAAGTGGCCCCTTGCTCGCCCTGCGGCCAGCACCCTGTGCTGCAGCTGCTTACAGCCTAAGTGGCTGCAGCAGAGAGTGCCAGCCACGGGGCAGGGGATGGACCGCTTTTCCCCACGCTCAGCACCAGCTCGTCCCCTGCCGTTGATCAGGGGTCAGGGCTGCACGCTGCCCCCCACCTGTACTGCAGGGCTGGAGGGGCACTGGGAGTGAGCAGGTGCACAGGGCCCACATCGGTGTCCTGGGGCCAGCGCAGGCAGGGCCCAGAGCAGGGCGGCAGGAGTACAGGGTCCTGGCTGGCAAGGGCTCTATGGAGCTGGACCAGCTGTCCCCTCTCCCTACCGCTGCAGCCCAGCCCAGCTCCACAGACATCTGTCAGCCTGAGCCCTGCTCTGGGCCCCACTGGTGGTGGCCCTGAGTTATTGGTCCCAAGATATTGGGACATTGGTCCCAAGATGGTGACCATGGGGCGGGGCTGCCCATGCGGCCCTTGACAGCTTGCCAAAACTGGGTAAGCAGCCCTCTGCCTGAAATAATTGCCTGCCCCGACCTACAAGTATTCTAACCACCATCAGGTTCTCGACCCTGACTGTTGTTCTTTCACAGGTCGTCTCTCTTGTCTGTAACACTCTTCTCATGGGCTCTCCTCGCCTGACATTGCTGTTTGGTGGCATCTTTCATATCCTGCAGTATCTGAGGGGCACAAATTGCAATGAGGAGGCACGTGGCAAAACTGTGGGGCTTGAAAAAGGGCTGAAGACTTCTGTCCAGCACCTGAATGATCTGTGACATGTTGGAATGCAGATATTCTTTACTCTGCTGCTTCTCTTTCTAGCCTTGTAACTCAAACACTTGTGCCTTGTATGTTCATTTCCTTCTACCATAACCCTGTTGAATATGTCATGGTGGGTGTGTGTTCATGAGCAGAGGAGCATGTTGGAGTAGGTTTAATGGAAGGAATGTGAGTATGTCAGTAGGCAGAAAACACAAGTCCCTGTAGAGAGGGACAGCTGGGGAGGAGGAAGACTGACAGCATTGGAGCTGCACAGGAAACTATAGGAAAGAGAGTGCAGTGCAACCCCTTGTTTTTAACAGTTCCCAAGTGCAGGAATTTACTTTTTTCTTATTCTGATGATGCAGCCAATTGACTAATCCTATTATGGTGAACCCTCTTTTCAGTGACCTTTGAAACTACCTGTCCAGTGAAGTTTTTTTTTTTTTTTACAGTGAAGTTGTACCATAATAACAAAACAGCATGATATTAGTGTTGAGATTATATACAAATCCATTTCTACTGTATAACTGCCTAATACTGTATATTAGTCATGTAAAAGCTTAACTCTGACCATTATTCCATATACTAATAATTCGTTATAGATTTTTTTTCAGTTGAAATGTGTTTGTAAAGAACAGTGATCCCCAGCTAGGGTCTTGTGCCCTGTGGTGCCTTGAGATCCTTTCAAGGGTGTCATGCAATGTCAGCACTGTTAGGTATGCAAATGTGATATATGAGAGAAACCCAGAAACGTCAATTGGGCATTTATAGAGAGAAAAACATTCTGTGTTGTGGTTAGGGGTGCACCAGTAAAGATTTTTTTGGGGCCAGTACTGGGTCGATTATTGACCAGCCATATTGGCTGATACCAAGCTGATTGTCAATATGTAGCCCAGCAGCATGGAGAGCAGTGTCCGGCTGGTAAGTCTGTTGGGGGTTGAATTTTGGGGTAGCTGTAGCCGCCCCCTCCCAGTGCTGCTACCACTTGCCATGGCCTGAGCACAGCCGCTGGGAAGAGGCTGGAACATCCCCAGCCGCAAGCACGCAGTGGGCAGCCCGCTTTCATCCTGTGCAGAGATCCGGGGGGGGGGCAGAAGCCCCCATGCCTCCGCTGGGGGTGTGTGCAGTGGCAGGAGTGCCCCGGTGCCCCTCTGGACAAGCCGCCAGCTCTGTTTTGTGCCCTGACCCACCCCATCTGGGCAGCGCCTGCCCCAGCCTCAGCCCTTCCTTCTCCGTGGGGGCCTCAGTCTGCCGCCACCGCCCCCACCCCAACTTACTGGCTGGACACTGCTCTCCAAGCTGCTAGGCTGCACTCCGAGCTGCATGCATGCTGCGGCCCTTTGCATGCATGTGGCATTTACCGGCAACATTATTGGCGACATCAGCCAAAAAAAGCCGATTGGTGATAATGTCCGTTTTTGCCGATAATGTCAATTTTTCTTTTATCGGTTCTGATAAGATATGGACTGATGTATCGGTGCATCTCTAGTTGTGGTCCTTCTGAGTTGAGTCAAAAATGGTTGAGAACCACTGGAACAGAGATTGTATTTATCCACATGAGTCAGGATTTTGAATAATGTGGAAAAACTGCATGTGTTGTGGTCAAGGGAGTTTGTGAAGGTGAACAGTAAATGTATTCAAGTGGCATATTTGTCTTAACTTTCTCAGATTTTAATGGTTGTTTGCTTGCATAGTTCATTCATTAACTAACTTCCTCTTAAAATAACTAGAAATTGAAGAGTCTCTTATTTTCCCTGCGCTGGAGTACTGCAGAAGCCAGGGAGTTCTGATGTAGAATTAAATTCCACGTGGCTGTGGCATAGAGGGCTTTGGCTGTGGAACAGACCTTGAAGGAGCTTTGCACTTTCTATAGGAGTTTCTTGAACAGAAATTCTTGTCTGTGGAGAGGAGTGGTTGTGAGAAAACAGACTTCCAAGCACTGTGCTTTGAATTCCAAACTCATTTTGTTCCCATAGCATACTACTGTATACCTACTACCCCATACCATTTCTAAGTATACTGGTATAGACCTTTATACTGCTCTGACGCTGAGCAGTATAATGTTGTGGAATGGTTTCTTGGCTAAATTCTAATCCCCTCCTAGTGTCGTTAGCCTGTGCTTTTTCTTAATGCTTAATCTTTAGCTGCATGTGTACTTACTCTTTAGATGCCCTTTGGCATTACCTAGGTATAATGCTGATCATTGGTATGGGGTGGCTTTGAAGGTGTAAATGCCAACAACAAGACTGCATCTCAATTAAGACTTGTGCTGTGCTATTTGTATTATATATTGCTTGTTTTTCTGGAAGTTAAATTGCTAGTGTCATCTATTAATCTTTGTCCCGGAGCAGTCTTCCTCTTGTGTGTGGTATTTTGTTGTTGTGTTTTGTTTGTTTGTTTGTTTTTGGAGCCAAATAATTTTTTCAGTGCAGCACAGGAAACTCTTGTGAATCCAATAATAAATAGAAGCCTACTATCACCTGTAGATTTTACTGCATGACTTTCTTCTAAGTATTTAGAAGAATATTTCTATTTTTATGCTGCCAGATAATGTACAGTAACTGCCCCAGTGTACTTCCTAACATAATACTGCCTTGCACAGAGCTTCCTAGAACTGCAGTAGAGAGAAGCTGATGGCCCCTTGAAGTCCCATGGATATGTTGCTGTACAAGTCTAATGTGAGGCCTGCTGGGACAAAATACAAGTTAATGGCTCCATTAATAAACTTTTACCCTTGAGGGTTTTTGACGTGTTGATGTAAACTTGTCAGTCTTTACTATAAATGAAAAATTATCTTTGTTAGATGATTTGGTGGGTCCATTGGGACAAGTCATGGTGCCATCTACAGATTGGAAATTTGTTGGTCTGCTATCACGGATCCTTAAATATAGGCACTAGATGGCTATTATGTAACCACAAAAGAAAACCAATTTCCAACTCAAATCTTGGCTGGCCTTGTGCACTGCTTAAGGTTTAGTTCAACTTCATAATGGTTTAGTTACTTTTTGCCCAAGTTGTGAAAACCAGTATGTGGGAAATCACAGGAAATGGAAACATTCTTTTTGTAGTGTTCAGAATATCTCTTTAAATACTGTCAATCAAATTGAAAAGGTTTGCAACATACTAAGCCTTAATGTTAAGGTTGGCATCTTCAGCACATAGTCAGAGGACTCTGTCCATTGTAATTGTACTATCGTTGGTTACTTTTCTGTGGTTTCTTCTAACCCCGCCCCCCACTAGTTTCTTTAGTGAATCTACTAGCACTTTTATGATTTTTACTGCCCAGATTTATGCTTGCATTGCTTTTAAAGAGAAGAGATACTGGGACAGTCAAAGTCTTCCCATGTATGTGACATTTATATGTAATGATTGCATTGCTGTGAAATTTCATATTTCTGAAAGCTGTTTTAAAACTATAAAAATCACTGCTTGGTGTACTTATACTTCAGGTGGTGCTTGCAAAGGGCCTGAGGATACAGTCTGTACTGTGCAGTGCAGCACTGCGTTGAGGCATGCCAGCTCCCAAACCAGAAGCAGTGTCATTGCATTAGAGGTGCAGTGCACATGTGCTGGTTTGCTCTTGTGTGTCCCTAATGCAGCTGTTTTGCTTCTGATTCAGGAGCTGCAACATTCAAGGTAGATACTGTGTGTTTTAGCCTTGTGCTTTATGGGCCTGTCCTGAATTTCTTTCTAGCTGTCTGCATATAATCTTCCAATACCGCTGCTTATGGTTAGAACCTCTTGGAGCAAATATTAGTTTTAATTGGTATTTGCATATTTCTGCTACTTGGGTCATTTAGTGAAATGCTTGTTTGCCTACCAAATAGAGTCTAGGCCACTGCTTCCCAAACTCTTCTTCAGCATGACCTAATTTCCTCAGCATGGCCTCTCGCTGCCGACCTGCAAACACCCTGGCTCTGCTGGTGCCACTTGCCTCCCACTTCCCCCAGGTGCCCCAGAGCCAGGGCACCCAGCCCCCTGCCCCCCACCCCCTGCAGTGCTGAAGCTCTGGCTGCTGCCTGTGGGAGACAGTGGCTACTGCTGCCGGAGTGGAGTGTGGAGCCTGGTTCCTGCCGTCACCTCCCCTGTGGTTGACACGGCTGTAGCATAGCAGAGCCCGTGGAGGGGTAGTGGAGGATGCAGGCTGCTTGCTGCGGGCTTGGGGCTCCTCACTCTGTTCCCCCCCACCAGGGGCTCCACAGCCCAGGAGGTGAGACCTGTGGCAGGACCGAGCGCCCTGCCACCAAGCTGAGGCTCCACCTGCCTGCCTGGCTGCAGCAGGGGCACAACTCCAAGCTGCTGCACCTCACCTTGGCCATGACAATGCTGTGCTTCCTCCTGCACTGGGTCTCACCTGCTGGGCTGCGGAGGTGGGTCCTGCCTGGAGCTGGTCCAGCTGCATTGCAGCTCCACACCCTGCTGTGGCCGCAGAAATCTTGGAGGGCGTGCAACCCTGACTGCTGATGTTGTGACCCCATTTGGGGTCACGACCCGTAGTTTGGGAACTGCCCCCGCTCCCCCCGGGCCCTGCAAAGGCTGATATGCAGTGGGCCCTGCACACCCCTAGGGACACCTCTGTCCACATGTGACCCTGGGGGCTTTAAGAATTTTTCTGAACATCTACTATATAAGACTTTTAGTATTCCTTGCCTGTTTAGCATGTTTTCTTTGATCAAAATAAATACTTTTGCACTGAAGGGGGAAAGGGTGCCTACACCACTTCAGCTGTTAGGTATTTGACTTCAAAATTCTACCGAACAAAAGTTGCTCTTTAAATCCTAACAAAAACTACTTTTTGTTCCAATATGCGTTTGTTTTCTTCTTGTTTGAGATCCTACCCTTCTAGCTCAAGGGTGGGCAAAATGCGGCCCGGGGGCTGGATGTGGCTCGCCAGGCTGTTCTATCTGGCCTGCGGGGCCCCTAAAAAATTTAGAAAATTAATATTAATCTGCCCTGGGCTGCCTGTCATGCTCGATGGCTTGCCAAAACTCAGTAAGCGGTCCTCCGCCCCAAATAACTGCCCACCCCAGTTCTAGCTCCTGAGCTTATTTATGGTCTTTTGGGTAAAACATTTTTATGTCAAAATAAGAAGGAAAATGCCTGTTAGGTCACCTATGTATGCAGATAAGGAAGGTAACACTCCAGTTCATGGGAGCTCCTTAGAATAGTGAAAATAACTCTCCCCCGGGGACCATCCCCTTTATTCTGTAGCCGAAGATACCTCCATAGCCTGTCTGAGGAGCAGGAGACTGATCAAGGATAGTGTTTTTTAAATGTCTCATGGTTTTCTAGAGCCAGTGGGTAAGCTTCCTTTAGTCAGGTAACTTTCCTGATTAAAATCGAAGTATAAGTGGCATTAAACTGATCACTTAGTTATTTTCTTGAAGAGAAACAGAAACCTTGTTTAACTTAAAACACCTAAAGGTAGTTTTAGGTATATACATATCTTGTTTTTTATTTTATCATTTTATAGTCTGTTTCTATTTGAAATACTTTTTTATGCTGTTTGGGCTTAAGACCCCCACAAACAAATGGTAAAACTTGCCTACAGGAAAGACTGGTGGAATCGACTAGACTCAAAATAAAATCAAATGAACAAAGCAAAACTTTCCCTTTTCCTAGTCTTTAACTTTCAGTGCCCAACAACAGGTAAACTAATTGAAGTGATTTTCTTAATACCACTTTTAAAACCATTCAGGCAGTACCCGTGTCACTCAAATGATGAAGTGGTGTTATTGGAGTTGCTTCCTCAAAATGAATTTCATGCACATTCATTTTAGGAATGTGAGCGGTGAGTATACCATCCTGCTGCAGGGTGATGCAATTTTCTTGTTCTGTTGCTTTGTGTATGCCTCCTGGTTTAAAAAACTGGAAGGCGTCTTAAAATTTGTTGTCTTCCACTTACTGAGTTGACCAGTTAAAAGAACAATTCCCCCCCCTTTTTTATTTAAGTGAGAGTCTTTAGAGTAAGAGCTCTACATTTTATTTTGTCATAGATAGCTTGTCATTTGAAATAGCTTTAAATCCAGACCTGCTTCAGTAGTCTGCTGGGTTTTCTTTTTGTTTTTTTCTCTTCTGCTTTTGGTGAGTGGCTATTTGTAGAAAATGCTTGTCATCTTTATTAACATACATGGATCCTTGTTAACCTTTGCTTTAGTTTTACTAGATGATTTTCTTTTTGACTCTGGGATTTAAAAAGGACCTCAGACCAAATGCTCCTGTTACTTCTGGTGCTGTCTCATGATGAATTTAATAGAGTTCAGCTGCTGTAATAGAGAAGAATCCGGCTGTTCCTTCACATACAGGCAGTCCTTGAACTTACGACACAATTGGTTCCTGAAAACTGCTTCTTAAGTTGAAACGTTGTAACTCAGAACCAATTTTATCATAAGAAACAATGTTATAAGTGGGGGATTGGTTCCTGAACCAAGGCCTGATACCCTATTTTCACCCAAAATACCCCTGAATTTTGTACCCGATCAATTATAGATGAGTAACATAGCTACATTAATGTATTTATATTGTAAATAGCAATCATATTGATTTGGAAGGACCTCTTTGAGGTGACTTTGCTGGACTTTTTGAAGGGCTCTTGGTTGGACGTTTTGAAGGGTTCTTGGCTGGAGTCTTCTCAGGAGTCTTGTCTGCTTTCTTAAAGAAAGTGTCCAAGGAAGTTTGGACAGATATTTTCCAGGAAGATAAGTGATGCAGCGAACTTGTTCGCTGGCATGGCGTTGCATCGGATCAAGTGTTGTAAGTCAAAACTGGTGTTGTAAAGTTGAAACAGGGTGTCAATTTAGAAATGTTGTAAGTGTGAAACATTGTAAGTTGAGGACTGCCTGTACAACTGATAAATCCCATGGCTCCACTCCCTTACCTTAATTCATATATAGTTTAATTGCCTTTTCTGTTCCCGCTTAACTTACTGATAACTATCCAGGAGAATAATTTTGTTCATAATGTCCATCCATGTAAACCTAGCTTTAGCCTCTGAGTTTAGGGTATGTGGTAACATTGGTAAAAAGATGTGGTTGTTAAAGGTATGAAATATGGACTCCACAGACTACTGGTTCTAGTTGTGTATAGCTTTGGAAAATAACTCAAAAGAGATTTTCTTTCCAACAATGGTGTAGTTCATATGCTTATCTCTTCTCAAAGGGGCAGTGGTGTAATGACTCCACTTATCATGTTGGCACATAAGGCTATCATGGGCTGAAACCTGTGTGGTTAGGCTGAAGGAGGGTGGTGGGCAAGGAAGGGAAATTTAAACAGCTGAAGGTCAGTGAACAAGGGAAAAATCTACCAAATTGATATTCTTGTAGCAAAAGTATGGTCTCATATTTAAAATGGGGGACTGGGAGTCAGGTGTCTAATGTACTTCTCTGGTGCTTGTTATGGATTTGCCATGTAATGTTGGGCAGGTTGCTTACATTTCTGTGCAATAGGTTCCCATTTATTAAACGCAGATTTTACCGCTTGCCATACCTACAGCATGAGTTTAGAGATGTAATGCCACAAAAATCCTTGTGTTGAATACAATTTACATATGCTGAATAGTTGCTGGTGCTTGCACTTTGGTAGAATTTAAAAAAGGGAACATAGGTAACAGCATTCTTTTACCTTCTGGTTGGAGATCATGGTTGAAATTGAAATGTGTGTGAAATATTATTTTGATGATGATAATGTAGGCTGGGGGAACTTGTTTTTTTTGCTTTTACCTTATTGCCTCTGAAGTATCAGGGCTTGAAAACTTCTTGCATCAAGGCTTGAAAACTTTTCTGGCCCTGGCAGGGATTTACCTTATCCAACACTGCAAAATCCTAATCTTCTAGTTAAAAAAAACAAAACACACAACCCGCGGAGCAGAGAGAGGGGACACACTTTCTAGCCTTCGCAGAGACAGCATTCCAAGGATCAGTGAAGTGTAAAATCACTCCTTTTGTCTGCAGGCAAATGCCAGGGAAATTCGGGAAAGGCTGACATGCACATTAGTGCACAAAAAATAAAACAGATTACATGTAAATGATAAAACATAACTTCTTTGTCATATAACATGTGAATTGTGATGAACTCTGGCCCATTAATGGCTTTAAATGGAATTTCAAAGTTTGAATTGTTGCAAAAGGTTGCATCAGAAAAGGAATTTGCCCCTAAACCAAACTTGCTTCTTGTGGCTTAGAAAATGCACACACAAGTCAGATGATCTATTTTGAATCTGTTTTCATTGGCTCCAAGTACAGAGAACTGAGTTGATGCTAGTAATCAAGTTTTAAATAACTTGTCCTTTGTCTCTTCTAAAAAGAGAGGTCTATTTTTTTTGTATGTCTAAGCAGTGGAATAGACTGCCTGAAAAAAGCCTGCTTATCCCTAGAAGGGATTTTCCACATTTCTGACTCAATAGCTTGCAACTGCTTGGAATCCTGTAAGTAGGAGACCTACGGGATAGTTCATCAACAGCTGGTTGAGGAGAGGTAGGTATTATTTCTTTGCTTATTCATTTCATTAACTCTACTTGAAATGCTTCCCAGATAAGGACTAATACTGTGATTCCTTTTCTGAACCTTTCTCATAGCTTAGTTTGAGTGGATCCTAGAAAAAAGCTTTGTTAAGATAGTGAAATGCTGAAAAAAGGCCGTATAGGGATGTTATGAAATCTTCCTTACCTCAGGTATTCAAGGGCAGGTTAGACAAACATTTATCACACTGATCTAGGTATCCTGATGGAGGAGACTGGACTAGAAGATGTCTTGTGGTCCTTTGCAGTCCCACATGGTTGTGGTTTGACTGAAAACACAAACCGTTCTATAATACAAACCTTTTAATGCTTTGACATCTATTAGACTAGAACCTACAACTTTGAAATTTGACATTAATGGGGAGGGCTGCAGTTTTGGATAGGGACTTCAGAACATGGTGTTGAAAAGCACCCCAGGGTGACTGATCCTGCTACTGCATCAGGACTACTAATGTTAATCCAGTCAAATTTTGCCAAGCCTCCAGCAACTCCAAGCATTCAAGGAAAGGAAAAAACAGTAGGGTTCTCACCAGTGCATCTGAATCAGTAGTAACACTGGGGAATATTTTGGGATATAATTCCCTGTTGTAAGCAGGTCTCATCGTAGCCCTGTGTTATCTTGGGGTCTATCTCTATATTTACTAGAAGGAACATCTAAGCTTTTTTTTTGTGTGTTCATTTTACCTTAATTTTCCAGCAAGTTGTTTGTGTCTGTGTGTGTGTGTGAAATATTGAAGGTGAATGATCTGGTAAAGAAATATCAATGCTTATTTTTGGGGACTATTGTTTATTTAACTATTTGTTGGAGCTTAAATTTTTGCACAGCTAAAAGTAACGTGTTACTTTTTGATAATGGCATACCACTTGGGAAGCTTTGGCTGTTAAGATATTTAACATTGTCAGTTTCCACTCAGTTTTTCAGAAGTTTCTCAGTGTTCGTTGTGTTTTTACTGAAGTCCGAGTTCCTGACACAGACTGATCTCTCTGGATTTTTCTCCTGAGAGAGCAGGGACTCTCTTTGGAGAAACTGAATGTCTGTTGAAGCCTTTCGAATGGCTTCTGTTAGGCTTGTGCTTCTGGGAGAAGTATTAAACAAGATGATTGTTTAGAAATGTGCCGTAATTTTAGGAGAATACACTTCTTCAGAAGCCAGATTTTCCTTGTAGTATTTTCCAGATACGGTATCAGATATTTAGTAGACTAAATTCCAGCTGTTTCCATGAATGAATTGCAATAAGCAGGCAGATGCAACATTTCAGAGTGTACAGTTCTGAAGTAGTTTTGACTTGGTTGCTTGTGGACATGATGTATTAGAGAGAAAGCTGAGGGCTGGTAGCAAATCCTGCTGCTATTTCCGGATTATCTGATTGCTAGATGTGATGCAAGTAGCACGTTAGACATGAACATGCAGTGTATTTAGTTGCAAGAAGCAAAATAGGAAAAGCTGTTTCAGACTGAAACTAATGTCACAGTGTGAGGAGTCAAGGGAATAGTCCCCCTTTAAGGTTCGGAGGTAATTGAATATGGAATATTTTATTTTTTTGCATTGGATACTAAACTTAGAAGCATCTTCCTTAAATTTGTCAATAGATGTGAAGCAGGCATAGTTTATGTATTCTCAGCAGTATTGAGGTGAGACAGCGAAACTTGTTTAGGTAAAGGAAAAGCATTTAATACTCAAAATAGAGGAATTATTTTAAGTGATTGAGAGTAAAACTCAAGGTAATAGAGTTGAATTATGAGCAGGGATCCTGGTTTTCTCTGATTTAAAAAAAAAAATCCCTAATTTTTGGTCTAAAAAAACCAAACTCAAAGCCTACATTTTTCCATGATTAAAATGAAACACCATCTCTAAAATGAAACATCATCTCTATATCTCTAGAGAGATATAGAGATGGTGTTTCATTTTAATCATGGAAAAATGTGGACTTTGAGTTGTTGGAGGTTTTTTTAAACTGAAAACTGGGAAATTTTTTAATCGGAGAAAACCAGGATCCCTGCTTATGAGGAAAGATTAGGTCACATGTGGAGAAGCTTTATGAGAATAGAATTTGTCAGACTGGAAGTAATATAATTCTAAGTGAAGGGGGAAATGTACAAATTAAGAAAAGGCTGTTGTTACTTGTCTTTACTTATTTAATATCTCCAAATTTCCTATTCTTTCTCAGAGAGGGGTGCTAGGTTTAACAATTGCAAACTGTAATAATATTAATGTCTGTTATGATGCACAATGATACTGCTTATGATGTAATGGCATTGCTTAGTAGTGTTGAGCCCCAATTATATACAGTCAGGGAGACTTCAGTTTGTGGATCCAGATTCCAATAAATGGGACCTGTGCTATTGAATTAGAAATCTGTATTTTTTTGGTTGTTAAATTGTTGCAAGGTGGCAAATGATACCAGATTTAAGCTTCAGTTCTAATGGTCGGGGAAATTGTTTAACATCCGCGTCTCGCTTTCAACACTCATTTGGTGAGATTGATCTTGGATTTTATCAATTTGTTAGTTTATGTTCAGAAAGCTATATTTGGATTTGTGTGGCTTCCAAACATTTTGGCTGTCACTAACAGTGCCTTCCTTTTTTGTTTCAGTGCCAAAGATGATATTGACATCGATGCTCTTGCAGCTGAAATAGAGGGTGCAGGTGCTGCAAAGGAGCAGGAACCTCAAAAATCTAAAGGCAAAAAGAAAAAAGAAAAAAAGAAACCAGAGTTTGAGTAAATATATATTTTTTTTCTTGCATCATGTTGTTCTGTTATAAATAAACAAACAATGACTTAAATCATGTAATTTTCATATTTTTAGTGAAGATGATATCCTGAAGGAGTTAGAAGAACTGTCAATAGAGACACAAGGAGGCAAAGCTGACAAAGAACCTTCTACGGTAAAGATGAAAGTGGAGGGGTGGCTGAGTGTTTAAATAGGACCTTCGGGAAGGGAACAGATTTTGAGTAGTGGAATTTGGCTTATGAATTACTACCGCACTAAAACTATAGCAAAGTGCCTGAAGTGGGACTTACTGGTTGGTATTTAAAGAAAAATGCATTTAGTCACACTTTTTTGCATTACATGAAAAGAAAGGCTTAGCTTTTATGCATGTGCAGAAGTGACTTATCAAAAACTATTGTTGAAGAAATGTCCTTTATTGTGAACTGTCTTATTTTAAGCACACTTTTGCAGCATTTTTAAACTCTACCTTTGGTAAGAGGCCCTAGTTAGGATCTCTAAAGCTTAGGGTTGAAAATATTTCAATCTTCTGGGATGAAAAATAAAACCTAGTTTAACTGTTTGCTTACCAGGCTGAGAATGACAACGAAGAAATCAGCCTCTCAAAACAAGACAAAAAAAAGAGAGGGAAGGGTAAAAAAGCCAGTTTTGACAATGACTTCGACAGTGAAGACATGGAGGATAAAGATACAAAAGCTAAAAAGACTCAGAAAACAAAAACAGAAGCACTCTCTTGCAGTGATGATGATGATTTTGAATCTTTGCTTAAGAAGGACAAAGGAAAAATGCAAAAATCAAGTAAAAAGCAGGACCTTTCAGAAGAAGATGAAGCTAACGGTAAGAAAAGTAAAGAGCATGCGCAGGCAGCATCCACCGGTGAGAGTGGTGACGAATCAGATGAGTTCTCCCGATCTAAAAAGGGACAAAAGAAAAACCAAAAGGCAAAGCCCAGTCCTGCTGCTGAAAGTGGCGATGAGGAAGAGGAGCCTACATTCAAAGTAAAAACAATGGCTCAGAAGAAGGCAGAGAAAAAAGAGCGTGAAAAGAAAAAACGTGAGGAGGAAAAGGCCAAACAGAGAAAACAGAAGGAGAAGGAAGAAACAGAAGGTGGTAAAGAACAGACAAAACAGAAGGAAGTTCCAAAGAAAGGTGAAGAGATTTCTTCTGACACTATGACAGCTCCTGCCACAGGAGAGGCTCCTACGACAGCAGAAGGTTGGTAACTTTAAAAGAGAAGATTAGAGCAATAGATCTCAGACTGCCTGAAGTCATGGAGCCCTTTCACACCAGCCCAGGGTTCTGCAGAACGCAGTTTGAAAACAACTAGATTAGAGTAGAAATGTTTGTTTTGGTGTTAACTGACATAATTTCCTCAAAAAACTATCAGTTCAAACTGCTTGCAAGCAAGCCAGGAATAGAGGTGCTTGGTAGCTGTATAGCTTTCTTTTTTAAATATATGGCTCACTGTTTGCTGTTTCCTGGCTTGTAGTTGGTCCAGGTGTATGGAGAAGAAATGCCAGATGGTAAATTCCCATTGTACTTTGTTTATAGTTCTATAGTCCAAACATCATTTTTCACTTAATTGTTATTCTTAGTCATCTGTTCATGGACACACTAGATTTTGCCATTGTGATTGCAGATGTATTTCTTTTTCTGCTAGGGCTATAAATAAAAGCATGTGTCAGAAATGCTTCTCATGTTGGGGATTACATAGGTATATAGATTTTCACTTTTAAAATTGTCTTTCTGGCATTGCTGAGTTACCTGACTTTTTTTTCCTCATGTAGCAGATGACAATGAGGGGGACAAAAAGAAAAAAGACAAGAAGAAAAAGAAGGTTGAGAAAGAAGAGAAAGAGAAGAAAAAAGGTCCCAGTAAAGCTACAGTGAAAGCAATGCAAGAAGCCTTGGCTAAGATGAAAGAGGAGGAGGAAAGGGCAAAAAGAGAAGAGGAAGAGC
>NW_005842190.1:1257724-1306417 GCF_000455745.1 Alligator sinensis
AACGCAAAGAGGAGGTACTGCATGTTTCTGTATCATAAGGTTGGGCTGAGGCAGAGGATCCTGCTGCAGGGGTGTGCCCTGGCTCGGTCAGATGTGGGATTAGGCCTTAATATGCATCCAGCAAAAAATCTGAAGAAGGTAGTGGGAGTCCTCCTCTTGGCAGGTTTAATAAGAGGTAAACGGGTACAGAGATTTCTTCCCCCCAAGTATATTGGTTCTTTCTTTTTTTTCTAGGAACGATTGGAACAAGAAAGGAAGGAAAGGAAGAAACAAAAAGAGAAAGAGAGGAAAGAGCGTTTGAAAAAGGAGGGAAAGCTTTTAACAAAAGCCCAGCGTGAGGCTAGAGCCAGAGCAGAGGCTACTCTTAAACTACTCCAAGCTCAGGGTAAGTAGTCTTGCTAAACATCAGTGTGTTTACTACTTGAAGCAAATTTTGCAGATTTTTTAATCCAGAGGCAACATTGGTTCAAGCAGGGGAGGAAACCCAGACATGAAACTGCTCTATTTTTGTTGTCAAGGGTGGCAATATTCTCATTCAGATTATATTAAGAAGTGATGTCTAATATTTTCAAATGTCTTTTACATTTATTTAATGTAAAAATAAAGTTGCAAAGGATAACTTAGTGCCAAGTTACGCTTCCTGCCTTTATAGTTTCATTGTTTCATAGTTGTTAGGGGCTGGAGGGGACCTTACAGATCGTCAGGTCTAGCCCTGCTGCATGTGGGTAGGAAAGACTACTGGGTTCAAATGATCCCAGCAAGATGATTTTAGTCTACATGTCAGTCATGACCAAAGGTAAACTCATAAGAAAGTGATCTTTCCATGGGCATCCCAAACCTAAAGGCCAGAAAAATAGATGGCCTGTGCAGCTTACCTTGGAATTTCAGCATTTTGGGTCCATAGGCAGTAAGAGAGGGAGTGAATTCCAGAGGAAAGGGCTCTTTAAATCTAGAGTCAGCTTTCAATCTTTTATTGACCATGGCTGCATAAAAAAAGAGAGCCCTAAATCTCCTTAAACTGAGTTTGTTGACAGACCAATTGAAAGTGCACTCCAGAATAAAGGATCTTTAGCTACAGGCCCTGATCCAGATATGAGTTGTTGGGACCAAAGGTGAACTTGGGTCAGAAAAAAATAGTCTGTGCTTAAGCACTTGGATTTTAAAGTGGAAGGGGCCTCCTTTTCCAGAAGTTAAGATTCAATTCAGGTACATACATGTTGATGATTTAAACTACACCACTCACACTTGGGTCCTTAATGGGCATTTAACCTAACTTTGTGCGCGTTTGGAAAACTTATTCTTGGTGTAACCAGGCCTTTGTTACAGCCACCTTGGTTACTAATCAACTAGGTTAGTTCTGTTTGCAGTCCTTGAGCAGTTGTACTTCCTGTTTTGCAGGTGTTGAAGTGCCATCCAAAGATTCAGTGCCAAAGAAGAGGCCAATTTATGAAGATAAGAAGAAAAAGAAGCAACAGCAGCAACAGGAAAGCAAAGAAGGTGAGGGTGTCTTCTGCAAGTGTCACGTGAAAGTTAGGAGAGCATTTCATGAAGTAGGTAGTCAGCTTAGCACTTCCTTTTTATTATTTGTATTACTTACTTTTATTATTATTCTTGACCAGTGACTCTAATAGCTTTGCCATCTTTGTATCTTGTTCACTAAGCATGTTGGTGGTTTGTAAAGGTACATTACACAGCAAAACAAGGCTTGGTTGCTTATGCATCATGGAGGTTGCTTCACAGTTTTTGATGTAATTAAACGAACTGAGTTCTAACTTGATAGAGCAGTGGTCAGCAACCTATGGCCCGCAGTCCAGTTTTGGCTCATGAAGCGACTGGATCCAGCCTGTGGCAGCTCATGAAATCTGCAATATATTTCAGCCACAGCAGCAGCAGAGAAAGCAATTATTGAATTTAGTTTATTCTCTCTCTTGTAGCAGAGGAGCTATTCCCAGGGTCTTAACCCTTATGTCTTTCTGCTTATTCCCCTTGCAGCATCTGCTGATGGTCAGGGATGCAGGGCTGCAACCTGTAGTAGGGAGCTTGGTCATAAATAGCACCAGTGGCAGAAAGGTTGCCAACCCCTGTGCTAGAGAGTTGTGGATAGAACTTTAACTGGATTAAATACTGGCAATTAGGAAGCTAGAATGTTGTGCCTCAGTTCTCCTGTCCTCCTAGTGTTTAAGACCCAAGGAATTAAGATTTCTAAAGTGAAAAAGGAAATGTTTTTTTGAAAGAAGCACAAAATAGTGGAAGGTTCTTATCAGTGAATCTATAAAGATCATTAGGGTGCAGCCTCAAGTGAAGAAGTTAGTATTTACCAGTAGACTGCAAGGAAAAGATCTTCCCCTGAGGCTGCATCTTACGAGACATGTGTGTGGTGATTGGGTTCAAAACTGTGGACTTAAATAGTGGGAGAATCTGTTCTTTGGACTTAGACATCAACTACTCTGCACCCTGCTCCGAGAGTTATTTTCCCAAAATCGGTGCTGTATCAGCTGAAGTTGAGAATCTTGTTTTAACAGAAGTAACTGGCAGGAACTTTCCTTTTCTGTAAAAATCCAGGAAGGGTGCTGACATTCTGAAAAAACTGGATTCTGCTGCAGCAGCTAGATAGAAATATCTAACGGATTCAACATGGTTGAGCGTTTGACACTTCTGCCTTACAGTTCTCTTATGCTGCTGTTGTTTCACTGTTTTCAAAATAACAATTATCAACTAAAACTGAAAATAGTTAATTTTATGTGGCTGTTAAAAAAAATTCCTGTAGCTTAGTATTTTAAATCACAATGAGAGGTAAGTGAGTCTGTACTTTGTATGAGAGAGGTATTGGTTTGATAGTTGGCAGTTGCTTTTTTTTTAGTCTACATTATGTTAGTGCCTTTGATAGGGGAAGAAAAAAAAAGATCTGGCAATTTTAGTGTTGCTCTATCTTATGCATTTCTGGTGGATGAGAGCAAATGAGGGACCCTATTTTTATTTTAAGCGATTCTAATTTCATTATTTTTAGAAAGAAGTGGTTTTGGAAAAAATGACCTTTTGTTTTAATTTGATGTGGAATTCTTGTAGTTTGTTCTGATGATGGTAAAAAGATGTCTCCTCTTTTTTGAAAGTAGTGTTGTGTTAATAGAATCCAACAGTAAAGTGTTGTGCCGAACTAGGTAAAAAAAAATCCTAGCTCAGCATGGTTTATAGAGACATGACAATGATGTATTTTCTTTTTTGGTTTTCTTGTCATCTCAGAAACTGTGGAGGTGACTTCCCCACCTGAAGAAGTTGCAGAACCAGACATACCAGTACAAGAAGAGATACCACCTCCTGAAGAACCAGGTTAGTAGTAATAGCAATAACAAACCAAAGGAAAATACCATACTTCATAATCATTTTTAAAATATTGCACTAGATGTATCAGAAACTTCTTACCTCCACCATGAATGTTGAGTGTGTGTTTTTGATCCCTTTGTTGAGGAGAATTAGATGGGCCTCATTCTGGAGCTGGCTTCTGATTGCCAAACCAGGAGCCATAGGGCTGATGAGCACATAGGACTGGAGGAGAGATTGTATCCTGACTCACCGTGTTCATTCCTCATCTCTCACAGGAGACTATGTCATGTTATCCTGTTCATAGACTTACTAAGCACTGCCTTAAAGCAGATTGTGTTCTGTCCCAGATACTCCTGGTAGAAAGCTACTTCAGAAACTTTCCACAAGCCACACTGTTCTTGGTGGCTGCTAGAATCTGATGCTGTGGTTGATGCCCCTAACCTCACATTAATTCGGTATTGATTTAGAAAGAACTTGTTTTAACAAGTGATGAGGAGTGTCTGTCCGTCTGTAACTCAGCATTATATAATAATATATGGATTAGTTTGGGAAACTAAACTGGTTGGGGTGAGTGTCTGGGCTTATTTGTTTAGTACATGGGTGTCAGAAAGCTTTACGCTGGGGTTTTTCTAATGGGAATTGGTTTAAAAAAATGCAGCTTAACTGATCCTTTCTCTGCTTCTTAAAATGGTCTGAGGAGATGGCATAGTCTTGAGTCTTGCAAAATGTCACTGCTGTCCTTGTAAATCTACCTGAGCATAGCAGAGAATTTCTATTACGGTTTTAATTAAAACTGCAAAACCCTGAACAACTCCTTTTTGTGCAAGATATTTACTATTAATTTTATTATTTCTCAGAAAGGAGTTTCAGTTTTAGTCGATGCATTTGTTTGGACTCGAGACTAGCGTTGACAGTTTCAGCTCTGAGGGAGCTCAGACAAGCATTTTTTTTCTGTTCTAGACCTAGAATATACACCAAATGATTTTTTTTTTTAAGCTGGAAAAAAAAGTCAGTTGTCACTTTGTGTGTGTGTACACATACACATACACGTACACATGGAAACTATCAGTTGTCTTAACCTGAGATTTCTTTCCTTTTGTATACAGTGTAGACTTTGTATTGCTTGGGACTACTTACTCATGTGTGGCATTTTTTCAGTTTTAGAAGAAAAAGAGGAAGAGGAAGTAGAAGACACTGGTTTGGATGACTGGGAAGCCATGGTCAGTGATGAAGACAGAGAAAAAGGTGGGTTTGTTTTTTTTTTTTGTTTGTTTTTTAGACTGAATGAAGGTCTGATAATTTTGCATTGGGAATAGCTAAAAGATGCATTTAATGCAAGCTAACTTCTTATGGCTCTGAGATTCAGCTATCTTTAGAAAACTATATTTTTTGAGATACGAAGAGGGTGAAAAATTAAGTCTGGCATGTGGGTATAAGTGTAGGGGTGAAACAATTACAGAAATTGTTGAAAAGTTTGTTTTCTTTATAAAGGGGTGTATGTGCATGCATATGCCTCCTGTGTTTGGCATTTTGGAGGGGAGAGAGTAAGCCATTATAAGAAAAACATCTCAACTGTTTACCCTTTAACAGAAGTCTGCTGCTGGCTATCTAGGTTCCACTATTTAGGAACAGTTTTTTTTTTTATTCGTGTTGTCATCAACTAAAACCTTTTTAAGCAAGTTTTCAAGTACACCTTACTCTACACCATGCTGGATATTAGTTTCTCACAAGGACAGATGCCTGGAGGACTTTGAACAGAGTTTTTTTTGTCAGTGGTGAATCTCCTCTGCAGATTTTACATTTTGTGTTCACCCCTCCCCCTTATCCACAAGTTCTGTATGGAAAAAGGACTCTGTCTCCAGGGGAAGGGACTTAAAACTCATACCCTTATAGCCTGAGGGCAACAGACTTTGGTTCACTTGAAAGGATTTCAAAAGCTGGGGGAAGTACTGCTCTGCGGTGTGTAGCAGCAGCTGTCAAACTCTGCTACATGCACAGAATCTATAGCAATGTATGCAAGCTAAACTGTCCCGACTTTTACCCTGTAAGAAGCACTCATAGATTCATAGATGTTAGGGTCGGAAGGAACCTCAATAGATCATCGAGTCCGACCCCCTGCATAGGCATAAAGTTGGAGTGATTTTTTTTTTTTTTGCTATGTTTGTATCAGTACCAGCTCATGCACACACAAGGGTTAGTGTAACAGTCCAGAACAGCAGTAGCTCCCCACTTCACTTTTGAAAGTGATCCAAGTGAAGGTTTGCCCTCGGATGTCAAACACCAGTGTCCCTGGAATGCACTTGCTTCACTCAGCAGTTTTTAAACTCTCTCTCAACTTACAAGTTTATTTCAATTCTTACTGCTGTTGATCTATTCTTTTCATTTGGGTAACCAGAGTTAGTCTGTGCAGCGTTTTTAACATTGTAATCCCATCTTAATCATTGTTTATGGGTTTTTTGGAAGATACGAACTTGGTAAGGTGCTTTTTACTTTAGATTTTTATTTCTTTGCTTGCCAGAAAGCAAACCTGTCCACATAGAAGTCAAGGAATCTAATGACTTGCAAGAGGAGGACGAGGAGGAGGAGGAAGATGATGATGATGAGGAAGACAGTGAAGAATCTGAAGAGGGAGAAAGCGAGGGGAGTGATGATGAAGATGAAAAGACTTCAGATGAGAGAGAAACAGAGTCTCGAGCTATTGGGAAACAAGCTGTAGAGAAAAAGCGGGGTAAAGAAATAAGCTCTGATTCTGAATGTGATTCTGATGATGATCGATCTAAGGAAGAGAGGGCCTATGACAACGCTAAACGGAGAATCGAGGTACTCAGACGCAGTTTTGTCATGAAAACCTCATTGTGTTGTGAAGGATGTGTGGTGGGTTTTGGTCAGTGGAAAGCATCTCAAGTACACTTGTCTAAAAAAATTATACCTCTTGTCACTGCTAATAGCACATGTTTCATGGTTATCTGCAGTGAGCTTATTTGTGCTCTACAGATGTTATTTACTTAAAGGTTTTTCAGTGTTACGTTAGACAGAAGCTGTTCAGAAAAAAGACCTAAATCCATAGGGCAGGGCTTGGATGATTTGAGTGCAGTGAGAATAGTTTCCTTCAATACTTTGCTTGAAGACAAATGATAGAAAGTAGGGCTGGAAGGAACATCAGGGGGGGCCCCTGCTCAAATGCAGTCCCTTGCTGAAGGCAGGATCATCTCTATCAAATGTTCCAGACAAGTGTTTGTCTAACCTGCTGTTTTAAAACTTCCAAGCATAGAGATTCTTCATCATCTTTAGGTAGTTTGTTCCAATATTTAACCACCCACATAGTTAGAAAGGTCTTCCTAATATCCAAATTTTGAATTTTCTTTGTTGCAATTTATGACCACTGCTCCTTGTCTTGGCCTGGCCTCTCTGGCCATAGAGAAGAGTCTCATCTTTTTCGTATCCACTCTTCAGGTATTAGCAGACTCATCGAATCCCCCCCTCTTCTTCTCCCTTTACCCCCTCCAAATCTTCTCTTTTTCCAGTCTCAGTAATTCCAGTTTTTCCAGCTTTTCTAATAAGTCATGTTTCCTAGATATCTGACTTATGCACTTCCCTGAGCTCTAATTGACATCTTTCTGAAAGTGTGGCTCCCCCAAACTAGTGGAATAGAAGTGTGTATTGTATTGCCACTGCCGGTTTCATTTTCCATTATAAAATTTTTAAGGATTTTAATGAAGCATTTTTTTACTCCCCCCCCCCCCCCCCCCCCCCCCATTTAATTCCTTCCTCCTCCTCCATTTTATTTTAAGTATTATAACTTGACCTCGTTGTTGGGATCAATAGTTCCTCTACTAGTTTAAAGCCTGGAATGTATGCAAATAAGCAATAAATTGTGGTCTCTTCACTAAACAAGATCCATGGTTGGGCAGATTTAATAAGTTATCTTACTAGTAATTCTTACATAAAATTGTTGACTTTAAAACTTAGGTGGAAATGGTACAGAGCAGGGGTTGGTAAACTGCAGTCCAGATCTGGCCCATGGAGCCGTTTGATCTGGCCAGTGGACATGAGGCATCTGTGGTATTTGGCAGCAGGGGACTTTAGCAGTGGTTGCTTTCCCTATGCTGTCATGGGGGGCAAAGTGACGGTAGCAATGGCTGGGTCCTAGCACTTGCTTGTCTCTGACCCAGATTGGATAAGTCTGGCCTACATCCTTATTAGACCTATTAAGAAGCCAGCTGATTGAGATTGTGTGAATAGCTAATTGGAGTTGGGTATGCAAAGTGCTATCCTCCAGTTTGGATTTCTATATGCTCTCAAAGGATTTATTGCTTTGATGCAAATAGATTAGTTCTTAGGACTTGAAATATTCCTGAGACAACTTAGCTCAACAATTAAGCCCACTTGGAGAAGGTGTGAAAGTTTTGTATCTTACAATTAGAAAAATGTTGGGCTATAAAAAAAATAAAAAAAAATAAAGTGGGATTGTAGTAAGGGCTGCATGTTTTTTTTCTCAAACTATAGAGAGAGATTGCAGAAACCTTGCCAGCTTTTTCTTAAGAAGATGCTGAAAATGTTGACTAACTCTCCCCATTTTTTGTAATGTTTTCTTGTAGCTTTGAACTTACCATATTTTATTCTTGTACTAGAAACGACGTGCTGAAAACAGCAAAAATGTAAACACTGAAAAGCTAAGAGCACCTGTTATCTGTGTACTTGGACATGTAGACACAGGAAAGACCAAAATTTTAGATAAGGTAAGATGAAGAACATGATGATCCTTGCACATCTTTATTGTCAGATATTTGGTAATGGTTGATTTGTGAGTGTGTATGGATGAAACAATTATATCACTTTAAAAGGGTTGAAGTAGACTTGCAATATGTTAGCTGAGTCTGTAGTAACCATTTTGTCTGCTCTAGCCTGCAGTAAATGGAAGCTAAACTGCAATAATTTACTGCTTGTTTCATTCTGGGTAAATTTATTGTGAGTTAGCTTTACTTTCTGCAGGGTAGGAGTGGATGAACAGACAACAGTGACAGATGATCAGGTGACATGCCATCTAGAAGAGTTAAGTCACTACAACCCCTTTTAAAAGTGATATAATTATTTCATCTATCCACAGGCTGTGAAAAATACAACCTGTCTGCTGCTGCTTACGTCCTATAATGTTGGAACTTTTGCCATGCAGAATAAATTAGTTGAAGTAATTTATATTTTTAAAAAGATGGTTTAAGGAACCTGCCGTATGCAAATTTTATATTTTTTGTTCTTCATGTACATTCAACACTTCTGTTTTTGTTTTATATAGCTTCGTCATACTCATGTACAAGACAGTGAAGCAGGTGGTATCACTCAGCAGATAGGGGCAACTAATGTTCCCCTTGAAGCCATTAATGAACAATCAAAGATGGTGAAAAATGTAAGTAATAGCACTTCAAAGATTGTAAATTGCTTTTTAACCTGTAGGATCCCAGTTTGGTTACTTATTAGACAAAAGCAGAAAAATGTCTTCAGTTATCTGGGTTGAATTTAAGTGGATTTTTGTCTTTAAATACAAAAACCCCAAAGATTCTCATATTTCTGAATTGGTTAAACAACATTATATCATGAATTTCATCTAGTGTCTCTTCAGAAAATCCTCTAACTGCCACCTGCCCCATTCTAGAAAGTACACTTGTAAATGCAAACATCAGTTTGCTTTCATTTGTCAATTTTCTGCATTGACATTTGGTTAGAAATTGGGACTGCTTTAAACCTGAAGTAGCCTCTAAGTGTATTTAATAAAATACTTAATTAAAGAACTATAAAATGACCCTACAGTTTTTTACTAAATCATTTTCTTAACGGGGTGTAAATGGTTACTGCTTATAAATCCATAACAATAGAAGACCATTGCTTATAGTTTGAAAGCTAGTGTAGGATACAGTATCTAAAACTATGGTTTTGGAGGTGTTTACTGCGGAGTAGACTGATTAGCTGCACAGTAAATGTTGCGTGTCTACATGTGCGGCCCTATTAAGTCACAGTAGACTAATTAACTCCGCAGCAGGATAGTGCTTATAAATACAAGTACTACCCTGCTGTGCCGTTATTTACTGTGCAGCAGTGCATGTATAGACAATGACCCAGGCACAAATTGTGCCCGGTATTCCCAGCCAGCAGGGAGCTACACTCCTGCCTGCTGCTGAACAGTGTAGAGCTGCAGGAGCCTCATGGCCCAGCCAACTCCTCTAACACAGCCACCCACTGCCTGGGCATGACCTCCCTGGGTCCCTACCTACTTGGGGGCTACCCTCTGGACCCTGGGCCATGCTGCTATTGCCAGCTGGAGCCTTGGGCTGGCAGTCAGGCAGCTGCGGCCGGAGCCTGGAGCTTCTGGCTGCTACAGGGAGGCAGAGCAGGACAGGAGCAGCCCTAGCCTAAACTGCTCCTCCCCTTTTCATTTTGCTGCTGTCCCAGGCTCACGTGTAGATGCTATTCCTGGGAGTGGCGTACTACAGAGCAAATTGCTTTGCAGTTTATTCATGTGCATTAATTGCACGTGTATACATGCTGTCTATTAATTAAGAATTCTGGTGTCATTTTATTTAACTGCTCAACCACCCTATTTGTTTTTTTTCTGATACAAAAAGCGCTTCTCCAGTACATGTAGTCGGTATAGAGAGCAGCTGTGAGCTGTTACTGAAATCTCAAACAGCAAATTAAAACAGTTCTAATAATTTAGTATAATACATGTCCCTTGACAGTTTGTTTAATCTATTGGGACCTAATTTCTCAGATGCAGGTAGTACAAGATAGTTGTGATGACAAGAAACATTACTAAACTGTTTTGTTTTAGTTGAGTTTATTGCAATAGGTATGTAATATAAGTGCAACCAGTCAGCCTTTTAGGTCTTCAGAGGATGTGCCATATGAAATTGATTTTTTTTTTTTTTTGGAGTTCTTCATTTAAGTGTTTGTCGCTTAACAGCTTTGCTTTTATCATGACATCCTAGCATTTTATCATGACATGTTAGCATACTTAATCTGTTAAGAGGGACCAGGACCCTAACTCTAAAATATCTAATTGGATATTCCAAGTTAATTAAGGTTGGTGAGGCTGTAAATTGTTACATTTATGTTCTTGTATAACTTTTTTCAAGATGGCTAATAAATGAAAATGTTAGTTTGACAGAGATACCGTAAGGATTCCTGGAATGCTGATAATTGATACTCCTGGACATGAGTCTTTCAGGTAACCTTCTCATTATAACAAGGAAATTTCCTTCATAACTGATCATGTGACTATCAGTGTTTACGTAGGTTCCTAGCTGAGTAAGAGGCTTTAGAGAAAATCTGCTTACTACAGTACCCATTACCATTAACAAAAAAAAAAAAAAAAGAGGTGCACCGATGCATCGGTCTGATATTGGATCGGCACCAATATAAAGAAAATTGACTGTCAGAAATTGGCCTGATGTGGCCGATAATTTGGCTTATATATGCCTGCGTATGCGCGTGGTCACAGTGCAGTGCTGCACGCAGGCAGTGAGGAGCACAGCCCGGCAACTTGGAGAACTGCATGCAGCTTGTAAGTCTGGTGTGGTAGAAGGGGAGGGGGAGGGAAAGGGTGTGGGGGGTACATCAAGGATTCCCACGTTGAGGGAGGGAGTGGGGCTGAGGCAGGTACCATCCAGCTGGGGCAGGGCATGGGATGGAGCCATGGCTCATCTGGGAAGCACGGGGATGGGGGGGGTGCCCCCGGATCTTTGCGGGGCAGGGTGGGCTGCTGCTTGGGCTGGGGCTGTGCCAGGCTCTTCCTGGTACCAGTGCTGTCGCCTGCCCCGAGTGCAGCCGTGCAGCCAAGCCCAGCCCCCCACCAGGAAGAGTCTGGTGCAACCTCAGCTGCAGCCCACCCTGCTCTGCCTCACCTTGCACAGATCCAGGGGCACATGCCCCTCCATGCCCTTCCAGGGTACACGCAGTGGCAGGAGCCGTCCCCCTCCCTGCACCCCCCCAGATGAAAATGGCTCTGTCCCATGCCCTGCGCCTGCCCCAGCCCCACTCCCTCCCTCACAGTGGGGGCACTTGTCTGCCCCACCATGCCCATTCCTTCCACCACAACAGACTTACAGCTGTGTCCAACTGGTGTTGGAAATTGGATCTGTATTGGCTGATATGCCTCCTTAAAAATTGGCTATTTATATTAGCCCTCAAAATCTCTATTGGTGCACACCTAAAAAAAAAAAAAATAAAACAAAATTCATTTTATACTTGTTAAGAGAATATGTGAGTGGATTTGTATGTTCTGCTGTTTTGTATATCTGGTAGACTCCTGATAGATTATGCATCTTTCCTGTATTTGGGTCAAGTTGAGTCACAAACATCTTAAAGAATGGTGTAAAAGTAATTGTTATCTTTTAATAGCGAGTCTAGAAGGCTTAGATGAGAGAGAGCATTGTAGATCTGAGAGATATTTTAAGTGCTCTGGTAAAAAGTCTGTTACCATAGTTTCTCCATAGTTGGTGACCTGAATTGTAGCTTCCTAGGGTGTGTATATACAAACCTCATTACAAAGTAATATGCCCTGGCTTTTACGCTATGGTGATGCAACCAGTTTTTCCAAGCTAGTTACCTGTAATACGCAGTGGTACAGTATTTGGTTACTACCAGGCCAGAAAACATTAAGCAAACAATGTTCTGCTTCAATTTTATCTTGAGTATGGACTTGGACCGGTCTTCGTCGAGGTAATTTTACTTGGAACAGAATGACTCATTCTGCTGTGAGACATGATATACAGTCTGCTCTATTCTTATGCCGGAGTAAACTTCTCCTGTTTACACTCTTAGAAAACCCAAAATAGTCTGAAAGTTGTATGTAGCGAAAACAAACTTAGAAGGGTTCAGATGTGGTCTTTTAAAGGCCTCTAATGGCATGCTGTAAGCCATTACTGTTCAGTTTAATGCTTTTAAAATGTTTTACATGTTGACAAAGGCCTTTAATGAATCCCTAAACAAAGAAGAAATGAATTGAGTGGCTTAATGCGCCAGTTATAGGATGTCCAGTTATAGAACCCAAATTATTTTTAATTCAGCATTTTTATGGTACGCTTCCATTGCTAACAGGCTCTTTGTCTTCATAACCATACTTCTTCCTGCTCTAAAAGTTAAAGAAAACACTAGACTCAACACACACATTTCAGTAAAACACCCAACTTGGCTTACAGGCTCAGCCACAATAGTCCAGCATTGACATTGACATGTGCTTTTGTTATGCACCCATCGTGCTAAAGGGTTGCTAAAGCTTAATCAACCCACAGTGAACATGGAATATGCCTCATACCATTCAACTTAACTAAAATCTAACTTTTATTAACACATTAAGTGTATTAATAATTTCTACATAAGGAGAGAGAAAAACACTTAGTTCAATGGTCTCACCCAATCCCAGATATTACTCCACTTCACAGAAAAGGTCAGTTCCTGAAAATAGAGGGTGGTAACTTCTGATGGTAATGGTTGTTTTTCAGTCCAGATGTTGTTGGACAACAACATACACCCAACTTCCTTGTTGCCCCTCTCTTATCCTTTTTCTTTATTTTTACTCTTCTGACTCTTCGTTTCCAGGTATCATTGACTGGTTTCCCTGTGATAATCATACTGTTCATGTTTTTATCCTGGCAGCATATTCCTTTGTTTCAACAAACCTATCACATGTACACACTTTAATTTGGTCTTTTACCAGTTTCTTACTTTGGGCGTGCCCCAGACTCCTAATTTGATCTGTCCATCAAAACTAGTAATTCCAAGGGCTCTGCAGTTGGGCACTGTCCAGTTGGTCCCCTCTTATCACCCTTTAGTAACATATCCAATCATTTCATCCCTCTGATTCAGTCGGTTAGTGTCAGGTTCAATTAATTTGAGCTAGTAAGAGGCCTACATTATACATGCTTATGTTAATAATGTTAAAACATAAGCTGCCTTTCTTGCATTGATAAGAAAGGAAAAAAGCAATGTGAGAGTGAACTCAAGGCTAGGGCTGACCATGTGAATATCAAAAGCAGAGAGAGAAAAAGTTAATAAAATGAAAGTTCAAACAATACTGTAATTCACCACTCAAGCCGGTGCAACTAAAGCTAAATGTGACAAGCTACCTTAAGACTTTGCTGTCATCTCAGTAACCTGAAGACCAAGTTAGAAGATGTGATAGTAAATCATGTATTATAGTATATAGTTGTGAAGGTTTGATTGCAGCATTGTATCTCCTGCTGCTTGCTCTCTGTCTATAAGTTTTCTCAAAGTCATTCTTTTGTTAATTAAATACAATATATTTTGCAAATGATCCTTTACTGATGTTATGGGGCTGGTATGTTGCTCACCAAAGCTGCCTAGTCCTGAGGAAGAGTCACCTTTTTAATAATCAAGAAATTGCCATTTTCCTCTCTCTTGTTGTTGAGCATACTTGAATTGACCCTATAAAAGATGCATCTCTGCACTGAGTGCCGCATGAATGAGAGAGTCTCTCTTGTTACTACAGCAATCTAAGAAATCGAGGAAGCTCACTTTGTGATATTGCTATTCTTGTGGTTGACATCATGCATGGTTTGGAGCCACAGACAATTGAGTCTATAAACTTGCTGAAATCGAAGAAATGCCCTTTTATAGTAGCTCTCAACAAGGTAAGGAGACCTCTCAAAAATCTGTACAGAATACTGAATGTCAGATGCTTAGTATGAGAGCCAAGAGTGGTCTTTTTTTTGTGATATCTTTTTATTGAACCAACTTGCGTAGTTGGGTATTTAACCAGCTTTTGAGCATAAAGCGCTCTTCTTCAGGTCTCTGCCTCTTTCTTTCGCAAAGCTGAAGGAAAGCTGGTTTAACATCTCTTCCCAGCTATACAGTTGGTCCAGCAAAAGATCAGAAAAACTCTCTCTCTTACATTTCCTGGACCATCATGGCAAGAACACTGTGACCCTACTAAATGCTTAGCATGCTGTTTTGTTTGTAAATGTGAATTCTGTTTTTAAATGTAATCATCAGCCAGAACAGACATCCTCTTCTCAAAAGTGAAGCAGTGTTTTTTTAGTTCCTTTTCTGTTTAACTTTTTTTTTTAATAAACTAAACTGAGAAAAAACTACATGGTCCTTGCAGAGCAGTTTAAGTACTCCATAATGATCTTGGTGTTGTTCATCCCATGCAAATGTAATGAGTGGGCACAGTAATGAAACCTGTTCTTTATGGTCAGTCTGCAGTTGTTCAGATGAACTTGTTGGGTACTGCTTTGTTCCCTTAAATTAGGAGTACAAATCTGCTCCATCCTTAGAAGATCCACTTCAGTTAAAAGTTGACTCTTATTTTGTTAGGTGGAAATATCATAATTGTGGATTGTTTAGTGAACACAAGTACATTTTTAAGGACTCTTTCCAGGTACTGTTGTATTGGTTGACAGTAGTATAGAGAAGTTTATGTACTAGCTTTTGTCTCTGGTTGATTACCTGGTAAGTGTTTTCAGGAAAGGTGACAGGCATTTTGGTTTCTCATGAAAGAGAACCCCCCTCTCCTTCTGCACACAGATACACAGTACAAGTTGCAGTGAAGTATTTGTGTAGACAGAAAAGCTAAGGTAGTAAAGAAACATGTTAAACGTGTTGCATACATCTTGAAATGGCTTTTATAAACTGTATTAAGGAACCTATTTTTAGATAACTTTACCAGGCTTTACATGACAGACTTGTAGCCTTACTTTATAAAACAGATATTGGTGTGTAAGGTACAAAAATTGCACTGCACACTCAAATTACAGTGATAGAGCTGAAACCCATTGCAAGCTTACTGAAAGTCACTTGTCATCTGCATATGATCGTCTGGATAGTGCGTGATCTGACGCAATATGCGAGTGTTTAAAAAAATAATAAGGATGAGTTACAGTGAAAAAATCATGCGTTAACTGAGTTATTGAGATGCACACACCCATAATTAAGTCATAATTTAGCTTGTGAGCACTAGGGAAGGAAGTGTGTTAAGTTGGGATTTGAATTAAATGAGTGTAGAGCCTTGGACTGAAATGAACCTGTTTAAAAACTTGTGTGGTGGGGAGGTTTTTTTTTTAAATTTGTATACAGTGTTTGTTTTGAATGCACTTCCTCTATCAACAATTTTCAAGTTGCATCAGGTGGTATTGGTGTGATTTTTTTTTTTTTTTTTTTTTTTGCTGTGCTGCACAAAAAGCACCCCAAACTTGCCAACAACTTCTAGAATGCCTTAATAAGCACAGTTAAATCTCCTCCTTTTAATTAAGCATATGCACTTAGAGCATTTTTTATAATGAAAGTGGGACTTTTGTATTCCAAAAGAAAGTAAGTGGGAACCTTAAAGGCTAAAGGTTCATCCTGTTGGCGTGGGGATACTGATTTGATTACTTGTGTTGCATCAAATTTGCCTTTCAAGTACAAAAACTTTGTGCAGATAAACAAAAAGACTTGATTTTTTTTCTGTTTTTTAAAGCAAACTAATAATAGTATTGTTCCCACACAATATTCTCCAGCATTGCTTGCTTCATAGGTTGCAATCCTGGTTAGGTCTGTTTTGAAGATTTCTGTTGTTTTTCACTGACAAGTTACCATTAAAATGAATTCTGTGATGCTTAATACTGAGGAATACCTGAGGTATTTCTTGCAATTTTTGACAGATTTTGCCTCGAGTAAACAACAAGCGACTCCTGTAGGTATAATCTCAAGAAAACACTTCTTTCTGCTGAGATGGCATAACTGCCATCTGTATTTATGTCTGTATTTTCAAGATTGATAGGTTATATGATTGGAAAAAAAGCCCTGATACTGATGTAGCAGTCACTTTGAAGAAGCAGAAAAAGAACACGCGAGATGAATTTGAAGAACGTGCAAAAGCAATCATAGTGGAATTTGCAAAACAGGTAGGCCTTTGTTCTTTTAACAAGTAAAAATGCATGTGGGAAGCTGGATTCGCAAAGCAGGCAAGAGAGTCCTTATATTACGGAGAAATCTCTATTGTATGCTTTCTGACACTTACCCAGTGTTAACTTTATTTAAATTACCTATGCTTTCTATGTTCACTTCCTTACTTTGATTAGACAGCTTTTTCTATCCCTCCCCGCCCCCAATTGCAACCCTGAGATACTTTGATGCGAAGAAGTAACTAATAGCTGCAGAGTCCATGGGGTTAAGAAAAAAACCCACATGTTTTCTACACCTGTTCTCTCCTTCATTCAAATTCCCTGAGAGATTCTTCTCTCTCTCTCCTCTTTCTCTCTTGTCAGTGTGATAAATACTATTAGGTTATCTCCTGAAGATTCACTGTGGTGCTCTTAAAAGCTACCTGTAAGTTTAAAATGTAGAAATTTACTTTTATAGCATTTTCCTTGTACCTTGAAGCCTTTGTCACTCTCTTGTATACTTTACAGCCTGATAGTTGAAGCTGCATGTTTAAAATATTAATAAAATGTGGCTTTTTTTAATACTGATTTTTTTTTTTTATTTTTTTTTTTTTTTTAAGGAAAACCTGACAGACAAGAGCTGACCGGGACCAAATTGCTCCATAACTTTTGCTCTGATCATGTTTTCTTCCTTGTTCTAGGGCTTGAATGCTGCCTTGTTTTATGAGAATAAGGATCCCCGCACTTTTGTTTCTCTGGTACCTACCTCTGCTCACACTGGAGATGGCATGGGCAGTCTGATAGTCCTTCTTGTTGAATTGACACAAACTATGCTAACCAAGCGACTGGCGCAATGTGAAGAGCTGAGGGCTCAAGTTATGGAGGTAATTCAGAACCACGCTCCAAATACTTGTCTAGCACTTATTTTTTTTCATCTGGGATGGTGAATTTCACTTTTTTTTTTTTCTCTCTCTCTCTCTCATTTCGCAGGTTAAAGCACTTCCAGGTATGGGTACTACCATAGATGTAATTTTGATTAACGGACGTCTGAAGGAAGGAGATACCATTATTGTCCCTGGAGTGGAAGGTCCTATAGTAACTCAGATTAGAGGTCTTCTGCTACCTCCTCCTATGAAAGAATTGCGAGTTAAGGTAGGATAGCAGAATGTCACGGTGACCTTCAGTGAATCAAAAGGGGGAGGAAACAAACAGAAGAAGCTGCAGATTACGGTGCACCTGTGCTCAGTTTCTCTCAACTGTGACGGTGGTTCAGGATCAAGGATTACCACACTGATGAGGATTAAAACATCCTTGCCAGTTATCAGGGTTCAAGCCTGTGTTGACAATTGATCTTATTTCATGGATGAGAACTTTGGGTGGGTGGAAGGGGATGGGATTTGGGTTAACATGAAACAAACACTATAGAAAGTCTGAGTCATTCACTTGTAGGCTGACATTACTGAAGCAAAGACGTAATTGGTGCCAGATATCCTGAAGAGGTTCAAGAAACCCCAGAAATCTGCAACCTGCTTCTTGCTTTGCACAGGGTTGGAAATTAAGCTATTCTAACCTTGTTACAGTTGAACCTTAAAGTTGTGTAGCAAGCCATTAATCTTGAATCTTGTCTTCTGGGTCCTAGAGAAAAATAAGAGTTGTTTGGTTGGGGTTTTTTGTGATCATGCTTAAAATAGAGAGGGCGAGATTCTGCCATGGGATTCTCTTGGGCTGTAGAAGAAACATACTAATAAACAGTAGCCACATGAAATCTTAACTGAGGTGGGTTTTTTTCTCTTCAGAACCAGTATGAAAAACATAAAGAGGTGGTTGCAGCCCAGGGGGTAAAGATCCTTGGGAAGGACTTGGAGAAGACGTTGGCTGGTTTGCCATTGCTTGTGGCTTACAAAGAGGATGAAATCCCTGTTCTCAAAGTAAGTTACTGCTGCACTTGCATGACTTCAGTCAGGTCTGTCATTAGAGGTCAAGTAACACTGGCAATAGTGACTAATCTTGAACTCAGTGGAGTGCTTTTAACTCCTTGCTCTATTTGAAGTGTTGCGAGTTTGGCACAACTGGTCCAATAGAGATTCTTCTGGCTGTCCTGGGGGGGGATACCCTCATAACAATGATCATTGATGTGAGGTGTAGTGACAGAGCTTAGGGCTTTTCAGCTCTCAAAATGGGCACGTGGTTTTGGGTACTGCACTGACATGTGCAGTGTAAGTTCATGCACAGAGAAGGTCTGTGGTTTGGGAAGCTCTAGTACAGGGATGGGGAACGTCTAGCCTGCGGGCTGGATGCAGTCAGCCAGGGGACTCCATTTCCAAGCCACCCCTGCCCACATGGCTTGTGCCAGTCTCCATGGAGACCCTGGCCTCGGCCACTCTGGCAGAGCAGCACGGGGGGCTGCTCTGGAGCCAGGGCAGAGCTGTGATCTGGAGCCTGCACGCTCTGGGCAGGGGATCGTGGCTCTGCCCCTGCTCCAGGCAGGCTATCATTGCTGCAAGGAGCCAGGGCAGAGCCACTATCCCCTGCATGCATGCGCCTGCCCGGAGCATGCAGGCTACAGATTGTGGCTCTGCCCTGGCTCTGGAGAAAGCTGCCCCCCCCCCCCCCACCCCCCGAGCCTGGTCTCCGTGGCAACCCTAGCCTGAGCTTTCCCATGCAGGTGCGGCTGGGGTCTCCATGGAGACCGGCACAAGCCATGCAGGCAGGGGCGGCTTGGAAATGGAGTCCTGGGCTGACCGTATCCGGCTGGCAGCCTGGGGGTTCCCCATCCCTGCTCTAGTAGCATGCTAAGATTGCTAACACATGCTTTTCTTTTTAAAGGATGAATTAATACATGAACTGAAGCAAACATTAAATGCTATCAAGTTAGAAGAGAAAGGAGTTTATGTCCAGGCCTCTACTTTGGGTTCTTTGGAAGCATTACTTGAATTCCTTAAAACATCAGAAGTGCCAGTAAGTACTTCGTGTCCCATTTGACGTTATTATTCTGTTTTGTCATGACTGCATAAGCTAACTGAAGAGAACAGGATTAGTCATTGATTGCTTTTTCCTCAACAGTATGCTGGAATTAATATAGGTCCTGTCCACAAAAAGGATGTAATGAAGGCATCAGTTATGTTGGAGCATGATCCCCAGTAAGTAATTGTTGTTCACATGGCAAGACAATGTATTGAAGAAACTAAAAAGGTTCCTTCCTTCCCAGCTGATTTGCAGTCTACCACTCAATATATTTCTCATGACTTCATTTTTTTTTTAACTTGCAGATACGCTGTAATTCTGGCATTCGATGTGAGGATCGAACGGGACGCTCAAGAAATGGCTGATAGCTTAGGAGTTAGAATTTTTAGTGCAGAAATAATTTATCACTTATTTGATGCCTTTACAAAATACAGGCAAGACTACAAAAAACAGAAACAGGAAGAATTCAAGTAAGTGAGCACTGTCCTCTTGGATTCTTCTAATTTGATATAGCATCTTGTTTACTGTTTTATTGCCTTACGAAATGAAAATCATGCAGTCAAATGCATGCTTTTGTTTCTGTGATGGAGCTGTAGGGCATGTGCTTTTTATTGGGGTCTTTGTGAAATGTTAGTCCTTTCCATTCAAGCTTTAGATTTAATAGGACTTGAGTTTCAAAATAATCATACTTAATAAAATTGATCTGATTATAATAGAATATGGATCCAGCTCTGCCCTGAGTCGATGGGCTTCTTTCTGCTTTAAGTAACTAAAGTAAATTGTAACTACTTCTTGGAGGGCCAGCAGAGGGTGTTACTTGGGTTCTGTTCTTACACGTTTGCAGAAATTAAATTCTAATTCACAGGATTGACTTATGATTTGGCTATGCAAATATGGCACCATCAAAAGATTGCCAGAAAAGAACTGGGGCCAGCATTTAACCTGCAGAAGCCATAGTACTAGTGTTTTGTGAGCAAGAAAGAATGCAGCTTGACTCAGCTCCCAAATTGAGTTTGCTAGTTAAAAAGATGGTTGCTTGATTTTCAAATAAAAATCATGCTCACCAATTAGGCAAAGGATCCTTGTAATGTTACTTGAGTTAGGGTAGAATATCCCTGTAAGTACTTTACTTGTATTTGGTCTTTGTTATGTCATGTAAACTTTTTTCCTTTGTAACCTGCTTTGAATAGTAACTCTGCTATTTTGGAGTACCTGGTATTGCCTGGTTAAGTCAGCACAGAAAGGATCCTTGTTCCAGCAGTGTCTTATTCAGTGAATACTCTTCCAAAGCAATAAAGGTTTCTCAAGTTTGTGGGTATGTGCAAATGCTAAATGTTTCAGCAAATATTTCTAAATGCCTTTTCCTTGTCCTCTTAGGCATATAGCAGTATTTCCTTGTAAGATGAAAATACTCCCTCAGTTTATTTTCAATTCCCGTGACCCAATAGTGATGGGCGTACTTGTGGAAGCTGGCCAGGTGAAGCAGGGGACTCCCATGTGCGTCCCTAGCAAAAACGTGAGTAATAGTTCATTTTTATACATGAGTTTTTGGTCTCATGAAGTAGGTGAGACGGTGTACTGTGCCAGCTAAACCCTCTGTTTAAGCCTGCACTTCCAACAGCACAGAATCTCTGTGGGAGGCTGAGGAGCTGCTCAACAGGGCTTCTTCCCTGATGATCTACCATCCTTGATGTACAGGTTGGGCAATGTGCTGTGTTCTAGCAGAGATGATGTGGGCTGAATGATGGATTTAGACAGCTTGTGTTATTAAGTTTCCTGATCCAACCTATTGCTTTCACAGTGCCTGTAGTGTGACACCAAGTTGTAAAGATTAAAAACTGAGTCCTTGGGAGCCAAGTGGAAAGAGGAAATACTCTCCTGGTTTTAAAATGTACCTTAATGTTTGAGCTCACTAAAGTAGCTGTTGTAAACAATAAAGAAGCCAACAGGCTGCATTAAATTTAATTTTATCATAGCTTCTCTGTTGCATTGCAGTTTGTGGAAATTGGAATAGTTACAAGCATAGAAATAAATCATAAACCCGTGGATGTTGCAAAAAAAGGACAAGAAGTCTGCATTAAAATAGAACCGATTCCTGGCGAATCACCTAAAATGTACGGACGACACTTTGAAGCAACAGATATCCTTGTCAGTAAGGTAAGAAGCTCTAGAGACATGCACCCTTTGTAAAAAGGCTGGTGGCCTCCTAGTAACATGGCTTCAAGTGCAACATGAAAGCCTGAAGAGTTGTGTACTGGATAATAACTCTCAGCATCATTCCCTTATTCTAGTGATGGCTCTTTTCTGTAGCCTAGTTTCTCACTAGCACAAAACTCTTGCGGGAGCATTACTAAGAGCGCCAGGTTTCATCACCAATGGATTGAAATGCTATAGTCAGATATGTTGTGCATCATTCTTGTGTGTGACAAGGAAAATAGCAAATATGTTAAGAATAAAGGACTATATTTTGGGTCACCCTCTTCCCTTAACGTGGTGTATTGTTCTGTTTACCTTTGTCTGGTTAGCATCTGGAACAGAACTGCAGTGTATCTAGATTTTGCAGTCCACTAATGCACTAGGTGCTGCAGTGCGTCTGCTTTGGTATGTCTGGATAATGGTTAGGGTTGCCAACTCTGTTTGAATCTATTCCAGGAGGTTTCATCATATGATATAATGACATTAATTATGGTGCGTAGACTTCACGTCAGGAAGGCAAATGCACATTACTATTGCATTTTAAAAACCCACTGGACTAGTGTATAAATCAGATTCAGCATTTAATATTTACTTTAATGAATGCCCTATCATTTATCTCCCGGGTAACTCTTAGCAGTTTCCTGGAGACTGGAGGGTTGGCAACTCTAATAATAGTTGGTCTTTGCTTCTCTAAATCATAGGCACCTGGGCCAGGAAGGGAGCTTGTTATGAGCTAAATCCCTTCGTAATGTGCGCAACCACAACAGTATAGATTCTTTCAACCTTTAAAAATGATTTACAACAGGGTTGTGTTCTTGCTATCAAAGAGTAGAAACCTAATTAGTTTTAGGATGGAGCTTGGTAAATTTATTATGGGGTTTCTAAGTTTGACTATAGGGAGCTGAACCAACATGATCTCTCTGTCTTAACTTCTGTGCTGCACACTACAACCATAAAGTTGATCTGTAGCCGGAGGAGTTTTAGTATTGACAAAATAATGGAAACCAGATAGTTAAAGTAACTGTCTAGACAGGGCAGGCCAACAGCAAAACTGGAATTAGAACCCTGCTTTCCCAACATGCCTTATCCACTAGACCATGTGGTAGAATAATGTCATTAGTACACGTTTCTAACATCTCTTTTGTTGTGTGTTGTAGATCAGTCGTCAGTCCATTGATGCTCTGAAGGACTGGTTTAGAGATGAAATGCAGAAATCTGACTGGCAGCTTATTGTAGAGCTGAAGAAAGTATTTGAAATCATCTAGAAAATTTTTAAACAATGGGCAGGCTGGAATAAACTCACTATTCCTATTGTGAAAATCACCAACAAAGTCAAAATATTGAAGACGCTGTTGGACTTATGTTTTGGCAGGAAAATAAGTTGATAAATGTTTTCCATGAGAAACCAAGAAACTTACACTGGTTTGACAGTGGTCAATTTACATGTTCCCACGGTTCCAATGTGCCTGTTCACCTTCCCTTATACTGGCTGCTGTTTTAAAGTTTGCCCTTCTTCCTTCCATGTTCTCCCCCCAAATAATTTTTATTACAGAACTAAAACTCTTTCACTTTTATACTGATGAAACCAGTACTGCAGTATTGATTAACCAAGCTTCTGCAGACTTTGATTCTTGGATGTTTTTGATGTAAGAAATACTTCTTTATTTATGCATACCTCTTCCTTTTTTTCCCCCTCTCTCCCCTCAGCATTCTCTTATGCGTTGTGCCTATAGATATTTTTTAAAATAGAAAATTAGGTAATTAGATTTCTGTATTGCTTTGTGTGAAACAATGTAAAGCATTAGCTGGCCACCTTTTATTGCTTGTACAGTTCATGAAAAATCAACTTTAACCTGTAATCATTACAATGCAGAGCCACAAATAAAGGAAATGGACACTCGCCCGCTTGTTACAATTTTGCTTCAATGAATAAGGCATCATTTTATGGGCTGTTTATATAACACAAAAGTGCCACTGAAGCTTGCATCTGCAGCACTGTCGGGTAAGGAGATAGAACTTGCAGTTTCCTCATTAGATGGAAGCTACCATCCTCTTCCATGCAACTTTACCCTTTGTTTCACCTCCCCCCTGCCCAGGAAAAATCAGCAGTTAAGGTTCTTTTTAATACTTTGACATTTAAAGCTTGAAAGTCTGTAGCTGGGTTTTTAGCAAGCTAGAATAACTTGCTGCTGTTCAGAATTGTGATTATCAAGGACATGGCATGCTTGCTGTGCACAGACAGATAAAGTTAGGGGAGTACGTGATCTCTAGCCAGTGAGCCAAAACTTAACAGGTGACTTGACAATGCAAAAGACTTTTGCTAACTGGAAGCAGTACATATGTGGTGTTTTTTTGTTTTGTTTCCTGTCATTGATACTGTTAATTCTATTTTCTACCCATCTGATATCTGGCCTAGATAAACTTTTTTCCCCTTTTTATAAACCCTGACTCTCCAGTGTTTCATCACAGGACTAGTGTAAGATGGATGGATGATGTGACTTTGTAATTTTAAGTAACATTTTTCAAACAAGAAAATCCTATATTCCAGTTAAAGATGCACATTTTTGGAAGAGGCATCATGTGTGACAGTGTTACCTTTGAATTTGAATTTGTCAAAGGCCAAAAAAAATCTTGGGGCTATAGTGTAGTTCACTGTAACTTTTAATATTTATAGTACATTTTCTTCTGCTTGTGGAATGATTCTGTTTGATCTTTTAAAGCTTGAAGACTTTTCTTTGATGTCCACCTGTAATGTTTTTAAAGCGTCACACACATTCTTATAATTTAGGTATGGTCCATAAAACATTATTTTTGGCCTAGTCTTACAATGGAGTTAGCTTACTGTTCTGGGGTGAACTGTTCTAAAACTGACTTGTTAGTTAAACATGCATAATGAAAAGCACCCTTGAGATTTCAAACTCCCTTTTGCAAAGGGCCACCAACTTCATTGTGTTTGGACTGGTCACAAATCTAAAGCTGTTCATACCCTTAAATCCAGTAGTTCTCCATCGGATAATAGTAGACCAAAGTATTAAAGGTCAAGGTAGAATGATCATTAGCCTCCTGCAGCAGGAGGTAGTTATGATGGGGCTTTTCCTTCATCCCTTTTGATCAAGCAAAATGATTCACTTCAGAAGTCAAATAGCCATACAGTAAAGGAAGGAAGGGGAACAGGTTGGGAAATTCATTTTCCAGGCTACCCATTTTCAGGTTCACCACAGAGCTAGGCAGACAGCTTCTATTTGTGGGTAATTTTTTTTCCCAGATAATGGACACACATGCTTCTTTTCAGATGATAAACACTTATTTTGAAGTCCACAGCTTGATCCAAAAATAGAACTTGTTAAAAATGTGTCAAAGTTTGACAAGTCTTGCAACATGCACTCTGCAGGTTTCAGCTACTTTTCCTATTGTGGTGCATGGAAAGAGACCAGCCCTGGTCAATTATGATTGTAGAACTAAAGCCTGCAGCAAACAGACACTATGAACATTTTGCTATTCGATTTGTTGTACATTCTACATGAGTATTATTTCAAAAGTATCAGCTACAGAGCAGGAGGATGATCTGGATTCTGAGTTGATCAGGTTAGATCTAGCTAAATCTTTCCCTGGAATCTAATAAATGTTTGCTTCCCAGTCTTAAACATACCCTGGCTGTTAGTGAGCAAGTGTCCTTATCCCATAAGTGTAAGATCCACAGCAGTGCTGATCTTAAACTAGACTGGTGCGCTGCTTGCCACAGCCAGGAATACTGCATTATTTCATGTAACAACATCTTACACCTACTGTGGTGGCAAATCCTTTAAGGCTTTTTATAGGTTAGCACTAGTTAGCCTCCTAAGTGAATGACTGGAAGGAATTCTAAGGCTGAGCTAAGCTACTGTATTTTCTACACTGCTGTATCGATACAGGTTTTGGCTCAAACTCTGATCACTTCAGCTATGGCAACTTAAGTAGATTAAAAATATCCACTGCATGAGATGAGACTTTGTCCTGGAATACAGTAATTTGGAGAAGAATTTTCCTAGACACACACACAAGGGAAAATAAGTAGTTGGAGGATTGTCTGGCCTCTTGTAATCTTTGACACAAGTAAGAGTAGCAACTTTTCCATTAAAACTGCAATACCATATGCTTCTTATAAACATGTTATATTTAAAGGTTGAAAGATGGGAAAAACCCTACAAGAACAATCTGATGCCTGAAAAACAACTTTTATAGAGAGAAATGTGTATTATTGGAGAAGTGGCAGCAACCAGCATCTACTTTTAATCTGCAAGAGTGGAGGGGGTTGGCAAAAAAAATCAAACCAGAAATACTACGACAAGTTAACACTACCAATACCCAGGAATGCAGGGGACTCTATCACTAGATATCTTTAAAACTGGATGATGCTCTAGCTCTAACAGAAGGTATAGAACTGAGGCAGAGATTAGGCGAGGAAGGAGAATGTCTTGGCCTTAAAATCTAAGGACCTGTATATGTGGACAACTATTGGTTATAAAGGATAACAGACACATTATGCTTAAAATGGATAGAGGGAGGACAAGAAAAAGCAGCATTAGAGCTTATTCAGACTAAGGAAAGGTTAAGAGCACACATGTTTGGTTCTCACTGTGTTGGGCCTAATCTGAGGACTCTGTAATGGGGAGCTGTACTAGGGCTGCAATAGCTTAAATGCTGCAGAGCTGAGTAAAAAGACTTAAAGCGGTAGCTTTAACAAAGGGTGAATTATGTTCCAATTGAAGCATTGACAAAATGAAATCAGTACAAAACTATACATACAGTTCTTTATTAAACAACTGTAAACACTTCACTGTAAAAATCCATAAAACTTTATAAACAAACATTTTGTAAATAGAGTCTATACTACAATAAAAGAATTTTAACACAATTATTTACATGCAATACTGACAAATTTGGCACTTTTTAAAAAGAAATGTACAAAAACACTTTCTGTTTAAAAAGAAATTTAAAATTATAAAAACTTAGGGCATTAACTATCATGCACTTTGCAAATACCTCACAAGCACTTATGGCACAGCTAGCAGAGAGCACCAGGCTCTCACCAAGCTCTTTACTACAAGTTCAGATAACTTTTAATGTGCTTCCATAGGTTTGTTGTAAAACCACCTGAACGTTGTCGAGAATGAAGTCAAATGCCATATTCCAAACCGATTCCACAGATGACTGCATTAACCTGTGGTGGGGGGAAAAGTAGTCATGTTTAGAGCAGCAGAAGATGCTTTAGGACAAAAGTTACTCACCAGGAAGGAGCTGGAGTTTAGATGCATTTACTGTCCACATACACTTCCTCACTGTGGATGTGTTTATGCCTGAGCCTTGGATCAAAGACTTTCCCTTAGCAGTACCCAGAATACCCCAGCCTGTGCCTACCTCTTGCTCTCCAGTCTTTTCAATCCAGTCTTGTGTTTTATTTGACTACAGAGGAGGGCAAGGATATGAATGTGTATGTGGGCAAGCTGGAGAATTCCACTTCTCTTTCTCTTAACTTCTCTTTCTCCTTCAAATAAACATCACATAGACATTCTCAATATGGATGCCACCAATGCAGTGCCTGGATAGCTGGAGAGAGGGTCTTTGAATCCAGTGGGCAAACAGCCACTGAAGGACTGCCCTACCAATTCAGCACCTGCCTAGTGTACTGGCTCCCCCCCCCGTTTATCTCTATCCAGCCTAGTTTGACTCCCACCAAAAGTGCACACACCAAGATTTTGATGTGTTCAGAAGTAAGCTTTCTTGATTGCTCTAGGAACAGCAGATCTATGTGATCGGCGTATAATTGTGAATATGCTCCACCACCTCCAAGCTCGAATTCTACTTTGTTTCCTTCCTTATTCATTCTCATTAGTGTACTTAGCACTGCACTGTTATTAAATTGCCATAATTTAGTTAACATTGCTCAGCAACAGTGCCATTTGGTTTCCCTTCTTTATCCCCAACCTTAACCTATCTTCCACCTGCCAGAAACGGCTTGTCTCTACCTCTGTCTACTGCTCAATTAGCTTACTTCCTATCATCTCTTGTCTACACTGGATCCAACTCCTAACTGCCAAAACCATGGAGGCTTCTGTGGACACAGAGCTTGGCAACAGCATGCATCAGTGGCTGCTTTGTATTTACCATTTATGTAGCATTATGTAGGGAAGTGGCTTGAGCTCTGGTGGCAAAAAATCATGCAGCTGAAAGTAACCTCAAGGGTCTTCTATTTCTGCTCCTAAATAGATGCAGGATGCACTATTCCTAAACCATCCCAGATAAATGCTTATCCATCCATTTCTTGAAAACCTCCAATGAAGGAGACTCCACAACTTTCTTGGGCTGCCTGTTCTATGATATGAAACTATAATCAGAAGATAGTTATGCCCTGGCAACTTTCTATGTGGGTGATCAATAAATCACTGTACCTTTAAGTATCAGCTACAGAGATTTTTTTTTTAACAGGGATTGCTCCTCACAGGTGTTAGGCAAAGGCCAAGAGTCTCCTGAGTGCAGTAAACCCTAAACTTGGGAGAAACAGGACTTTGGGAAGCTGACATTGACTCAGGTGAAATAAAGAGACTGCTTGGGCAGAAGCTTTGGGCAAGCCTTCAAAGTACATCTAGGTAGAAGACTGTAAGGAGAATCTAACATTAGCGTTTGGTTCCCACTTCCATTTCTTACTGATATAATCACTGGAAGAAAGTGTCAGATCAAACCATTTCCATGAAAGGGGAAGTGAAGCGCAGTGCAGTTAGGCTGACATGGTGGCCCAAAAAGGAATGCAAGGTTCTCAGATGCTAATGTAAAACAGAGTTCTTCTCTCAATGTTGCTAGGCCTGAAGGAATCTGAGGACAGCTGGGTGAGAACATGGGCTAAGAATGGATCGAGACAAATGCCAAATACATCTTAAACTGATGTCAAAGTCTGACCAGCAAACTTGAGCTCCAGCAGATACTATACTTAATACACCTGTGTGCCATTCATCACCCTGTCTGGATGTTGGATGGGTCTTGCACTCTAAATGGCATTTCAACTGCTATCTCAGTCTTGAGTCAACAGATCCAGGATGAGCAGCAAGGCCTGGGGTCCCTCAGAGACTTTACCAAAAGGTCATGGTACCAGGCATTTCAACAGGAAGGGGCCAAAATAATTGCATTTGTTTGGGATGGCTTTAAGACTATTTGAATTCTTGTTAGCTTCCATCAATACTGATCCAGAAAAAATAGAATGTGTGCAAGAGTAGCACCCAAGGAAGCCAAGTACTTTATAGTTACTGTCCATGCACTTATCAGCAAGTACATTAGAAGACAGGATACACCTGACAGTCTTAGCTAGGTCATTAATTTGCAGTATCACCTTGAATGGCTCAGGTTGATCGAGTACATCCACCAGGCTGTATGAGGGAAGTTCAGTTAGATCCTCTGAAGAGCAATCCAGCATATGAAGTGCTGCAAGCCACTCACATCTTCTGTTAGAGAAGCAGCTCACAGATAAACAGCCTTACAGGCAACCCCCACTTAGTGCTCTTAATTGGTTCCTGGACAACCGAGTGTTAAGCAAAATGAGCATTAAGCAAAACCAAAAGTATCTGATGGCGACTGATAGCATTATAACAGAACTCACTGAGCGCTAAGTGAAATCAGGTATCAATTTCAAATGAGCATTATAGCAAAATAGTGCTAAGTGAAATGGCATTAAGCGGGGCTTGCCTATATTGCCAGAAGATGACTCATCCAATGACAGCCTGGGAATCAGGGACCCAAGGTGTTCTGGTGTCTGTACAGGAAGTGCACATCAACTTTTATCCCTTTGGCATGGAGGTAAGACAAAGCAAGGGTCTATGGGCACTGCTAATGCAAAAAATGTCCAGTCCAAGGCTCAGGGCATGAACAGTCAAAGCAAGAACGTACATATGGACAATTACTTGAAGAATTCTTTTCCAGTACCCAGACCAACAATCCTAGTAGAAATGAATCAGAATAAATTCATATAAACAGCATTTGGATTACTTTTTCATGATGCTGAATATGTAAATAAGTGTTAATATCTTACAGAGGCAGTGTTCAGGTTGTTCTGATTTCAGGGGGTTACAATTTCTATAGATGTACAAGAATTCACCAACTTCCATGAATCTCAATATAGGTGCCAATTTATTGGTTTAATATCACACAACTTCATCATAGTAGTGAAGGATCTGACACGACAATTTTCTGGATCCTGATACTTCCCCACTAAAACTAAGACCCCTTTGGTACATTTTTCTTTCTAAAAATACTAGAAACAATTCAAGATATTTTGATGGGGCTCTGGGGCCTTGTCAGGCTGGGGACAGAAAATAAGGTACTAGGACAGAAGCCCTCAAGACTCATGGAGATGTATGAGCTAAATTTAGAAATTTTAAATGCCAGGAAGTTTTGTCAAAAAAGAATTCTGTGCTGTGCTTAGAGGATGAGCAGCAAAGAACTCTCAGCTTGGAGGGAGAGGGTTAGAAATCCTAAGACTTTCTGGACTGCTACGGGGATTAGAATAATTCCTAATGCAGCTCAGGCTGTGAACAGATGTAACATTTGAAACATTTCAAAAGGCCAGTGTACAGATACAGGCGCTTGATAAAATGCTCCAGAAGCAACTGAAGCATGAAGAAAATGTGCCCAGAGGGAGCAGGTACTGTTCTGTACTGTTTTACTTTGTGTGTACATAATAGGTTGGTCATCCAGGCATCCCACAATGTAGTGCTTTCCCCCCCACATCCTCATAGTTTTCGATGCCTGTCTAAGCCCCTGGAAAATGTTACAATTAAGATGCAATTAGCCTATTAATTGCACCATAAATAATAACCCTGTGCTCCACATTCAAGGAATTAATAACATCATAGAATAGGAAACTGCTCACAAAAATATTCCACAAAAGATGTGCAAAATTTTTGTGGCTGTTTTTCATTAGGACTTAAATTCAAGCTGTGGCAGGGTAACCTGAGCCAGCTCAAGTCTCTGGTGTGGTCTTGAGGCTGGGACTGACAACCAGCTGATTGTGTCCCAGGACCACAAGAGAGTCTTGAACCAGGCCCAGGCCCACCCAGACTACAGGCCCCCAAATTTCAACTTGGCACAGGGATCCTGGGCTCCCTCTGCTCTGGTAAGTGGTAATGATGCCACTGCAATCTGATCCCTGATCCCAAAACTGCATGTCCTGCCACACATGTGGCATGGCACAATGCACACGTGCTGGGATCAGAGATCAGATCTAATCACACCATTAAATGAATGTGTTCTAGGGGCTTAAGTTACAGCAGCTTGTCATGAGCTTCACAGGCAGGACCAGCATGTACTGCTGCTACCAACTGATTAGAATCCCCTCCTATTCCAACCCTGCCTTGGCATTCTCCTTCTGCTTGGATCTGCAAAGGTATCCTTGCAAGACAACTTGTAAATGTGCTGCTCAGCCCTTTCACTGTGGAAAGTAAGCCACAGGCAAATCTGGTACCATGACAGCCCCTCTATGATGCTTTGGTTCTTTTACCCAACAAAAAACCAGAAGGGCAAGAAATTAATTCCGTTTTTTTCTTTAAATAGGTAGTTTCTATGCCAGTTTTGTTGTAAAACATAAAATGGTTATCCAGTCTACTAACTTAATTGTATTACTAAACCTCTTATTTCAACCGCCTAGTGAAAAACATGATTTATTCAGTTATGCCTGTGCATTCAACACTTCTGTAAGTACCCATTTAATGATTTTATCCTGTGAAGTAGGTAATATACCAATTTACAGCAAACCAGTGGGCAAGCCACAAGTACAGCTTGGGCCTTCTGATTCTTAGGGAAAGTAAAAATGAAGGAACCATTTTGATTATTATTGATCATATTTACTTGAATCTAAGATGACCACCTCAATAATTAGATTCTACACAGGCAAAATGTACAAGTTGATTATAATTTTTCATGTACAGAATCTAACTATTGGAGGGTTGCCATTAATTCACGCCCCCCCACTGCTGCATGGGGGCAGGCAGTGGGGAGGTCAAGCAGCTTGCCGCCTCCTTGTGCCTGCCCCCGCCCCACCCTCAGCTTCAAGCCCCCTTCCCCTCTCCACCACAGCCACTCTGCTCCCTGGCCCCCTTCCCATTGCTCCATGCCAGCAGGCTCTGTCCCTGTTCTAGCCTGGGACATGGAACATGTCCCCAGCCCAGCCCCATAGCAGCTGTGAGGACTGTGCTGCTGCTTCTACAGGCCTGGGCTGGGGTTACGGTCTGTGGCACAGAACAAGGGTGGGGGAGGGGAGAGAGGCAGATGGGGGCAGAGGCTACAAGGCAGTGGGGGCGAAGGGAGAGATGGCAAGGTGCAGAGGCTGGTGAGGTGGGTAGGGGGAGGGAGGGGCAGGCAGGAGCTGCAGTTAGGCTATGCCTGGACCCTGGGTATGGGCCAGAGTCTGAGCCACAGCAACCACATGCCCCCACTCCTGCATGACCCTCATACACAATTTGAAGATTAGGAGCTTTCTTCTCCTAGTGTTAAATTGTGGGTGGGACCCTTATCTTAGAATCAAATAGATATGGTATTTTAGAGCTCAGTCAAGGTGAAAAGAGATTAGACTTGATAGAACAGAAATAATAAGTGGCTGAGACTATGGAAGAAACTAAAAAGGTAAGTTAATTAAACAGGATGGAGAAAAATAAGGGGACAAACACAGGAAGAGAGCAGCATAGACAAATACAGCACCCTCTGTCCAAAATATGTTCAAATTACTAGTAGCAAATGCTATAAAGTTTGCCTAAGTGTTATAGCTATTTCCACTTGCTTCACCTTGCAAAAAAATAGGAACCTTTCTTTTGAACTGTTCAATGTAATTTTTCTTCAGAAATCCTGCATTCATAAATGCAAGACCTGCTAAATTTATAACCTTGCATTGTACAACTCCAGCACAATTAATGTTATACATATCAGTAAATAAGCTACCTTTTCATGTATTTTATGACCAAATCTAACTGTTCCAAATCCTTTTCCTCTATCAAATCAGTACAGTACTTCACAACTTGAAGAATGTCTTCCTCCATGGGATCTGAAAGAAAAACAGATATGGGGATTTTTATTCCAGTATATTTGGAATCAAAGAAATTCTGAGGTGGTTAATACTCCTGGGCAGGCTCTCGCAGCTTTTATATTCCCACGTGACCTAAAAAAATCAATGGAATCTTTGCTTATAAATCGAACTATATGATCCCGAGGGATCAGGGGAGCAGATTCCCTCTATTTTTCATGCACAGCTACTATTAAACACATATGAAAAGAACAGGGATTTAAAATGGATGAGGTGTTTTACAGTTATTTAGAAGCGTCATACAATGACAGAAACCATAAAGAACATGGCTCAGATATTAGAGCAATACATTGTTTTGATTTACATAAAAATAGAATCTAACTTCATATGCAATGATTTGTGCTTTTCTTATTTTACAAAGAATTCTAGGATACTTTAAGAAATCTTGCTATTCATCTTTGTGTAACAAGAAATATATAAAACAGAAAAAAGAGCTTCACTTCTAGTGTCTTTAACCCTGGTATGGGCAATGTGTTAGAGTAAGAACAGTCACAACAACTAAGGTTGCATCCTGGCTTGAACCAGGGACTCAAAGAGGTGGAAAAGAAAGTGGATAGTTTTTGGAAATGTTACCTAGAGAGGCAACAACGGGTTGGCAAAACCGTAAAAGAAAAAATACAAGGAATCCAGTTCCTTCAAACTGGGAGAAGGTGAGAGACCAAGATGACTAGAAAATGCTGAAAGAAAGCAGTGGCAGCAAGGCAAGTATGTAACATTCAGGAGAACGTTGTGATGTATACAGAATCCCCACAAATATAACACAAAAACAAAATGTATGAAGTATGATTCACCTGAAATAGTTGTAATCCACTCTTTAAGCAAGGTCTTTACATCATTGAATTCAACAGCCCCAGCTAGATTGGGTGCCTGTGACCTAAATGAGACGGATGGTTTTGTCTTTAAATCTGATGGCCCTGGATTATCTGAAGTTGATGGAACGGGTTCCACCTGTTCAAAAATAAAATAAATCACAAATTGTATTTAGTTAAAAAAGCAACAAAAACTATATACTGACTGATTTTATGCAATTTTCAGCAAATGTTCTTTTAATGCCTGTAAAAAGTTTCCTAGTGGAAAAATTACCTGAGGTTTACCAGTGACTGTACCTTCCTGTTTTAAGAAACCATCCATTAGCTTCTGTGGGCTTCCAGAAGTGGCTACTGTGTTTTTTGCAGGGCTACCAAGGAGTTTGTTTTTCAAAGGGCTCTGAATCTTTTTCATAGGACTGACTGCATTTTTTTTCCTGGTTTTTTTCTTAGTTTTTACTGTTGCTTGCTTCAATTGTAGTAAAGGATTCTTTGATGCTGGCAGGGAAGAAAAGGAATAAATCGGTGGTTATTACATTTAGTATTTTTCCATGGATGGGTGAGAACCATGTCACTTTTGTAAAATGTACAAACCTATCATTAAAATGCACCTTAGGCTTAATCATGAAAAACATTCTAAATGCAACTTTTTGGAAGTCATTCATAGGAAGTTCAGGTACACAAGATGTCAGCCAACTATATGTTCACAAGAATACAAGGCACTGGAGGGAAAAACCCAGCCAGCCAGTCCTGCCCTCTGCATTCACCGACAAAGGGGAGGATCCAAAATGATATTCACTGTGGCCCTCTGTGCACCACAGCCACAAGGTATCTGGTAAAAAGATTACAATGGTACTAACAGGAAGTGAACTGGAGACACAAGTGCTATCAACACTTTGGCAGTGTCATGGAATTTTGTAAGGTAAAATAAACTCAGATGATCCTAGGAAGTGGATTGCATCCCACATTACAAAAACAAATATCCAACAGTCTCTGCCAATCCAACCCAAGGGAAAATTCCTCACTGATCCCAAATCTGATGATCACTTGACCCTGAGCACGCGAACAAAATGCACCAACTATTCGGAGCACCACTGCATCTCAGCCTAACTTCCATCTCCAGCCAGGGCCAACATCCAAGCTTAAAGGAAAGTGAAAAACAAGCAAACAAAGAATCCAACCAACAAAACAGAAGTCAAATACATTCAATGGGGGGAAAAAAATTTAGTGGCCACTGTGGGCCATCTGCAGAAGCCCTGAAGTTTGCAATTAACAGGACACCTCTTATATGTAAGCTGGCTTTAATATCAAATATTCCAAAGTCTGAATGAGAGTAACTGGTTGAACCTAAGCTCAGTGATCACCATCTCATCATCTGTACTAAGGCAAAGTATTTCACAATTGTAAAGTAGCATACAAACGGAGGGAATTGTATACCAATCCTATCAGATTCTGGCGCATCCACAAGGATCCAAGAATTGATTATTTTACTGCACTACATCAGAATTTGGCAACCTTTTGCACCCTCAAGCAAGCCAGAGCCTGCAAATCTGGTCCCCTGCCATGGCCACCAATCTCCACCCCCCACCCTGGAGAGCTCAAGTCACCTGCACTTACCCTCGTTGCAGATACCTGGCCCCTCTGTAGCGAGGGTAAGTGCAGGAATGAGAAAGCAGCAGAGAGGGGTGTGGAGGAGGGTGCTGCAGGCAGGACGAGTGACACAGCGCAGCTACATGTTGCCCAATTCCCTGTGCTGCCCTGGGCCAGGCTGGGCCTTCCCAGGCCAAATCCAATCTCTTCGCAAGTCAGATCCAGCCCACGGGCCGACCCCTATAACTGGGAATGAAATCAAAGATTCTAACGAAATTCCCACTGGTGCAAAACACAGCAGCCCAATTGCTGATATCATAGCTTGAAGAAAATATATGACTAATGTTTTGGTTTCTTTATTGGTTCCAGTGGCCAAACTTAACTCTGTGAGGTAACAACCATTTTAGCTCAGATGATCTTCACAAGATTTGGGTAAAGGATACAGTTTGAACAAAAGAAGGGTAACAATCAAGTATCTAGTATTAAAAAAATGAAAACTTAAGAAAGATTTCGTCCCACAAATAATGAAACTTTCAGGTCTTTTGTAATGACATTTCTCATGGGATATTCATCCTCAAACTTCTCATGGAGGAGAACAGATTACCCCCAACACTTTTCAAAGCTGTACACAAATATTTGGGGACAAAACACCAAAGAACTGAAAATTATCCCCAATGTAACACTTCATCAGCAGATATCAAAAGCTCTTTAAAAGGCGGTCAGTATCATTATCCCCATTTTAACTAAATGGAAACTAACAGAGAAGTGAACTGACTTCCCAAGATCACCATTCACTCGCAGGCTAGGAGCAGACTTGAGAAGAGAATCAATCCGAAGTCTTTTAATCCCAGTCCCATGATCTATCCACTAGGAGATGCTAATCCGAACACTTGTACATAAACAGTATTTATCTTTACGTCATAAGACTCTGTAGAAATGTAAACTTTACTCAGACAATCTCAAGGAACTAAACTGATAATGCACTTGAGAAAGCTGTTTTTACAAAACAAGATTAGTGCAAAAACCTACAGGCTAGTGCAAACAAATGTTGAAATCCAGGCAAAGATACTGTGGAACAGTGTTAGCCTAAGAGTCACTTTAACAATGGGAGGATTGTCTCTCTGCTGCTCTTCTTCAGCAAGGTTCTAAGTTACTTTTTCCAGCCCCTTAGGCTGCTGCCAAATGTGAAAGCAGTCGTGCAACTGAGATCTGTGGAAATTTATGCCCTGCTATTCCAGATGCATCTGGCAGGCCATGCAATTCTGGGAACACCGCATTAAATCCTTCATAATCCAATCGCACAACTGCCATCTGTCAGTGTGGGGAGCCCTGAATTAGGAGCCTAGGGTATGTAGAAGCTTCCCCCAGGTCCTATTTCCACAGGCACTCAGGAACTTAAAGGATGCATGCAGCTGGGTGTCCCAACTGCCCACCTGCCTTTTTTTAAAAGGTCCAGGGCATCATAAGCCTGACACTGGAAAGCCTTTCCCTGATAACAGGCTTGTAGCACCACCAACTTCTAAGTGGGCATGCAGCTGGGAGCACTTGCTGAACGCTCACCTAATTTTTCAAGTTCTCTGGGCACAGTAAGCCTGACAGCGGGGAGAGACTCCCTAAATGCTGAGCTCAGGATGCCCCCCATGGTGCAGTTGGGGATAAGGCTGCTCCCTCATCTCTGACTGCACATGTCCAGAGCATGCAGCTTGGGATGGGAGAAGCTCCCCCACCCCCAGCTGTGCACCAGTTTAAAGAGGTGAATCTCAGGCCTGAGATCTGGGGCTGCCCCTGGGGATAGAGCAGGGGGCGGGTGGAATCTGGACACTGAGCTACCCGCAGCTTGCTCTTGAGAACTGGGTACGGAGTGGCTTTGTCCCAGATCCCAGGGCTGCCTGGTACCAGATCCATTTGCTCAGCTGAGTGTTGCAATCTGACACCAGACAGCCTCCTGGCTTAGACCCAGAGCCGTCCCCAGCATTATCCAAATTGGCAGGAGAGGAGTGTCACAAACCCTGGAGCTGCTGCATGCCCTGTGATGCCAGGACCCATCACCACCTTGAAGAGCCTTGCCCTACAGTCCACGTAGCAAAACCTGCTAGGTCTCAGTAAGCCCTCATCCTAAAGCCCACAATCAGCGATTGTCAGCATTAGGCCTTGGGCATCATCCAGCTTGGTTCCAGAACAGGGACTGCCCACATTCCGATGCTGCCAGTCAGCTGATTGTCTGCACTGGGGTGACTGCCACATGTTCAATTTATGGCACCATAAAAAACAGCCACAAAAGATGCTCCACATATTCTGTGGAATATCTTGGGGCTGGTTTTCCATATTATGGCCCATTAAATTCAATGAATGTGCACCAAGGGCCTTTGAAAAGCAAGCCAACTTTTTCCAACACGCAGACTTTCAGCTTAGGCAATACAATCCTAAAAGGAAATAATTTGAACAAAAAGACAAAGCTGGAGTCCAGTAGCACAGTTGGACATCTCAGATCTTAGGCACATATGAACACTCCCATCTATATGTATAGGGAAACACTTAACCCCTCCTTGTATAGTCAGAGCACCAGATCCTGCAATGTAGATGAGCTACAATTAGTTACACTAAGAAGAAAAAAAAAAGGGTATTTTTCAAGCCATCTTTATACTGATCTAATCGTTGGACCAAAATATGTAGCAGTGTTCTCGCACTGCAGTGGCCTCCTAGAAGTATGAAAGTTATATTTTGTAGCTTTTTTAGGACTGTATCAAATCTTATCACAGTCCAAGACAAGTTTATTCTACAATTTTAATATACTTACCAAAGGTGCCAGGCAGCTGCTGATAAATCATGTTTTCTGACTGCTTTTGCCTTTGATCATATGCATCTTTGAGTTCTGCCTGCAGCTCAGCAGGCAGTGCAGCAAAAACCTCAGGATCCACCTGAAAAATGACAGAGCTTTTTCTGAAATTATTTCACTGGTTAGCAACATTATTTGATTAGTTTTGATGATTTTTTCTTAATTGAGAAAGATATTTGCATTCTGTATTAAACGTGAACTTTGAGATTAAAATACTATATGCTTTCTCTTTGTATTGCTGTATATTCCTTAGTCCACAAGTGAAAAGCATATTTTTCCTTTAAATATGTATTATTTAGATTGTAAAATTAGTTTTACAATTAAGTTTACTACTACAATATGATATAAAATTAAATAAATAAAGTCAATATTAAAAAAGACATTCCAAAGCACCCATTTAAATAAATGCCAATTAATTCTCAACACAAACACTCTGGGTGTTAAGGACAAACTGTATCTTAAGATAACTCTGCACTAGTCCAGAAAGCAGCACCTAAGGCTGCTCTTTCCACCCTCAAAGACTAGGCACTGGCCTCGGGGTTCTTCCTAATCCTTGCTGCCTATAAATCAATTAGGATGCTGTGTTCCCCAAATGAAACAACTTGCAAACAGTCCTGCACTTATTGAGTGCAGGGGCTTGCTACATATTGTGCTGGAAGCGAGGTGGGAGAGTTCTTTTCTTTTCTCCTCTATAGAAGCATACCCAAACACCAAAACTGGCCTCCTACTACTGTATGAAAGATTTGGCTTCCAGGCAAATCTTTTCTTCCACCTGCTCATCCTCAACTTGGACAAAGCACAAATTAACACACTGTGGCTGCTTGCAGATGTGGAACCCCCCCAAACAAAAACCAAAACCCAACCTCCCCCCAAAAACTGCTCTCTCAGAAACTGCAGCACATTAGTTCAACCCAGCTTTGCAGTGTCTGTATAGATCAGGTGCTTCAACAGGGCTTTTTCACACTTCTATCTAACAGCTGATTCCCGCACCATTTTTAAGAGTGGGGATGCTGATACACGAGATGCGGCAGCTGATACACGAGATGTCAGCTCTTGGAGTCGCTCTAATTAAAACGCCACCCCACGAGCACATGCCCAATGATCCTTTTCCTCTGCATCAACACATCAGTTCCAGATCCTGGGACAAAGGGACAAATTAATAACCTCTGGGATAGTAGCTTCCATCCCCCTACCTTAAGGCATCATGCTGAAAAGCACTTTTGTGTTCCCATACCAGCTATAAACAAGTAGTCTTAAAGAGAGGACTTTGGAAAACACCACATGCACAGAAACTGTTGCTGTGCTTCCCTTTCCCGTGCCAAATGCATCAAAACTTTGCAGATTTCTCAGGTACACAAACTGTTGCCCTGCTTTCCTTCTCCCCAGGGACACAATGTAACCTGACAGTTAAAACTACAGTTGTCAAAGAATCTATGTCCCTGTGTCACTAAAATACTGGTCTACAATAAAGTGAACCCTCCTGTAAAAAGCTAAGTTGATTTTTAGGCTGTTTTATACTGGTAGTACAATGTGATACAGTTGCAATGCAAAAAAAAAAAAAATCGTTGTGTAATTGAAAAAGAAGTATAAAGTTTCTGCATACACACTAAAGAGTAGCAAAATAAAAAAGAAAGCTTTTCAAACCATGGAGTCAGTGACACTGGAAAAGATAAATCTTTACGTGTATTACTGTACTTTGGAACGACTATAAATCCAGAGATAATACTGAACTAGCGGATTATGATGGCTCTGAATGAACAACAGATTGTAGTAATTTTGCCTGAGAAAAGGTGTCAAACTACTTATTACTACAGATGAGAAGCTTCATGCATATTGACTCCATACTGAAAGCCAGTTATTTTAAAATATACTCTACCTGAGAAAATGCAGGCAGGGCAATCACATTAATTCCCACATCACTGTCTGGTTCTTGGAGTTCTGGTATTTGTAGAAGAACTGCTCCAATTGGCTGGGGCAGAAGTCCAGTGTTGCACCCATTTATTGGCTCTTTCTTGCTATCACCATATATCTCTCCTTGTTGAATGGTGTATATTTGCTCTACTTGTTCTCGAAGATCAGGAGGCAGTGCCTCCAAGACAGACTTATCTAGCTACGAAAGAAAAATTTAAAAAGGTCACTAGATTTTTTGAGAAACATGTAAAGAGACAGTATTCATGCTGAGAACTGAAGTCTGAATAAAGAAATTCAAACAAAACGTGGCATACTAATTTCCCCATACAAACTTACTTAGGAACCTAGAAGTACTGAATGCTGTAAAAGCCAAGAGGAAGAAGAAAAAAAATACTTACAAAATTAAGTTATTCAGTATACCCAATATTTAAATCTTTTTTTACGAGTTAAATATTTAGCATTGCAATTATAAAAATCTATACGATTTAATTTCCCTCATAATAATCTGGCGATCATAAAAACAATGCTAATAAAATCTGGTCAGTGCATTTATCCAAACGTAAAGCTGGCAGACTGTACCCCAAACCTACTCAGCCAAAAGAAGCATCAGGTTCAGGTGCTTCATTAAGGCATGTTTGGTAAAAGTGTTAATGAGCTCTAGGCAGCAGGTTCACAGGTGTTAATTACAGGATCACTGCCTGTTTAGATAATTGTTTGTTTAAACAGCCTCAGTTGCTTTGCTCTTATTGTTACAAGTTCTGGTATTCTTGGATAGTAGGACGGTAGGAAGAAGGAGATCTTTCACTTTGTCAAAGGACAGAAAAATCTGAGAAGAGGATCACTATATTTGTTCACTATTAGGAAGATAAGGCCCTATACACAAACAAGAGTCCTGCTTTTACTTCAGCATGATTGGAAAAAAAATAGGGATGAACAACATATATTTAGGTGGAAGACTAATACTACTGGAAATAAGGATTCTCAGGTATGTCACTTGGAAGGTGGCAAGATGGAACACCATTTACAGATAAGAGGCAGACAAAGCTAAATGAAAAGTACCAAGTTCTTCAGAAAGAACAAGTAATCAAAAACTACAGGGCTTTGCATCTCATGAAGCTACAAGTGATGCTCTTCACACCAGAATAAAAATAGCTTCCACTAGGCAACTTAACTATTCCTAATAGAGCCTCTTGATAACAAATTAGGGTGTTCTGCACTACAATTGTGACTCTGAATGCCTATCCAGAAACCTACTATTAGATGTAGGGTAGATGGTTTGGAATGAAAGGCTGTTCCTTCATCATGCGATAACAGATACAGTATTAGTGGAAATGCTGTTTTTGTATCAAGTTTGTAATAATTAAATCAGATCTGACTACTAGAATTCCCCCCCACTGGCAGAAACTATCATAGATTCATAGATGCTATGGTCGGAAGGGACCTCAATAGATCATCGAGTCCCACCCCCTGCATAGGCAAAGAGTGCTGGGGTCAGATGAGACTAGGAAACTAAGTCCTTATTTAAGCTAACACAAAATATTTTCCTAAGAAGATCATAAGGGAAAGACACTAGACGCTCTAAAAGGATATGTCTATCCTGCAAATAAAAGCATAATTGTAGTCAGGTAATCATCTCTATCTAGCTTTAATCTATCCACAGCTACTGTTAGCCCAGCTATCGTTTCCCATGAGAGCCAGCCAAAATTTGGTATAGGTATATCTACCTACACTATACAATCCTTCTTCATAAAAATATGTATTAGCTTAAACAGTCATACTTAGTAGCTCACTGACTACTGGATTCACTGTGCATATCCTGACCTTTTGCATTCAGTTATCAAGGCAAGAAAAGCATGCAGAATCAACTTCCACTCCATTCTCTCACTGCCCATGGCTTTGGATAAGTCTATATTGCAACTAAAGGTATGATTAAAGCATGGGCAAATGTACACTCTCTGCTATCTGAATGAACTAAGCTGCATACTTGTGTGGCAATTAATCCTTGTTTAGCGCTAGAGTCAGATGTCTGGGTCAACAGCTTGGGAATATTAAGACAATAAGGAAAAGGTACAGGGAATATTTTAAAGTTCTGTTTTTATGAAAAAAACATAAATGGTAATTCACAAAAGTGTTCCTACAGTGGTTCATTAGTAATTGTGTGTTATTTTCCATATAGCCTATCAAACTGAAGCTCTATGTAAGAAATTGAAATATTTTGTTTGATGAGTGTGGCAATAATTGTGTTAACACAAAAACATGTCTTAAAACTGAGCTTTTCAGAGCTGATTTATTATTTTAAAAACTGTTTACATTCCTTTAAAGAGCTTCAGCATCACTGGCATTAAGTAATATATTCAATGCTCTGATATAATCACTTTAACACTATAAAAGGGAGAAAAAATACTGAACGAATGATAGTCACCTTTTGCTCCAGCATATTCTTCCCTTGTAAAATCTGTTTACCTTTTCTTCACCTTATAATATGATGAAGTTGAAGTTGCTTAAATTATTAGATTGCTATCATATGCTAAAAATCCAGGAAAACTTCACTCAACGTATGCAGCAATATCACACTCAATGTGTATTATAACTCTAAATCTCTTCTCCTGTAACACAAATTACATGCAACATTTCTTGCTAAGAACTGTACACCCATGCACCAGAGTTGTAAGCCTGGTGGTTCTGGGGCTCCCAACTAATGGCTGCTCTCCCCACTGCTTCAGCTGCAGAAGCAGCTGGGATCTCCAGAAGCTGGACAGCTTGCCATACACTAATTATAAAGATACATCAGATGTTTTGTACTTCACATTTTACCTGGGAAGGTGATGGAACCTCAATACTTAAATTAAGCCTTGATTTTACACTGAGAGGAGAGTGTAAACCATTCCATTTGACTGCAGAGTCGGCCTTGCTAATAATGGGATTGAGACCAGATGTCACATGGCTAGTACGAGATGGCAGAAAAGTGCAAGTTCTTGATGCAGAGGATATTTCAAGATCCATAGCAGCTACAAACACTATAAAATATAGAAAAAAAAATGTAGAAAAATTATCCGGAGTCTAGAAACTCTTTTGCTTTCATACAGTAATGAATTGTAATAAAATTTTGCTTTTCTTTCTATTGCAAAACATTTAGTAATTTATATTGTATATAGAGTCCGAGACAAATTTTCTATTCTTAATCACAATACTACTTTATTTTTTTTTCAAGACTTTGTAAAAAATACCAACAATCCTAGAAAGACCCTTACATTTATCATTTTTCCAGGTGAGATGAAGCAGCAAAATATACACTTCAATTACGTCTAGAAAAACTAGTACTGAATTTCTATTAAAAAAATGCTCAGACGTGCAGAGTTAAGATGACTCCAAATCAAGTTAAGAGGAGTCCAATGCTACTGCAAATACAAAATAAGCCTGACAAGATTATCTTACTGACCCTCTTTATGCTCTTCTTCTGAACATTTCTTAGCTTTCTGAACATGGAAAAGATCAAGAACTGAATGTGATCCACCAGGTAAGTGTCCAGATCGTACTGATGAGTTGGAGGAAACAGCTGAAGTGGTTTTATTGATGGGAACTAATTGATGCACCTGAATGCCAACCTAAAAACAACAAAGATGACTGAGATTTCAAAGTAATTTCTTTAATTCTGATGTAGATTTTTTTGTGTGTTTCTTCACCATTCCTCTTTCCCCAGAAACAAAAACTACTTTGGGAGGAAAAAGAATACTTCTAAAAGGAATGATGAAATACATATAAACAAGTACTAAAATTAAGATCACCCCCTGCCACAATTAAAAAAATAATACTTTTTTAAAAGAGCTAGATTTTATTGCACCTATCAGGCAATCTAATTGGATGTATGCACTGAATGAGACTTCAATTCCACCCAATTCAAGTCCCTGAGAAGTCCACCAATTCCCCTACTTTTGTAACACACTGCCATCTCAATTAACACTGAGTCATAAAAAAGCAGTTAAAGAAGAGCAGAACCCATTCACCTTTTATACTAGATTTTCCATGGACTTGAGGGAAGAACAGAACTGCAGTTAAAGCACCCAAATCTACTTAACATGCTTAACAGGTGGAATAGAATTGGCTTAAAATGCAAGCCAATAGGCTTATATCAATAATGTATATATCATGCACCAGTTTTAATAAATTACATAAACCGCTCATGCTCAAACAAATACAGGCATGTCGCATCTTACACGGGGGTTACGTTCTAAAGGCAGTGTGCAAGGCGAAAATTGCGTATAGTGAAATCGCATATTACCATGCCAGTGGTGACTGCCTCTGCCTCCAAAACCTCCTGCCGCTGCCGCGGAGCTGTGCTTAGAGCTGTGCGGCTGGCAGCAGCAGCACAGCGTGGGGTGGTGGTGGGGATGGTTGTGTGCCGCCTGGCCACCACCACGCCCAGCGGCTGGCCACACAGCTCGGGCGGCGGCGGCGGGAGGTTTTGGAGTCAGGGGCAGTCACCACTGGCAGCATGGTGGTGGCTGGGCCTCCAGGTAAGCGGCAGCGCCACATGCAGACTCAAGCCCCGTCCCCCCTCCCCACCCATGTATAGTTGAATTTGCGCAAGTTAAATACGCGTATGATGCGACATGCCTGTAGATAGATATGTAACAACCAGGGACAGGAATCCTAATCAAGTAACCTAAAAGCTGTAAGATGTACCTAATAAGAACTGCTTTTTCTCAGCTCATTAATCTACATCATTTTAATTGCTTCAGTATCTGAATATCAGAAAAATAAATGCAACTTGCATGGACTTACACCAGCCAATTTTTCTAGCTATATCCACTTCCTGCCCTGAGAAACATCTCTTGACTTTTAATTTTGTTTAATATACCGAAGCAAAGATAACTTGCATAAGGGTTACAGGTCAGAATTTTTTTCACTGCATTTAACCCTTTATATCTTTCCCTTGATTATTTGAACTGCTGTTGCCTTTACAAAATTCCAAAGGAAAAAAAATCAAGATCTTTATCTTTAGTTATCCAATTGCATTCAGGGGAAAAGCAGCTGTTCCTAAAATTGAATCTGAGAAAGTTGGACCAAATTGATGTATAAGTGGAATAAAACTGTATTATTAAAAATTATTTTGGCCAGTTAATGAGATACCTGGGTACTATGTGCAGGGTGATTTATAACTTTCCCCTAGAGGTTTCTCTTTTAAGATTTAAAGAATCTGAATTAGGGTTTGAAATGAATGGAAATCTAATGGGTGGATTTTCTATCATGCAAAAGTTTATCAGGAATACACCAACAAAAACTCAGTCTTTGCAACCCAACAAAGTTGCAGGGCATATACTAATGTAAAGTGGGAAAACATAATACAAAAACTTTGAAATCTCAGTTTTAACTCACCCCTCGCATATCTGATATGTTCAGTTTCATTGTGTGAAACATGTTCAGAGTTTCTTTCCCAATTACTTTTGCACTGTCTGTCGCATGGTCAAGAGTGACAGTCCTGCAAATAATTTAGCATAATTTTTTTTAAACAAAAGATGCATTACAAAATATTAAAGAAAAGGAAACAACACTTTGTTAATCCTAGAAAGGATCCAAGCACGATATAAACTATTTAATACCATGAAGGAAAATACCATTTTAATCTATGAAACCAGAACAATCGTGGTTAATATTTAAGTAACTTAGGACTGAACATGCCCTTAATGAAGTCGGTTTTTATGACAGATTATTAACAGTAAAGAACAATTCTAACTTCTAGATTAAGTCTATTAGGAGGGCAAACAATCACAATAATTAGCATTAATTAACTGTAAGAGTAACTACAAATATTTGATTAAATTACCTTTATTTTTATGAAGTAGCCACAGGTATACAAGCTGCATTTTTTTTCACTAGTGATTTTTCCATTTTCTTTAAACATGAAGAATGTACTGAGGGTATCAAGCTCTTTTCCCATTCCTCTTTTTAGAAACCTCCACTACTTTCTGTATGTGACAACTTTCTAACTTTGAGCTGTATCGGTCTACTTTTTCTCCCCTTTCCTCTTGGTGTGCTTATCATGTATTGGTTTTCATGTTTCACTGTTCTTCCTTCCTATTTTGGACACCCTTGGTTCCATCCTTTGTTCCTCCCATACTCCCCATTTTTATCTTGGATAAATTCACATTCATATAGATGACCAGAGGACTATATTAAGCAACCTAGTCTATATGAAGTAGGCTAGGTCTGAGAACACCATTCTACCTATGACACTGTGTAGTTAGCCATGTTAATCTGAAGTCAGGTAGAAAGCAGGGTAGAAATGCACTTTATAGACTAATCAAAGTAGGGATAATGAATCAAGGCAGCAAGGTATATATCTATATATACTTTGATTAATGTCTTTCTCTCTCTCTCCCTCTATATATATATATCTGTGTGTATTGTTACAGACACATGCATTAGTCAAAGTATATATATAGCACAAGCTTTCATGAGAATCTGATGAAGTACAGATGTATCTGATTAGGTACAATTCAATCCTACAAAATGCTGAGAACCTTTAAAAGGCCCTTTTAAGATATCATAATGGTCAATAAATTGCACAATCACAATCACAACTGACTGGCAACTGGAAGTTGTTTGTTCTGTTCAAAGTTACCTGGCAATGTTATCACAGATACCATGGCCTCCATATTTTGCAGGTTCTACAGGGGCTCCAGCCTTTCTAACCATGATTTTAAGAGTTAATCGTTTACCCTTCATACCAGCAGCTTCAAGTCTACGTTGGATTTCTTCTGAAAGACTCAGGAGAAAAGCTTCCGCTTCTTTAGGCTAAAAGGAAGAAAATTGTTTTCACTTTATAATTTATTTCTTGTACCACAGTAATAGACATCTAAAAAGGTCTTTATTTAAAAACATGGAATGTACTTGAAGTTAAACTACATGTAGTTTAACATGTAGCTAAGTGTATACTATACAGATTTTAAAAATAAGTGATAGTCTGGCCAGTTTTCTACAGCAAAAAAATTCATGGGTAAGAATACCTCTTTCTTAGCTTAAAATGTAAAAGTCTCAACAGTATGACCACAAGAATGAAATGGACCTCCTGAATTGGAGTCCAGTACCCTATCTGCAGGCAAGCATATCATACTTTCCTAACTTTATTAAACTCTACCTACAGAACAGTTGATTTTTCTGCATCTTCTATTCCCACTGGAAGATTAGTTGACTACTTCACAGCCTTGACAATAACACCTTTTCATTTTTAGCCTAAATGTACTGTTCACCCATCTACAACCATTTGTTATTGTGCCAATATTAATCTTTAACTTACAGAGCTCTCCTGCTTCCCTAGTGTTTTCCCCAATGCATTTACAGAGAGCAATCACATCCCCTCTTAGCTTTTATTATACTACACTAAAATAGTCAAACTATTTTAATTTCCTCTTGCAAAATGAGTTTTCCACTGTCCTGATCATCCAAGTATCTCTTCCCCATTATAACTTTTAGTCTGAACTTGTATTTCTTGAACATACATTAAAACAACTGAACACAGCATTTTAGACAAGGTCTTACCCAATGCCTTGAATTCATTTTAGGATTTTTCTTTTTTTACTGATGCATCATATTTATGACTAAAAGGATATAGACTAGTGGTTCTCAACCTTGCTAATCTCAAGATACCCCTCTATCAACTGTTACCAACTGTTTGATATAGGAGAAAGAGGAGGGGCCCTTGCACCTGTCAGCCCAATAACCTAGTACAATGGTTCTCAAACTTCTTAGACTCAAAACATGCATCAGAAAATGTCAGCTCTTAGTTTTCATTTATTTTTTGACTACAGAAAAATAATAAAGCAATTCTTCTGTTGCAAAGAGATCAGGAAGAAAACAGGTCAGAGTGTTATTAATAGATTCCTATTTGAAATCTCTGGGTTTATTTTGTGGATCACGTTTGTACACCTCAAAGTGCTAATATTGTTTGGCAACCTTGAAAAGATGTCAAGGCACTGTGGTTGAGAACCACTGAAATAGACAGAAAAAAACCCCTAACAGAACAAAACAAAACAAAAACAAGGCCCCTGGCAGATGTTAGGTGAAATCATGCAATAAATTGTAACACGCCAAACATGGAAGTAACTTATCATGCAATAAAAAGGTAAACCAGCCACAAAGATATTCCATATTTTAAAAAGCACTTAATGTGGACTGTCTTTGTGGATGGTCTGTATCGCACATTAATTTGAACATGTGACATGTATATCTGTTTTAAAAAGTTTACAGGGAGCCTCTCCTTGGTAGTGGGCTGCACCGCTTGAACATGCCAGTGTGGTAGCCTGAGATTGGAACCACACCCCAATTTCACACCCTTTGGACAAGTACACAGGGAATCCAGGATCAGGCAGTTTCCAGTGCCAGGCTCCCCATGAGCCAGCAAAATGAACAGGCATCTGAGCAGCTGTGTTGCATGTGCACATTTAAAAGAACTTCAGCATGCAAGAAGCCCAGGATCAGGTGGCCAGTCTCTGATCCTGGGTTCTCTGCAATCCAGGACCATTTAGGCCCTTGGCATTAATGCGATTGTGAGATTGGGATCAAAGAAATTGTGCCCATGCGTCCTGCCATACCAGAAAAGGAAGGATTGGGCATAAAATTCCTTTGATCCCAATGGTCCAACTGCCAGAGCAGGGAGCCTGAGATCAGATCTGATGCCAGGTTGTGAAAGGTTAAAAGATCAATTGTTTAACCAATAGGTACAGTGATAACCAGGGATCCTGGCTTTCTCTGATAAAAAAAAATTCCCAATTTTTAGATTAAAAATTAACCCCAAATCCACATTTTTCCGTGATTAAAATGAAACACCACTATTTAGATATCGATAGATAGTGGCATTTCATTTTAATCACAGAAAAATGTTTATCTATCTATCTATCTATCTATCGAGAGAGAGAGAGATAAATATCTATCCACCCATCCATCCACACACTTTTCAAAATCTGAAAATTGGGATTTTTTTTTTTTTTTTTTTTTAAATCAAAGGAAAAAAACAGGATCCCTGGTGATAACTGGGGGCACTAAACTAAGCCTGTTAGCTCCCTGCAGGAAGTGGGGGGGGAGCGGTGGGGAGGCAGG
>NW_005842190.1:1306538-1318799 GCF_000455745.1 Alligator sinensis
ATCGGAAACAGCAGGGCAGGCAAGAGGGAGGGGCTGCCTAATGACTCATCAATTAAGCAATTACCACTCATTCACAGGTGCTCCCTTTCTCCTAGTGCAGGGCTTCATGTAGACCAGAGCTTTCCAAACTTTTCATGTTGGTGACACACTTTTTAGACATGCATCATTTCGCGACAGTAATTCAGTTCCGGGGGAGGGGCCAAGGGAAGCAGACGCGAGTAAGGGAGCTCCGCGGTGCCCTTCCGCAAAATTTTCTGCATTTCGCGCGACACACCTACACACTGCCGCCGACACACTAATGTGTTGCGGCACACAGTTTGGAAAGCTCTGATGTAGACGGTTATTTGGCTGGGCTTGCCACCTCCCCCACTTCACCCAGTCAAAGGGCTTCAGAAGAGGATCCCAGCAGTGGTTGTGTTGGAGCTGTTGTGTTATCAGTTAATTGTTTACCCAATATAATTAGAGGAAGTTACATGATTATTTTTTAAATTATGTTTACAACCCTACTGCATACCAGGATTTATTAAAAAGACATGTGTGCAGCCTAGCTGCATGCTGGCAAGATGAAAGAGTGCTGTGGGAAGTGTAGCACTGGGAACCAATCCCCAATCCTATGCTTCCCACAGCACCTTTTGAAGCTCTGGGCATATGGGGAATCTAGGATGAGGGACCTGGCACCCTGAGCCCAGGCTCCCTGTGTGTGAGCATGATCAAAGTGTGGCAAGGGAAGCACAGCATCAGGGATCAGTCCTTGATGCTGTGCTTCTGGAGGTACAGGGAGTCCAGGATCTGGCTCCCTAATCCTGGCCTCTCTGCACTGGCAGGCACCTGATGGAATGTGTGTGTCCTGCTATGTACATCTGGCATGGCAGGATGCACAATTTTTTGGATCCAGGATAAAATTAATCAGATCCCATAGCAAGATTAATATCTGCTGTGGGCCTAACTCATCCATTTCTACACAATTTAAACTAAATTTAATTAATTTAACTTTGATCTAAAATTACCATTGTTTTCATCATCTTGAGTTTAAAGACAAATTGCAGAACTTCTGGTGATAATGAGCAATGAGCACAGGAAGCTAGATATGACTTTTGGGAGTTTTAGTGAAGATCTCAGTTTATACTGCTTCAGCTTAGTTTAAAATTAGACAATATCATGTAGTTTGGCAGCATTTTCATCAGTTTAAAATTCCTTAAATTTTTCCCTTTGAAATGAAAATAGTTGAGCCCTGCTTAACTTTTCAAAGATAGAAAATTCCAAAAGGTAAGCTTTTTGTTTCATTGTTAGACCAGGATCATTATACTTCCTCTCCTTTTCTTTCCCTGATTCCTATGTTAAGGAATAACATATTATAGTTTACTACATTATTCAATCTGCACCTTAGATTATAACGGGCATGTACTGCAGTAAAGGCATTGGGTCCAAAATTTCTAGTGTACCTAAAGCCATAATTCTCAACCAGGATGCCCTAGCATGTTGGGGTGGATTGAGATCCTTTTAAGGGTCCTGTGGGGTACTGCACAACATTAGCTATGTTAGGTATGAATCTCATGATAAACCCAAAGATTTTAAATAGGAATCCATATTGTTAGAAACATTATGACTTGTTGGGTCCTTTTCCGAGTTCTCTGCAACAGAAGAAATTGCTCTTATTTTTCTGTAATAATAATAAAAAAAATAAGAGTGAAAATTCAGAGCTGGGATTTTCCAAGGGGTGCCTTGAGTCTATTCAGTAGTGCCCCAAGTCTAAAAAGCTCGAGAACCACTAGCCTAAAAATAAGCTCCTAAATTCTTATTTTGATACCAAAGGCAGTGGAGAATGCAGATGTTGAGATTTCTGCAAATTGGTAACTTTGTTTAGGAATTCCTCTTATATGGAATTAAAGGTCTAATTTTAGGAACACGAAGATTCTGATACAGTGTTTTATAATTTCTACATATGGTTTATTTCTCATTTGCCTTTGCACTAATACTTTTTGAAAATATTATTTTAACATCCTTACCGTTTAACAAAAAGTATTAGAAACCCCACAGTATCTTAAAAAGAAAAACTAGTTAAATGTCTGTCAAGCGGGACAGTTCTGCGATAGTACTGTGTAACCAATCTGGTGAATCATTCCTGGAACAGAGACTGATGGACTGTCAAATTTTCATTTGGCTGCAACATACAGTGATATTTAATACAAAGATAAAGTGAGGATACTCAGAGTACTCATGGGGAAAGAGGAGGATCTTTTGCAGTGGGTGATAGCCCTGTAAAAAAATATTTTTAGATTTACCTGAGTAAATCTTATACCATAGTTTATTTCTGCTGAAACAGATTTTCTTTCCTTTTCTGTTCGAACAGGTCTATCATCCAAGCCACGGCAGAATCTGTAGAGCATTTGTCCTGTTTTTGGACCAAATTCTTTCTGGAGTTTTGCCATTGAAACATACTGTAGATCTCCACAAGTTTTAATTCCCAAAGATGCCAACTTTGATTCCATTGTTCTACCAACTCCTAACAAAAAAAAATAAAAATTTTGTTCTGTTAAGTCCACATAAATTCAAAGTGTTTATTTTTAAAGCACTATCTTTTAAAAAAAATGCTAAGCTGCCTAGCATTTAATTAATTTTCTAAGGAAAAATTAATCACAAAGACAAAATCATATGTCAACCCAGGAACTTTTGCATCTTGGCATTTTGCTTAATCAATACCACGTGCTTAATTTAGGGTGCTACCCTACAGTTAACTGGTATGTGTGTCCCTATTTCAGGGTGAAGTATCAAGACTTTAGCTTGCAGGATAATCCTTCTGTACATCCCCTAGTCAAGGACCATCTTCTGTACTTTGCTTAGTGCTAATAGTTTAATAAGTGTTAAAGAAAGCTGGTACCACATTTTAAGTTTTAAGTCCCCAAAAGTTTTGATACCTTAAACAAGTGAAAATATAACATACAGAGTATGCTCACAGCTGTATACACGACTCCACCTATTCACTATAGCTGTTTGGAATGGGTCGAAACTTATTTCACCAAGCAGTCCTAGCTCAAAGATAAGTGATTCTGGTATTTTAAGAGCCTTACTGAGAATTGTAAATATCTATCTCTATTGCATCAAATGAAGCAAGTTATAATATAACATACTTTTTTTTTAAATAGCAATTTTCATTAATTAGAATGAATTTGTATTTTTATTACCATTGAACTTCAGAAGATTTTAACTTTTAGAATATCTGTTTCACAATTTTAACAGTGCATTAACATGGAAACATATCCATAAACTACCTATTACTAACAAGTAAATGATACCAAAAACCTCTAAAGGACTTCTAAGTTAAATCATATTTGCTTATATACAATATTTTGGAAAATGTACTATAATTAGGTGATGATGGGTAGACAATAAAAAAGTTAGATGAGCTAAAAAATGTATCACATAAATCCTCCTCAAACTTCAGAAACTTAAGAGTGAAGTCAGAACTGTAGTACTACATTAAGTGGCAATTTATGTTTACCAGTATACATTTCAATACATTGTGATACTTCATATTAATTTGAAGTAGTTTATATTAGAACAGCCAGCATGAATCCTCAATTTCCTGCTCGCCAACAGGGAGAACTGGTTGAGAATGTGAAGGTGGAAGGTAACTTGGGTAGCACAAAATGATAAGAGTTCAAGATCTTATGGAAAGGAAGGAGAGCAGCAAAATAAAAGACACTAGACTTCAGAAAAGCAGACTTTAACAAGCTCAGGGAACTGGTGGGCAGGATCCCCTGGGAGGCAAGTCTGAGAGAAAAAGAAGTTAGGTGTACTTTAAACAGTCCACAGTAAGGGTTTAGAAGCAAGTTACCTTGATGCAAAGAAAGAACAGGAAGTGCAGCAGAAGGGTGGCTTGGTTAAGCAACAAATTGAAACTCAAAAAAGAATCCAACAAAAAGGGTAGACAACTGTATTACCACGGAAGAGTATATAAGTATATCACATAAGCGCAAAGGGAGAAAATCAGGAAGGCCAAGGCATGATCTGAGATGCAACTACTAAGAACATAAAAGGGATTTGATAAATATGTCAGAAGTAAAATGAAGAAAAGGAAAGCACAGCTCCCTTACTAAATGCAGAAGGCAATCTAGTTATGGATGATGCATACAGAAAGCTGAAGTATTTAATATCTTTTTTACTTCAGCTTTCACAAATTAGGTTGACTAGCACATGACAAGTTTTGTTGGCAGCACGAACAAGGGAAGAGGTCAGCAACTAAAAGTAGTGGAAGAAAAGGTTAGGGATTACTTGGAGAAACTGAACATTTTCAAGTTGGCAGGCCTAGACAGGATGTACCCTAGAGTACTGAAGAGTCACCGGGTCATGGAGAACTCATGGAGAATGGGTGAGGTCGTGGTATACTGGAAAAGGGCAAATATAATATTCATCTTTAAGAAAAGGGAGAAAGAAGATTGACTGGTCTGCAATTCCTTACGTCTGACCTTGATACCTGGAAAGATCCTGGAGCAGGTCATCAAGTAATCCATTTCTAGGCACCTTAAGGAAAATAAGGTGACCAGAAACAGCCAGCTTGGATTCATCAAGAGCAAATTACACTTGATCAACTGGATTAACTTTTACAGAAAGGTGACAGGTTTTGTAGATGGTTGGAAAACAGGGGTGGAACAGCAAGCTTTAGTAAGATTTTTGACATCATCTCCCATGGCATTCTCACTACTAAGCTAAGGAAATACAGACTAGACAGAAGTACTGTAAGGTGGACACCCAACTCATTGAATCATTGTGCTCAATTAGACACCAAGTCTAGTTGGGTTCCTGCAGATTCTGTCCTGAGTCCCTTCAACCTTATTCTACAATTTTATATGCATGTGTATGCACGTGCACACACAAACACAAAATGTTATTATAATATCCTCCTCTTTCTTCCTTGTACAAAAGAATTGTATATTAGCTTTGTAACAGTCCTAAAACATCAGCACACACAGTCTGAGCAAGGTTAGCAGCTGTATTTTATCAATAATTTCAGGGGCTTGTCTCTGTCATATATATGTGCATACGTACCAGCAGCATATACAAGGGCAATTATATAGTTACATGATAGAAATCACTTCGGCTTACAAATGTGCAATGCAGTTGTCACAGTTCAACTAGTTTTTCTTAGCCCCCATTGAGAAAGTTCATATGTATTCCTGTGTCATTTAACGTTCCAGTAAACTTAACTAAAAAACTTTTAGTAAAAAAAAAAATTCCCTAAAAAAAACCACGCCAAATTTACCTGGTGCATCCCCAATGGCTAGATACTTTATATAGATGTCCGACTGTAGTTTCCTTTCCACACTATTCTTTATTCACTGTTCTAGTCTATTCTTTAATACCACAATTTTGCAGCATCTCCTTTACTTTCCACCCCCATGATTACTACTACTTTTACCTTTTTCTATTTGTCTCCACTCTCCATTTCTCTCTCACTGGCTATTTCCTAACAAATAATAATCACCTATTTATCCCAGTTTCCTGTTGTTCAAATTTACTAGTCATCCCTTTGCCTGTTTTCCCCAATTAAAAAAAAATCCCTCAATCTTGACACCAGTTATACTTTGAACAGCAACCTTTCTTTAGCAAGTCTAACTAACCAAACACTGCTAAGTGACAACCATCTGCAACTGTTTTATGCAGTGCATTCTTAACAATAACTTCTCTGTAATAAGCCAGCATACACTCTGCTTAAAAAGTTACATGCTAAAACACACAAACTGCCTAAAATGCTAAACTGAGTTTGTCTCTGCGTCCTTCAAATACGTGGCTAGCTAACATCTTTAGTAAAAAGGATGCTGCTTGTAAAATAAAGTGTGAGAGGATATCAGCAGGAGCATTCCAGATAACAGAAGTATGGACACACAACCCCAAAGCTTATCTTTCTTCTACAGCTCAGATAACTATGAATAATGGACAACTGCATTCATATCAAATTTTGGGAATGTAATTTGACCCACCATTGAAATAATGAGCACCAATTTGTGCATATATCAATGTTGATCTGAAAAATCCCAAAGAAGAATAAATCTATCTTTAAATGTACCTGGAAGACTGGTGACTAGTTGACCTCTGATAAAATCATCTACTTCTTCTGGTTTTAAGTAGTATTGTCCATCTGGTTTTGCTTTACGAGTTGCCATTCTGGCCAGCAGAATATTAGAACCTGTGAAAGAAAACAAATAATTAAGGGATGGCTATGGTGATTTTCACTATCATAAGTAGCATTTTGCAATTCAGAAGATAAGGATGAAGCAAGTGTTGACAAATGTAACCAAATTCTAATCTCATTCTCTGTTTTGTTCATTGCTTCTTCATTCCCTGTTTCCAATGTGTGAACTGGCAGGGTTTGGGGTGAGAGTTAGGAGGACTTTTCTAAAAATAAATTTTGCTCACTACACTTAAAAAACAAAACAAAACCCAACCCTGGTTTCCCTAAGAGTACATTAGTCTTCAATATTATTCTACATGCACACAGAGGTAGATTAATTTCAAATAGCAGAAATTATTTTAAAACTATAAAAATCATAATCATAAATAAAATATCATAAAAAAATCATCTCTCAATATTACGTCATTCAAAAAACAAAAAGAGATGATGTATTTTATGCAAAGGAGTATAAATTGTCAATTTTATTAAAAATGAAGTATTTGATTTAAATTATACTTGAGCCTTCTTATATGCCAAGAAGAAATTCCAGTAATTTAATCATAAAACCAGAATCTGGACACTAGGCACATATTCAGTATTTTCCCCAATTTTTTCCTGCTTTTCTGCTTCATGCCCAGCTAAGCCAGGGGCAGGCAAAATATGGCCTGCCAAATGATTTTACCCAGCCCACCGCTGCTCCTCTGAGAACTATATCCGTGCCTCTAACCCTTCTCTCTTCCCCATGCCAGACAGCTGTAGCAGCAGCAGCCACTCCCCTCCCCAGGCCACCTGCTCAGTCCCACCCTCTAGGCCCCAGTATAAGCTCCAAGGCAGGGGGCACCGAGCTCCTGGCCAGGCTCCTGCCTAGCGAGGCTGTTTGTGTGTTGCTCCAACCCTGTGCTTGGCAAATTGAAGCTCAGATAAGGTTCTCCCTGCTGGCAGGAGAGTGGGGTGCAGGGGGAAGAGGCCCAGAAGCTGCAGGTTATCTAGGTTTTGCTGGGCCAGGGCCTAAAAGGGGTAGCGGCACTGGTCCTGCGCTATGTTCCCAGGTGCTGACCCAGCTTGTGACAGCTCCCCTAAGTTCCTGAAGTGGCCTTCCGGTCCAAATAATTGCCCACGCCTGAGCTAATCTATAACTCCAAAACGATGTCCTGACACCACTACCACCAGAACTCCTTGCTTTAGAATAAAACAAAATTATGAAAGGTCTGATAAATCACATCATCTACAGTATAATGTGCCCATCTTTATCCCGCAGGGTAATACTATTTCATATTTTTGGACAACAATGGTGGCAATACATATTTCATGGGCACCAATACAACTGAAACATTCTATTTATGAAACAAAACAAGGGTTCCCATGTTCAATATTTCTTCTGACTGATGGCTCATGTTCTCCCTGATAGTGTTGTCATTCCCATCCCTCTAGCTCAGGGGTCAGCAACACCCCGGCATGCGTGCCGGCATGCCACAGCCAGCCCTGGCTCTGGGTAGCTGCTGTCAGCAATGGAGCCCAGGCTGCTCCCAGAAGGGCTTCCAGAGTCCCAGCTGCCCGCTGGGAGCAGCCTGGGCTCCATTGCTGACAGCAGCTACCCAGAGCCGGGCCCAGCTGCAGCCAGGAGGCTGAAAACAGCTGCGCTGGGCTCTGGAGCCCTGGAATCAGCTGTACTGGCCCATGCACACACGCCTCGGAGCAGGCGGTGAGGGAGGAGCTTGAGGCAGTGCAACCCCGGTCTCTCCCCTGCTCTCAGCACAGAGCTGGTGACTGGGCTCCAGAGCCCGGCGCAGCCATCTGTAGCCAGCCTGGGCTCTGGGCAGCTGCAGCAAGCAGGCTGCAAACAGCTGTGCCAGGCTCCACAGCTCTAGCGTCAGCTCTGGGCTCATGGCGACTGCACGCACACCTTGGGGCACACAGCAGGGCAGTGCAGCTGCAGCTGCCCAGAGGCCAGGCTGGCTACAAACAGCTGCGCCAGGCTCCAGAGCCCAATCACCAGCTGTGCCAGAAACTGGGGAGATACCGGGGTTTGCACTGCCTCAGGCCCCTCCCCCACCGCCCACTCCAAGGCACGCGTGCACGTGCTGGTACAGAGCTAATGTCAGCACTCTGGAGCCTGGTGCAGCTGTTTGCAGCCTCCCGGCTGCAGCTGACCCCATCTCTGGGTAGCTGCTGCCAGCTGGGAGCCCAGGCTGGTCCCCGCAGGTAGCTGGGATGCTGCAAGCCCTGCTGGGAGCAGCCCAGGCTCCAGCAGCTACCCAGAGCCGGGGTAGCTGCTGACAGCCACAAAACCTGGGCTGGGGGGCAAAGGGCAGCAGGGCAAAGGACACAAGCAGGACATCCTGCCGTGTACCACCTGCCGTCACATTGTTTTTCTGGCATGCTGGCACTCCGGCACCTTCAAGGTAGGCATTGTGGTGTTTTTCGGCACTCTGGCCAAAAAACGCTGCCTACCCCTGCTCTAGCTTATGTAACTATATGGCTACCCTGCGAGTCAGTGACTTTTGTTAATGCACCATCTGTATAGCTTCCCAATAAAGTATTCAGTACTTCTCAGAATCATGACCAAGGTCTTGTCAATACATTTTCACTAGGGTAAATTTAATTGGTTTAGTTTGGCCAGTGGAAACCCCTGAATTTAAACTACACCTATTTCATTGCCTGAAGTTGAACCAAAAAAAGCATATAAGAAACAAGAGCATCTAATCACAATAGTTTGCATTGGTTTAACTATATCAGTTTAAATTCACATCTGAGGTTATTTTAGTACATGTAAACAAGGCTTAAATCCTTGGGCATGGGCATACAAGGAAGTTACTGTGAAGTCAATGAGAATTTACTACACAGCAAAACCCTGGGCTCTCTACTGCCACCTTGCAGCATCTTACCACTCAATGGAAGAGAGAAAAAAATAAGCCCACAAGCAACTGCCACAGAGAAGTTGCTATACTCTAAACCCACAATACCCACTTACTTTTGGTAATTTGTTCATGCACTCTTACCCTTACTCAAAGTCGCACAAAAATGTTTGGCAGAGCAAGGAACTGTATCCCAGGTTTCTCCCCTCATATATATGTTAGTGCCCTTACCATGGGACCACTCTTCCTCTTTTCTAATTATTTAATTCTGCTTTGATGGTAAATAGATTAAATCCTTATAGCATACCAGTGTGAATTTTAGAAAGCCACTAATCACAAAATTTGTAAAGTTCTCACTTGGAGTACCTGAATGTATTTGTTTTTAGAACAAATATTTGATAGGAAGACTTTTGGTTTTCTATAAGTAATATAAAAACAAATCTGTATAAATAGCTACGTCCAAATATGAAAAGATATTTTTAAAGAAAGCATAAGCATTTTAAATAAGGTTATAAACAGTTCAAATGTCTCAAGGCAAAGTGTGACACGAACATGAATCTGGGGAATTATAGTTAAGTTAATAACAGTAATGAGATAACAAAGAGGACTACCTCCAAAGACTTAGAACAATGGATTTCAACCTGAATCACAAGTGGATTTTAAGTGTCAGAGTATTTATTCCCAGGTTACTCATTTCTACAATGCAATTATGAACAAAGAGAAAAAAGAGAAGGAAAAGTGCAAGGAGAGAGAAAAAGGAAGTGCCAAGATCTTTTTAAAGGTATGAAACTATATACTATACCTCCCTTCCAAACATATAGCCTTTGCTTCTTGTCAATAAACTATTCGATAGGAACAGCATGAACGCTACCCTTCTTTCATTTTTCAATTTACTTGAAGTGATATAGTAATACAATATAAAATTAATAAAAATATCCTAGAAATGAAATTATACCACATATTCTATAATACAGGAGAAGGTGGGAGCAAAACCCATAGGTAGGTTGCCTAAAGCTTTCCATTATGAAGGATTCTTGAAACCTTTAATATTAATGCATTCCAATGGTAATAGTTCACTTATATCATAAAAGCTTATGTTGTAGCAGTCTTATATAGTTTTGATATACTCAAGGATGGCACGTGACATTTGTAAGCAAATATCAAATGAAGTACTAACCCATCCCAACAGAGGCAGCACATTTAGTCTGGGCTTTGATTTCGGTGCGAATAGTATTTGCAAATTCATCAGGAGTCAATCTGGTCTCTGTAAGGATTTCAGTGATATCTACTAGAGCTTCATCGCAACTGACTGCTTCGATGTTATGAGTATAGCTATCAACACAAAGTAAAGGAGGTGAAACAGCAGCAACAGCTCACCATCTGTTAAAACAAATACGTAGCAAGTAAAGTCTTCCCTTTGTGGTAGCATCTCCCTGATTATTTATTCTCAATCCCACATAAGGTATACGTTTAAAAATAATATGCCAAGTCACAGTAATGCTACCTTTTAGAACTAGTTTCAATACAGATCATGATTTTTGAAGAATAGTTGGAGAAGAAAATTTAAATATATTTTCACTGAAAGAGAACTGCCCAAATTTTTCAAGTGCAGATTAATATAAAAAGGTAAATTTTAATGGAAATTATTCCAAAAATTCAGTTCTTGAAACATTTTATTTAAAGAATATTAGTTATCTTGGAAGGGGCAGCACCTTCTATACTTATTAACTGAAGCCAGACTCTTCTCCAATTGAAGTCAGTGAAAACTCTGACACTGACTTCTACAGGACTCATATTGATTGTTTTGCAGGATTTGGCTTCAAGATATTGAGCCATTCAGCTCAGAATACAGTGACTATCTTAGGTTATTTGGTCAACATAAAAAGTTGTACAGAAGATCTAAGATGAGAATGATTTTGAAGGGTAAAAAGGGAAAAACAGGCTTATGAAGATGAAAATACTAGATCAAATATTGGCATCCAGGAAAATGGCAAATGTAAACATGCCTGATGATCTCACTGCAAATAATTATCTGAACAATCAATTTACTTTACCTTGCTAGCATTTCATACAATGTCCGTGCAACTTCTTTGTACGCATTAAAATCATATGGAACTGCTTGAAGATTTGGACATAGCTTTTTTGCCTGGCCAAAAAACATTCCATTCTTTATACCAGCTTGTCTAAAAGCAAATTAAAACAAATAAAAATTCAATGAATTACACAGAACTTGCTTCTGCATAGATCCAAAATATCACATATTTGCAAGATAAATCATTAGAACTTTTCCATTCTGTGATCAGGTAAGCATTAATGTACTTGAGTTAATTCCATCTGGTTATGGTTTAATCTATGAGAAAGTGACCTGCAAATGTAACTGTAAGGTTGTGCATGTCAAACATTCATTTGGATGATAATATAGTTGATGTACACATTTTATAATCTGAATAGCCAAGTAAGAGATGTAATTATTAGGAAGTCTTGAAAGCTCCCGGATAACGCACATTAAGTCTTTCTAGACTTTAAGAAGGCCTTTGACACTGACTCTCTCCCCATCCTCATCAATAAATTAAGCGACTGTGGCATTGATGCCTGCACAGTTGGATGGGTAAAAAATTGGCTGATGGGGCACACGCAGAGAGTAGTGGTGGACAGGTTGTACTCAACCTGGCGAGATGTGACAAGTGGGGTACCCCAGGGCTCAGTCCTTGGGCCCGCACTGTTTAACATCTTCATCAGCGACTTGGATGAGGGGGTGGAAAGCACGCTGTCCAAATTTGCTGATGACACTAAGATGTGGGGTAAGGTGGACACACTTGAAGGGAGAGAGAGAGAGGCTGCAACTAGATTTAGACAGACTACAAAAGTGGGCAGATGATAATAGGATGGGGTTCAACGTAGACAAATGCAGGGTGCTGCACCTTGGGAGAAGGAATCCACAGCATACATACAGGCTGGGGAGTTCCCTTCTTGAAAGCACAGAGGCGGAAAGGGATCTCGGAGTCATTATTGACTCCAAGATGAACATGAGCCGCCAATGCCACAACACAGCCAGCAAGTACCTTGTCATGCATCCAAAGGTGCGTCTCAAGCCGGTCCAGAAAGGTGATACTCCCCCTCTATGTGACTTTGGTCAGGCCGCAGTTGGAGTACTGCATCCGGTACTGGGCGCCGCACTTCAAGAGGGATGTGGCCAACCTGGAGCAGGTTCAGAGGAGGGCCAGCCGCTTGGGGAGA
>NW_005842190.1:1319023-1322615 GCF_000455745.1 Alligator sinensis
GGGGGTCAGGCTAGATGATCTGTTCAGGTCCCTCCTGACCCTAGCTACTATGAAACTATGTCCTGAACATTTACTACTGTTTAAACCTGTCTTTTAAAACCAAAAAAAAAAAGCTTATTTCCCATTTCAAATGACAGCGAAACATATACCATATGCCTAACTATACAGTTTTGCTTGAGCACAAAGAAATATTTATACTAGTATAATATAATGCAGATTATATTATTATAATGGAACAACTTCATAAAAATACATAGCGGAATATAAAATAAATTTACGATGCAAAAGCAAAACTTAATGGAAAAAAAGGTTTTCTGCACAAGTTTTAAAGTAAGTAATTAACTCAGGGATGTTATCTGCAGTAGAAATCATTATCTGTGCCTTTAAGATTTTATTTAAAACAAGCTACTGTTAGCACTTAGTTGTCCCTTTTAAATGTATTCGGGGGATCTAGTCCATAAATTACGTAAGGATGTACCATTAGAATTAGTGACTATGAGAATTAAAGGCCTTAAATTTTGCTTCACCTGATCCAGAATTTCCAGTAATACCAAGCACTTGTTTGGTATTCAGAGAAAAAAAAAAATCAACCTTATAAAAATCAACCACAGCACTGTAGAGCACTTAGAATTTTCTTTAGTGCTCTGGGTCCAACTGAAGTATTGGTTAATTTGTAAATATTAAAAAACAAAAAACAAAAAAACCACCCCGCAAAAAAAAAAACCACCCCAAAAACCTAAAAATAACCATTTCCCCCATTTTAGGTTAGCACTTAATGTTTAAGTGCTGAAACAGATTTATATTTTTGTAAATCAAATAGAGATTGATGAGAAAAGTAAGTAGATATTACATTACACTCATTCCCACCTACCTGGCTTCATAACTACAAGATGCAATTTCAGCCATTGACAAAACAGAGAGATCTGAGTCAGCTCCATTCATCTGTGCAGAATCTTGATGGCCCCAGGTTGAGTCCAGTTTATCAGGAACTCTATTTTCTGCTTGAAAAATAATAGTTTATATTGTTTCTATATTACTGTCTTAATGTTTTGAAAGAAGCATATGAACAAAATAAGCATAATAAATTATAATATACTTTTACCATAGTTTCTAAACTAATGAGTAGGCTCTTCACAATAATTTGCATCCTTGTGATTAAGTCAACCAAAAACAAGCAAGAAACACTCACCCATACATGAATACACCATTAAGGGGTAAGATCTAGGGAGGATCTAAGGAGTGAATTATTGCACTATTGAGAAATAATCATACTTTTTCCACAATATTACCAATCATCCTTCAGAATTCTGTCAAATCATACTCTCGGTGAGACAGATTTCAACTAGCTATCAAAGTGGTAAAAATGATTCAGAATCCTCAAGTGTTTTAGTTTTAAAGCTACAGCCATGTCCTATTAACAAAATTTTACTAGTATTTCCTTCCTTCAAAAACAATAGTACAGGAATATAGTTTAAACTTAAAACAGCCATTCTACAATGTAACTTATTTTTAACCTCATATTTACAACTCTAATTTCTAGTAATTACTTAATCTAGACACCTAAAAGAAGGGTTTAAGCATCAGATAAAATGCCAAGAACACTTTCAAGCTTAGGATAAGTTAAAAAATAAGCTTTACTAGAGACTAACATCCACAGCTAGCAACTTCACTAACACTTAATTGACAAAAGTTTCAATTACCAACCTCCAATGACTCCCCTATTACGGTTTGAAAGAACCTTTTTATAGTGTATCACCACAAATTTATGCTGGGCCAAAATGAAACAACTACAAATACTCTGATCTCAAACTACTAGCAAAAGGACCATACAGCTCTTTAGTTAATTGTTTAAAACTCCTTTGAACAAACTAATGTGAAGTGATTTAAAGCATCATTGAAGCCAATTGAGTACCAGATACTTGTATAGAAAAGGTTGATACAGCATACTGGCATCAAGTGAAAACATTCTCTCCTCTATTCTGTTTGGGTTCTAATACTCTGACATTGCTGTGATATCCTTACATCTCTATATATACCCATGGGTTCTTAAATATGTATCAGCCAGAAAAATTGGCTAGATTCAGCCACCCCAATCAAATACTGAACTATCAAGAAAAGTTAGTTTAAAGAAAGGGTAAAACATACAAGTTAGGTTTAGTTTTCAGTATTGCAGTCTATTTTATACAATACAATAATGTAATAAAAATAAGTAATACTTCCATCTTGCCACAACCCAGTAATGCTACATACTACCAACAACCTGAGAATTTGCATGTGAAAGAAAAGTATGGTGGTATGAGCATATAAAAGTAGTTATCAAGCCAAAGAATGTGTGTTGTAATGAGTAAGCAGGGGTAGAACCTGGCTTATGTGAACAGCTGTCCTTCTATGAAGCTTCTGTTAATTCATTTATCTTTTTATTTCCTAAATATTAATATTGAGCATGTAAATATTGAGCCTGATTTGCTCAATAAGTTACCTAAGATACCTTAAGCTGCAAATCAGAGCAAAAATCAAATAAAGGTCAGAATGACAAGAATTGTGCCTTCCTGTGCCCTGGCCTGATATGCTGTTTTCATCTTGTCTATTTTCACTGGACTTGCCGACCTTTTCCACAGCGCAGCAGAGCAGATCCCCCCATGAGCTGATGAAGTCACTTCATGTGAAATTCAGGGCAATGCAGAAGAATACATTGTCCTCAATGGAAGGCAAGGTAGAGAACCTCTCATCAAAAGCTGGGAAACTAGACAGGCACATGGTGAATGTGGAGCAACGGATGGAGAAATCAGAGGCCAGGACCCAAGTCTGTGAAAAAGAAATCGCTGAGAATAAATCTGTGACTAATGATGGTTAAAAAACTGCTGCTCTAAGAATGAAAAATGGGAAATATTGGGGTTGAGGAACAAAAAAAGAATAAAAATCATCCACATCTTGGACATCGTGGTAGGGAAGGAGACCCCAACCTAGGAATTTTGTGCATATACTAATCCATTAACTTGTGAATATGAATGTTAAAGAAGATACCTATGCAGAGAGGTAATTTCTACCACTCAGGAAGCGTATCTCCAATTTGGAGATACAGGTTGAGAATGATAGCAAAATTTAAAAATAAGTTATACAGTTTTGGATGAATCCAAAAAAGAAAAAGGAAGCATTACATAAAAGATCCAAGATTCTATTGTTTCTAGGTACTGTATTTGTTTAGCAATGTAGACTAAAACGCAGGAACCAGTATCACTGAAGAAGCAATATGCAAAAAAGAAAGTAGTTGAAGCAGTAGAATTCAGTATCTGGCAAAACTAGGCGATTCACAGGTATTTTTTTCTTTAAATTTGGAACATTATTTCCAATGAGAGTAAGTCCCGGAAAAGTCAAGATCAGAAAACAGCTCAGAAAGCATGAAGCAACAATTCAAACAAATGAAGTGTTCAATGCTGGAGCAGGAGTATTAAAAAATGTGGGGAGGTTAAAAGAACAGTGGGATCAAAACTTTCTCATTTACACAAAAATGTGTGTAATGCAGTCAGGGATATGCAACAGCACACTATTTGGCTTTTTGTGCTTGTAAAACAGATATTTGTTTCATGTTGTT
>NW_005842190.1:1322625-1352169 GCF_000455745.1 Alligator sinensis
TGTGGCCCATAACACAGCTTATGCTGTGAACTGCTCCATGTATGCTTTTTAAGATTTTGCAATGTTAGAATTGCCTAAACAAATTTCAATACCACCTTTTCATTTAATAGTATAAAGTCATGGCCAACCATGTCTTTTTCTACCTGAAAAAGATGACAACCTATGTTTTTATGAGAAGCCAAGCAGAAAATAGTTGTCTCTCTTGATATTTGTTGATAAGTGTCATACATCAAGCCAAAATTAATAAGAGACTTAAAAATGTAACGAACCTTTAACTAGAGAGAGAGAGATGCTCAAGAGAGAATTAGGGAAATAAATCCTTTTGCCAAAACTATAGGTTGTACATTCAGACTGCGTATCAAGAAAGAAAGAGCTGCCTGCCTATGGACCAGCCAGTAAGGATGGATGCAAAGTTAAAGGACTGAGCATGTGGACTTTCAGAAAAATCTGCCACAATAGGGAGCACTGAGTTTGTAACACAGTGAAGCTAATGCACAAATTCAACAATCTCTCTTGTTATTTTCAGTATTCTGAGAATACAATGGGTCTCTCATAGAATATGTTCTTCTCAGCAACACTACCTGGATTTTATCTAACCAGCTGACTTTCCAAAACATCTCTAAAATGTAATGTCGTATCAACCTAAAAAATGTTAGTGACTATTTGAAACTGCTGTATTAAATAGTGTTCACAAACTATAGTACAAAAAAACTGAATTCCACATAAACAGTATCTGCCATTATAAATTAGTCTTTGACACAGCATTATGAATCAAGTAGAACTTAAGTTCTGAATGTCCTGAAAGGACTGAAAGATTCCCAAAAAGGCAGGAAAGACAATGGATTCCATAACTTTTACATTCTTCCCCCAGACTGCTAAACTACAGTAAAAGGACAGAGGCATCTATTACTGTAGAGCTCTGTTTTATAAACTCTACATAGTTTATTAGGTTCTTACTGTTAACACTCCAGTAACAATGCACCTGTGGAAGAACTACTCTACCTCATACTCAAGAAAATTACTGTGGTATAAACTCTAAAAACAGAACTACTTTTTCTTCCTGTTATAAGTTTATAAATATGAAATAAGTTGCCATTCATATCAAGCAAGTTACTTTTTCACACTAAACGCTTTTCAGGCAGTGTAACACAATTTTAATGACTGTCTTATAGTCATTCCTTTTGTTTACTCAAATATACCTCTACTTCAGAACATAAAATCTTTCTGCTGTACTGTAGGAACATAAGAAATTCTCTATAAGCAATAACAGATGCCCTGCTTTTGAGCAGACAAATCTCAATACTGAGGGGACAGAACTCACTGAAGTCCTCAGGAAATTTCCAGCAATCAAAATTGTAAGGTAACTCATGTTACCTACATAGATATATTGTTCAATTAATTTTTTTAAACTAATGAATTTCGCATTGGTAGCCTACTACTGTTTCTATACTTCTTTTAGACATGAGGAATTTTAGCAACATTTACTTGTCATATTTTGTGCTGGTTCTTGGGTAATATATAGTTACTCAGGTGCACGATAGCACAAAAGGTCTTTATTTTATTTTTCAAACAGGAAATAAACATTCATTGTAGCAATACACTTTATAATTTCATCCCCAATAAAGAGGTAGACAACATTATTTAAAAAATACACCCTTCATCCACAACAAAAAGTAACAGAACGATCGCTAACTATTGTAGGAGCAATTACTCTATATATATTACACTAATTGACAGAAACCATTGTCCTGTCAAAAAATGGCCTTTCACCAGGGAGGAATATCAACTACCTTTTTTGTGGTAGTACTGCAGTTTTAAGAAATCAGTTTTAAGAAATCATTTGTTATTTGTACCTGTTTTGCCATTCAGTATCTTGTTCTGGTAATATTGCCATTCCAGCTGTGGGTTTGCACCAGGACGCAGTGATGCCCTTCCTGCACCTCTGTTACTTGTAACAGCCACTGGTTTTCCTGTGGAAAAGTGTTTAAATTAATTGAGAAATCAACACATGTTAAATTTTATTAAATTAGAAAACACCAAGGCAAACAGTGCTAAAGATTCAGCGTTTAATATTTTACATTACTTTTAGGTTTATGCAATCTTGCACCACTAACGAAGCAGCAGCCAAGAAAGTGACGTGCAAGAGTAACATTTTAATTTAATTTGTTACATAACTGTAATAAAAAAGGAAAAACAAAACACTGAGGAAACTGTTAAAAGAAAAATCAGCTACAGTGGCTTAAATACATACAAGTTCGACAACTTAACTAAAATTCTGATATTCCACCAATTTAAATCATTGCTCCTCATATATTTCATGGAAGCTGAGCATGTCTATTATTTAAGTACACTAAACAAGTGTAAGCCAATAAGAAACATACACAGGCAGTGTTTCATTAATTTTATTAATTTGATGCAATTTAGGATTTGATGCTGCAACAGTACAAGTGAATGGTGAGACTAGACTAATCCTCTGATCATTGTAATCATCTCTGAAACTTTCCATGCTTGCTGTTAGACTGATTTTTAAAATGCTTCAGAATAAACAGTTCAGCCACTTCCATTAACACACACAGAGAACAGGCAGTTTTGAAAATGTTAAAAATCCAGTTTCTTTAGAAGACTCTCCATGCTTTGGAACACAGATTAGAAATGTTGCATAGGGCTAGCCACAGACATTCAAAAAGCCCAAGGTGAAATTGGTCAAAGTTACGTAGTTTTCTGCAAGCAGCATAGTTTAGATTCGTAGCAAACAGAACACACGCTTGCCCTTTGGGCGGGGGGCAAATCTTAGACCAGGTTCTGCCATTTTTAAACCAGTTTGTGTATACTGAATGTCTGTTCCATTAGGGGTATAGACTGGTTTTCTGTGCTGAGCTTCTCATTACGTATACTGTTAAAGTGTAATGTCTGTACCTGGCTTAAGTGTCTGTGACGTACTAATCTATCCTTAAGAAAATATAGGCTTAAAGAGTTGAAAGCCTCAAAACTCACCACCTGCACTGCAGAACTTGCTGAATATCTATACCAAGCATACCAAGTAGCTTCACTGACCCTTTAACATGTCATCACAAGTACAGAGCTCTCTACATGCCACACGCACAGAGCACATTCCCCAATCTCACAACATATCCTATGTTGTAAGCACAGATCAAGAGCTCACACAGTACATGAGCACAGTATCACAATATAGTTGACTGAAAGGAAGATGCACTGGACTAGAAAGCTGACAGTCTTTACAGTGAAAGGCAATGATATGAGGCCTTGCTTTTAGGAGACATTGCCCCCACTTTACAAATGGATAAAAGAAATGTAACTTCTGCTGCAGCCAAAAATAGACTGTACACTCTGTGACAGTCCCAAGAGTAATATAACCACACTGTTTTTCCAGAGTGACTCAGCACAAGCTATACAAGCTGTGGTGTCTGCAACCAATTAAATCACTCCTCACCTGCACAAAGATTAAACAATTCCCAAAATGCTTGCGTTTTCCAGCAAATGTTTATATAAGATACTGATGATAACTGTCTACTGTACCAGAATTAAGGTTGCTGATGCATAATAATAAAAGGCAAGTCACTACCAACGCTTCTAAGCTGTGCTCAGATAAAGCCAAGACCTCTCTTGGCTGTTTTGGAGTGAGTGAGAACACCCAGTCTTCAACTTCTCACTTTACCAGGCTGCTGAGACTGGAGAGAGACCATTTGCTTCTATATTCTTGTACTGGACTTGAACACTGGAAATGAGATAGCAAGGAAAACTCTACCCCTTGACTGCAGGACACTGAGAAATAAGAACCGGCAATATGAGAGTAATGCTCCTAACAGGCTAAGTTACTAGAAGCAGACACTTACAAAATGTTACTTGTTAGCTAGCATATTTTCATGTCTTGAACATGTGACTGGTGACATTAAAAAAAAAAAGAAAAAAAAAAGAATACTGACCTTTGAGATCTGGCCTATTTCGGATACCCACGGATACAAAGAAGCAATCCATATCCACGTGCATTATACAGCTCTGTGGCTTGGCTGAATTCAAGACAGACACATTACCTAGTATGAAGACATATTAATAGAAAACTTGATCCCTAAAATTTACATATTTTACAGCATTCATATGAGTCAAAGACTGATAGTAAGATGTTTCCAACTCCAAAACAAAGAAGCAATGAAAAGAGGTTCCTGTTACTACCTCTGCCAAAAGATCATTATTAGAATTGTTTAAAGGGCGGAGTGAAGAAGTGCAATACATTATAGAATATCAAATGCAATACAGAAGCACCGGAAACAACAGCCTGGTAAGTTTAAAGACAAAGTGACACATCTACTAAAGTGAGGTATTACACCTCATTTTGTCCATTTTGTTTCCCAAATTAATATTTATTACCTTTGTATGACAAGTGTTTTTAGTACATAACAACATAAATTAATAACTAACATACTCAAATGTAAGACGACCTCTATGATTTATAAATGTGTTATAAGTTTCCAGTTATAGAAACTAATTATTGAAGGTCTGCCTTGAATTTGTCCCCCTCCCACTGCTACAGCAGGGAAAACAAGTTGGGAGTAGGTCAGGTAGCACCCCTGCCCTCTGCCCCACTCCCCCACCCCCAGCTTCTTTACCCTGCAGTCCTTTCCTGCCCTCATTACTGTCAGACCCTGCTCTCCCTAAGCATATGGAAGTGAGAAGCAAATTTGAAAACACTGACCTAGAAATAAACATAACTATAATAACTTGCATTTGAGAAATTACTACAGTTACCCATAGACTTAATTCATCCAGAACTGCTGCAGTTTACCTCTTTTGAAACTGCTGCAAGTTTTAGCTTGGGTACTACATAAACACACTTTTAAGTAGCGCTTCTGTACGTACTTGTATATAGTACAAACTATGCATAACATTATAGTTTCATAGTTGGTAGGGTCAGAAGGGACCTAAGCAGATCATCTAGTCCGACCTCCTGCCATGGGCAGGAAAGGATGCTGGGGTCAAAGCCTCCTTTTGAAGACCCCCAGGGTAGGGGCGAGCACCAATTCCCTTGGAAGTCAGTTCCAGCTCCTAGCCGCCCTGACTGTGAAGTAGTGTCTCCTGATATCTAGCCTGAATCTACTCTCAGTCAACTTATGCCATTGTTCCTTGTTACCCCCGGTTGTGCTGGGGGTAACAAGGACTCTCCCACTGCCTGCTGGTCCCCCTTGGCAAGTTTATAGGCGGCCACCAGATCCCCTCTCAGCCTTCTTTTGTGAAGGCTGAACAGGTTCAGGTCCCGTAGCCTCTCCTCGTAGGGCTTGCCCTGTGGCCTAATCATGCAAGTGGCCCTCCTCTGGACCCTTTCGATGCTGTCCACATCCCTCCTGAAGTGCAGTGCCCAGAACCAGAGGCAGTACTCCAACTGCGGCCTGACCAATGTCACATAGAGGGGGAGGATCACCTCCTTGGACCTGCTCGTGATGCATCTATGGATGGATGACAAAATGCAGTTAGTCTTCCTGACTGTGTCCCCACATTGGCAGCCCATGTTCATCTTGGAATCAATAGTGATTCCAAAATCCTTCTCTGCCTCTGCTGATGAGAAGGGATTTCTCCAGCCTGTAGGTATGCTGCTGGTTCTTCCTCCCCAGGTGCAACACCTTGCACTTGTCCATATTGAAACCCATCCTATTCTCATCCGTCCACCTCTGTAACCTGTCCAGATCTAGTTGTAGCCTGTCCTTCTCTTCTAGCGTGCTCACTTCTCCTTACACCTTAGGTGTCATTAGTCCAAACCCAAAAGGCTCATGATTATTCATATAGTTCACTGGGCTAGGCCCCACCAGTCAAAAGCCTTTCAAGCCATGGTGACCTCATATATCAACACTGTTCAGTATGTGGGGGTACTTTAGATGTGTGTACTCCCTCCCCTCCAACAACAATAAAAACACAAAACAATGTGCTAATTAGCCCCCCTGCTCATGACTGGAACCAGGTGTTCTTGTCATGAGTCCTGAGATCCTCCAAAAATGTATATACAGATATGGTGCAGGGCAACCTGGTCTGGCTCCACTTCATGGAATACAGGGCCACAACTACTCATATGCGACAGGCTGAGAGGGGGTGACAGATTCTGGGTAAGCTGTTTGGGGCCCCATTCAATGATATCTACCAGGCATTTAAGGCCAGTTAAAAATCAGGACTCATTAGAAATGGGAAAGAAAGGCACAGCTCAGTTGTGGGCATGAAGGGGAAGTAAAAATGTATTCAATGTAGTGGCTCACCATGACTTGAAAAGGAGTTGGCACTGAGGTGGACTGCGTGCAATGACCACTACCATAAACCTTATTCAGATGGGTTACACTGACCTATTCTTGTGATAGGTTGCTATTAGTGTTTGCCCCATGTGGTCTATGTGTTTTATAGACATGTTCAGTGTTGGCTGCATTTAAATCAACTTGGTAGTTGGTTTCCGTTACTGAGTGCATACTGCTTTTGGCAGCAGTTACATGATATTTTTTGTGAGGTTTCCTTGCATGTGAATGCTAGACAAGCGACTTCACCTGCCTCCTTCCCCCCACCCCCCCATGTTGATTGGGGGAAAAACCCTCATCTTATACTCAAGTAAATACAGTAGGTCTTAATATCCACTATGTTACAATTCAAACTATGTTGGAATACTCTCTAGGTTTTGTGCACAAATCAGAAAATACAATTTTTCTTAACATCACTTTCAATTTTTTTCCTCAGTTCACACCACACATGTTGAGTGATTTGAAAACCTCTGGTCAGTTAGTTAGCATTTTATGGTCACTGACATCGCTATACTGTATGAAGCATCTAGCACAGACAAGCAAAACAGCTTAAAATGTAGTTTACAAGATGCAGTTTACCTATACTTGAAGCAAAGATAAGCTGCACTAGATCAAGTTGTGATTTTTAATAAATGTTACCAGAAGGTTGAACCATTATTATTTGCTGGTCACAACTGTAACTGGGGCAAATCACATGTGCGTACAATGCCTAGAATACCATAGCGAAAAAGTACGTCACATAAATGACTAAAATGTTTCATTTTTAATGCCCTGTTTCAAGACAGTCGATCATTCATTACCTGTAGTCTTTTTAAAGAAAATTATGTTTACCTTAATTGTACAAAAAAGGGATATATAAGAGGACACTGACAACTTAAAGAAGCAAGACTCTCTAAGAGTAGAAAGCAGACTCGCAAAAAGCCAAACAGGTAGAACAGTGCTTAAGCTTCTAGGACAGGGCTGTCCAATTGGCAGCCTGAAGGACCCAGAAGTAGCTTCTCCAGCAGCTGTGCAGCAGGGAAAAACTGGGGCATCTGCGCACTAGTGACACAGCACATGTGCAAGGAGCAAGGGTGAAGAGTGGAGGCCAAGAGCGCTGTCCCCACAGTGTACAGAATGCGCAAAGTGCAACCCCCAGCCACATCAAAGTTGGAGAGCCCTGTCGCAGGGGATATTGTCAAGGTTATAAAATATATAATTCACTACTGTACTTAAATATTAAAATCCCACTCATTACACAAATATTTACACAAGTATTTTCAGTTTGGCAGTGCAATACTTCCAGAGACAATTACCGTTTAGTGCCAAGACATGGAGAATTGTTGTACAAGACTCCTTCTAATGCTAAGAGATCCAGAAGTATTCTAGCTAACAGACTCATTTGGACCATAGTACATTTTCATATACTACTCATCTTGGAAAATTTTCACTTGGAACTATACAGATCAGTAAGACATTTTGTATTTGGCCCTTTAAAATCTCAAAAAAACCCTTGCATGTATACAACTCAAAATCATTTTCCCCTCAAAATCTCAAAATTGCTTGGCAGTATCTAAAAAAATTAAAATTCTGCAGAAATAAATCTCTGTGTTGAAATGAGTGTCATATTAAGGGGCATTTAATTTTAATAATAAAAGCTGCAAAAAAACAAGTATTTGACTCTTCATAACCATGTTGCTATCCCATATTGCTTGGGAGCCTTCTTAACAATGAAAGCTATTGTGTTTAAGCTTGATCAGATGCTTAATGTGAAAACAAGGGAACCCATTTAAATAAGCCATCTTAAACAAGTATCTACCTGTATCAGTTTTAAGTGCAGACCTGCCTGTTTTCAATTTTTTTAACTTTTCACTTCCTGGAAAGACACCATTGTTTTTTCTCTGCAGGTTGTTGACAAACTCTGTCAATTCACTCTTCCATGTGGATATGTGATGCAGTCTTGAACGAGAGTAAAAGTCAGAAATAAAATTGCAGTCTGAAGGTTTGGACACTGGTGATGAAGCTGCCTTGCTAGGAGTAGGTACTGAAGAAGTGCTTTTTGTGCTTGAAGGCCCCTGAACAGTGGAGTGGTGAGCACCATTTAGTTTAGTATTACTGTGCAAAGATGAAGATGAGAATGAATTACTCATAGTCCTATGTGGATTCCATAAAAGATCTGTGTTTTTGTTGCTTTGCTGCAACTGCTGCATAGTGCAGTCTCTAAAGTCAATGATGCCTTTTTCAGTCTTCCCCTCCTCCTGCAGGGGGCCTGGAGAGAACCTGCTTACAACACTGTTGCCAGAGGGCACCAAGCAATCCTGTGTCTTTAAGGCACTGGTAGAATTGAGGGTGTGTCCGTTAAAAATGGCAGTGCTGTCTCTGTAATGCTGAACTCCATTGTGTGTCCTCACAGGAAAGACCTGTTCCAATTCTACAATTCCCAAATCTTTACTGTCTTCCTCCTCCTCTTCATTCCAGCTATCAATTCCATTGCCTTTGATGTCATTTTCAGTCTCACACTTTTTTATTAAATGGTTTCTAAAATAAGCAAGAAAATAGTATTTAATAATTTTACCTAAACAAAGATATGAAGTCATTAGCAAGTCATTATAAATATCAATCTATACAGAAAACAGAACTTAAGCATTTTTAATAGTCAGATGCAAATTTCTGCTAGTTCTTTTAGGATAGCAGAAGTCAACCTTTTCACAGGCAAACTACAAATTAGCCCCATATTCTGCCTGAGTGTCCCAGTCGCTTTCCCCTGCCTGATCTGCTGCTCTGTGTTCTGCTTCCTGCCCTATTTGCAGTGGTGCTGCCTGTCCCCCACCTGATCTGCTACATGCCCACACACACTGCCCATGCCACAAATTGGTCATCTTTGTTTTAGCAGATGAAGATAACATCATCTAGTAGTTTGAACTATGATTTCAGAATGCTCTACCGATCTCTATTATCTCTACTCAACTTTCGACAGATTTGTTACAAAATAAATGTGGGTGGGAATTTAATCAAAAATGACCTTTTTCAAACTCTTATTATAAAGAGAACTTCCCTAGATTTCCAATAAGATCCCCAACCTGACCCGCAATAGCACAGGCATTAAAATAATTCTGACTTTTTTAATATAACAATTCCTTGATCTTATTACTAAGTGTCAGAACTACTGGAAGAAAAAAACTCCAGTTCCATTTTTAATTAAGTTAAGTTTTCACCCTGAAAAACAGAAATCTTTCAAAACTTTTATCAAAAAATTATTTCTACTTTTTGCAACAGGTCTAAGTATGGCACGTTGAATTTAAACTGCAAGGAAACATGTTTCGGGTGGTTACATCAAATATATCCATTAATTTATTTTCACTGGTGTAGATGAACAACAGAATCTACACCATAGTGATGTTTAAAAGAATGAGTATTGTAACACAAGCACATTAACAATTTGCTTTTACCTGGATGTTGTGAAAACAAAACTTGTACCTCAAGTAGTTTACACTAGATCCATATCAACAACACAAATGGCATTAACATTAGACATTAAGAGCTAAGTGGATTCTCAGCTTACAGGAAAATCTACCTACTCCCAAAGAAAGCAATTTAAACAAATGCACAAAAAATGGTTGGTTATAATTACCTAGGTAGCGTCTAAATAAAACCAACACACCAATTAACTTTGATAACAGTTCATCTAAGATTACTGTAATTATAAACTATATAAACCAGAACAACAATATTTTGGAACAGCTATGAGATTATAAAGCTCTCTCCCACTGGTACCAATTTGAAGTCATCATATAGAGTAAGTTTTTAAATGGATACTGGTTATATTAGAAAGACTTATTTATGAAAGTCTCATTATTCTTCTCACCCCCATTACCACCAATACAATATACTGATCCAAGGTGGAGTTAAAATAATCCCCTGCAGTTGAACATAAGAATAAAAGAAATGGTTAGCACATGCATTCTGTAGGAATATTTGTTTTTTCTACCGGCTACAAACACAAACCTACTATGTGTAGACACTCCCTCGAGGGAAACTATGAAGGATTAGTCTTTAAAACAAATCATCTGGGAACACAGAGATGATCCTTTCAAACCAGACCAGTAGCTGAGCTCTTCCTAGTAATATCTCTGACAGCAGCCAATTCCAGATGCTTCCGAGAAGGATGCAATAGGTACCCTCTCCCCCTACCCCTACATGGAAGAGCATACCCAGAGGATGAAGTTGTTTCCAAACTCTCCTATCAATCATAGATGGAGTCTTCCAGCATTAGGGCTTATTACCTTTTAATTATTATTAACTTGCATCCTTTCTTGAAACTTGGTAATTTCATAGCCCTACCCCAACATCCATATGCTGATTATGCATTGCGACATTTTAATCTTAATTTTTAAAACTGGAGCAAGTGTTTGTTCATTTTTACAACTACCACAACAAATCTCTGTCAATATTTTGCTACTTAAAAAAAAACAACCCAATTTCAGTATCCATGATCAGATTCTCTTAAAGCAAGTTACATACCCAATTGCTTCAATATAGTACATGTTACACCTACTGTGTCCTCTGGCACAGTTAAAAGCAGGGCTCAGGAGCTAAGCCACTTGATGGGCTATCCAGAGAGACATGGCCTCAATAACCAACTCTGATCTTAGACAAACTGTTTCGCATATACCTCAGATCTTCCTACCTGTAAAATGTGAACACTTACCCTCCCTGGTTAAGTGCTTTGGGATAAACAGAAATGTTGTACACATAATAACGTAAGTGAATAGTGTGCATTACCAGATAGGAAATACTTACACCCTGTTGTTGAGCTCTTTAGCTATATTGCTAGGACCTGGCATGGCATCTTCAGGTTTGCATATGGTATTAAAGTTGAGACCTTTCTGAACACTGGACTGCTTGGTATAAAGCTGATATGGAACATGGGAGAGGAGATGTCCAGCTTTTATGCTAAACAGCAAAAAAACAAACAAACAACCAAACAAACACTTTACTATTCAAAGTCTTCAGAAAAGCCACTTCTGAGATGAACAGTGTTTCATTTATAATAGGCTGCTGATAATCCTGTAATTACAGCTGGCTGTCTTGCTACACATGCTTCTAACTCTCCTTCGTTTTAGCACAACTGAAATATTTGGACAGTGAAATCTGAACCTCCAAAGAATCAATGTATTGCACCTGAATGAGGAAATGTTATTTTATTTTTTTTTAATAGAAGCAGTTTGATAAAAGAAAAAATAAACTGAGGACAATAATAAATTGATAAATATGCTTCATACTTTCTGAATTGTCAACAATTATTATAAAAAGAAGTCTTGAAAGTATGCATACAGAATGTGAATGCTTAAGTGTACCTGAACCACGATTAAACACTTTTCACAGCTGCAATATAGAAAGAAAGCAAAAAAGTTGCAATAAAAATCTGCTTAACTGCTTTAACTGCAACACACAAACAGTTTTTATATGCATATATAACTTCTAATTCATTAACGAAAATAGGCACCAGGAGGAGTTAGTCAATAAATTGTAACTTATAGATGTGATGGACACAAATTCAGTTAAAAACGTTGGACCTTAAACACTGCATAGTCACAACATTACAGATTATTAAAATTTCAGTTCAATTAAAAATGGTTTGTTTATATTAACTGGATTTAAATAAGCATCTCAAAATGAATAGGTATAAATATGCTGATAACATACAACTCAAATCTTGAACACAGCTCAAAAAATTAAACTAATAAAAAAACCCCTTTCAGACTCATATCCAGTTATAAAACCCCCAATTATGTCTGGATAGGGTAGGATATTATTTTAAATCCTGATGACTGGAGCTATATAACTACCTTAATGAGAGATGCTCACACATGATAGTTAGCTGTGTAAAACCTGTTAGGTTTCTCCAGTGCAAACTCTGCATGAAATAGCAGAAATTTGATAACAGTTTTCAAGATCCTCCACAAATTCTACAAATTTAATATTATGATGATAGATCCATTTAACTCTAAACACCTTACAGATGCCTTCCAGACAAAAATCAGGTAAAAACTAAGAAAAAAAGAGAGTTTCATTAGGATTTGGTTCACCTTGAAGAATATCCTCAACTTCTCCAATCCTAAGGACCCAATTACCCCTTACTATGGGGAAACCAGTGGAGAGACTAAAAAAGAGAAAAAAAATATCCAAACATTCTTATGCAGATTTGCTCCAACCCATTCAGTATGATGTCTGCTGTTCCTTGTCTCCACCCACCCTGCAGCTAAAACTATACTTTCCAGCATTTGACAATCAGCAGTTTTCCTCAGGCAACTCAAGTCCTGTAGTATATCATCCTGAAAAGATACAGCAATAAAATTTCCATCTTTCCTTCCCCCATTTATGTTATTGCTGGTGATGTGTCCCTGCTCAACCACAACCCTTTATCCTAAACGCATACAGATACCATACCAAACTCTAAAGTAGGTGTTGGTGTTGTTTTAGCTGCCAAGTCTGTTTTATAGCAAAAGAAAGAATATTTATTTATAGTTTGGGGCACAGAATTAAATTCAAAGTTTTTAAAGAGGACATTTATAGTAGTGCAAGGGTGATGTTGGAGATATGATGGTCCAGAAATTATGTGAGGCAAGGATTTCTTGGGATGACAGCCTTTACTGGACCAACTATGTAGTTGGGATAAAGTTAAACAAGCTCTCGAATGCAAAAGATAACATTTTGTCTGCACCACACTTTTTTCTTCTTTAAGATCTGTTTCTTCTACAGCTCAAACTTCTACTCTATAGAGGGAGGTGAAAACAGAACAAAAGCCCCTATTGGCTGTCACACTGCAATTAAGGAAGCTAAGCAAGTCATTTAAACTAAACTTTTCACAGCTCATCTTTATGTTCCTCCTTTAATTAGAGGAAGATCATGTTACCCAATTATTTAAAACTAACTAGTTAGCATTTATTTAGAGAACTAGTAAGGCTTCTTGTGGGAATGCTATAATTACAACAGTTATAACAGGAAAGTTCTGACAACAGCTCAATTAAACATTGAAATATTCATATAATCTAAATGACATTTCTTTATGAATATTACAAATTATCCTAGAAAATTAAAATAACACAAGTAAAACTGTAAACCTCTCAAGTAAGGAAAGTAGTGATGCAGCAATTGGACATTTAGTCCAAAAATAATTTTCTCCTTATCACTATATAACCCACAATAGATAATGTCTAAAAATTATTCTACCAGTTTCAGATTCAAACTTAATTGAGAACTTGTCTATACTGAGATTTCAGCCACTGGAGTAGTTGTATCAGTCAAAACCTTATGAATACATTCTATATTTCTACAATAGTTCACGCTAGTTTCAAACTGTGCTATGCTACAACTTCTTAAACTCCAAATGTAGACAGGGCCTCAATGGCCACTGGGAGCAAGGAATTTGGTTATATGCTTCAGAAAACATATTTCATGTTATTATTTCTAAATTAACCTTGCACAATGTCATCAAAACCATATCAGCTTAGGGATGATGCCAATCTTCCATTTAGTACTGTAGAGCAGAGAAGGGCAGTAGAAGAAGTAAAGACATTCCATTCACTTACAACAACAAACCCTCTGGGGCAAGAAGTGAACAGCAGTAAGTGAGATCCTAAAGAGAGTTCTCTTTAATTTTTAGTTTCCCTTTGCTCTTATTAACAAACTTGAATTAAAAAAAATTCAATCCATTTTCAACATTATAACCAACTCTGATGCCATGATTCTTTTTATTTCCAGGGAAAAAAATCTCTTCACATTTAAAACACTTTAAACCTCCATCTTATACTACTTCTGATGATACATCTTCCAAATTAAGATTCAACCTTCAAACAAAAATTGTTTGTAAAATAAATTTGCACTATTCTCCAAGTTCCACATCTTTGTGCCCAAACAACAGATTTTATTCAAATACTGGTATATTTTTTATGGATTCTGCTCATGTGCATTATTTTATGTTTTAAACTTAAATTTAATCTGCTATGATGCCTTTCTTTATTCCCTGTAGCCCAGGGACATTGTCCCTGAACTGCTTCATATCTCCAAAGATTTTACTAATCTAAACAATTAAGTTATCAAACTTCAACTTGCTATCGACTTTCTTCTCCAATTAAGAGCCTGATCTTTCAATGAACTACATCCTCGATTCCCACTAGAATGCCTGGTTGCTTCAAAGGATCAAATCTTAATACACTATGCAACAGTTCTGGTCTGGTACCAATACCTGTTTTCAAACTACTATTAACTATTCTTTAATATAAAGACCATCTGTTCAAGTTCACCATTTTATAATGCTTAATCATGACAAAACAGTTCCTTTACCCCATGATTATTTTCCTTAACAGTTGAGGAGTCTTCTGAAAATTCAAGTAAATTATGCTCTTAGCATCAGCATTTGCCATACGATTCTTCAAAGAAATGATATTTTTCCAACATACTCAATCTCCTCCAAAAGATGTATTGGTTTGACTGTACATCATATTTTATTTATACAAATATTTTACTCTGTGCTTAATTACAAATCAGAAGCCAAGTTTCTCCATGGAGATGAGGTGCATCACACCAGACTGTGGAATCAGAAAAAAATATCTGCCTTAAACTTTGATTATTTTAGTTATAAGATGACATAACCGCTTTGTGGAGAATTGCTGGCTCTGTATAGTAGAACAGATAAGAGAAAGTGTTTGTTCTTTGTAACTCCTCTGCAACTGCTTCGCTCACCGCGGCCTTGAAGATGGCAAAAAAGTATGTACAAATCTGATTTCCAGGTGCAAGAAGGAGGTTTGTGAACTAACCTCGCCTCCCCCATTAGTTCCCATCCTGATTACAGCAAAGAAATAATGAAGTAATATTATAGCCGCTTTTCATGCTAATTTCACTATATGATCACGTGAGTTGTAAGCAACTGTTAAAAAGTATATAAGCCTCCTGATTTTGCTCTTGGGGGGGACCCCTTCCAAGTGCTTGGGAAATCCATGTCACTTTGGAGACCCCCCTACAGCTGTAGTTTCTTTTGAATAAAAGCTTCTGCTGACCTGACCCAAAAATATGCTGTGTGTGTTTCCACGACAAGACTGACTATTGGAACTTCTTGACGATTTTTTTTTTAAATGTGTAGCATATTGGCAAGTATCTAGCCTTCAGAAATAGGTTGTTTCTTTGGTGGAGATGAAGAGATCAAATGTCCTCAGAATGCTGAGATTAAGTTTGGCTACGGATTAGTCTGGACTGGCTCAGGACTGTGGACCCCTCGATCCAAATGGCTACTGGAAGCCAACTGATTCTGAAAGCAGAAATCCAGAAGAACCCAGTATGCCTACCCTGGCATTCAGTGAATAAGGCACCTATCCTACAGAAAAATGGTTTCTAATCATAGAATTAGACTACATCATAATGAATATGCTCAGAGAGAGGAATTACAATTGCATTGCAACCTTGCTCTTAATATTTGCTAATTCTGAATTCTTAAAAGAACATGGTTAAGTTTTCAGCTCAATTCTGATCCCCAGGGTTTAAAAACAAAACACAAAAACAAAACAAATTCCAACACACTGACATCAACAGGGCTGATCAGCATAACTGGAACCTTCAAATGCATTGCACAGATTTCTCCCAAGCTAGCTAAGACACTGCACATAGGATCTTATAAAGGGAAATGTTAGACATCTTGTCTATAAATTGAATTAGAGTATCTTCAGCTTTCAGCCATTGGTTCTTGTTAGTGTTTCTGCTAGATTAAAGAACTTGTCAGTAACTAGTATTTTCTGTTTAGAAAACTACTTGCACAACTAAAAAACAGCTCTTCACAACTCTTGGCAAAGTCATTTTCTCCAATCTTCTAGTCATTTTTTGCAATTCTTTTCTGTACCTTCTCTACATTTTTCAATATCCTCCCTGAAGAGAGGACACTAAAACTGAAGAAGTTGATGATTCATCCCAAATATCCAATGGACACAAAATATGCTGCTAATCAACTGCCTTCTATCACCCTGTCTTGAGTCCACAGTTTCAGTGAAGTGAAAAAAAACCCCAAATACATAAGATGACCACACTGGAGAACCTCTTGTACAGTCCAACTGGCTGCCTTTACTGTTTTTTACAATGTACACAGAGTTGGAGCTTTCATCTTAATGTCTATGAAAAGGTGGAAATGGAAACCATTCTACCACCATCCAAGGCACTGCCAACCCCTCCTTTTCACCCAAAAGGAGGAATCTCGGGAATACAGAGGATGGTTTGTTTGTTTTTTAATCTCCAAAGGAGTGTGTCTCATATTCTGTGGATCCTATGCAGGGAGGACTCCCTCCACCTATGAGCCTCAACAAGGTTTAATTGTTTTTTCAGTGTTACAACAAACTAAACAAGGCTTGTAGCCCAGTGAGACCAAGATAAATTGAGCAGACAGCAGTTGGTTAAAAAAAAACTTCATAGCGTGGCAGGATAAGGAAGAGCAAGCTCCCCTCACTCACGAAAACCAGCAAAAAGGCTAAAAAACAGCAGAAGGAACTGGTTTTCCATTCATTAGCATGGCCCTACTGCTTACAGATCCCAGAGAGTCAATCCAAGGGAGTAAAGATTTCCTTCATCACTCTACCCATTTCCTGCAACAAAGTTCCACACAAAAGGGAGCAATAAAAGCATTCTTCATCGTCTAAAAATACCCACACAGGGCCTGGAAAACAAATGAATCAACACCCCAGCAACTGGGAGATCCCTCTTGACAGCAAACTTCCTTCACATCTGATTGAGTCAGAGATGGAAAGAAAAGATTTATTTGCCCCCTGAAGATCCACTGCCTGGGGAAGTATAAGGAAGTGTTTGTGGGAAGGGAGACTGGATTTCTGTACTCCCATGAAGACCCCCTTATGAGGCTTGAGAGGCAAGAGGATATGGTAGTTAATGGGAGTTAAGCAAGGCTGCATCATTGTTCCAACCTTCTTCTCAATACTCCTTACTGCAATGCTACATCTGACCATCAACAAGCTTCCAGCAGGAGTGGAGCTAAGCTACCAAATGGATGGTAAGCTGTTTAATCTTAGCTGACTCAGAGCCAAAAGCAAGATCACCCTGACCTCAATCATTGAGCTCTGGTATACTGATGATACTATAGTCTGTGCTCACTTGGCAGTAGACCTTCAGGCAATTGTTGACGTTTTTACCAAATCGTACAAGAAAATGTGACTGACACGACACAACATTCAGAAGACTAAGGTCCTCCATCAACAAGCTCTTAATGAGCAGTCTCCAGGTCTGGTAATTCAGATTCATGGTGAGAATCTGGAGAATGCTAAGTATTTCCCATACCTTAGAAACCATTTCTTGCCCAGGACTGCTTCCCCTCACAAAAGGAGGAAGAGTCTGCTGCAAGGATTTCAGTACTTTGGACCCTTATGACAACAAGAGACAGAAAAGCAGGAACAGCAGAAATAGCATGTCATGGAATAAATCAAGAATCCAGGGTCACCCACCCCGCATGGAAACATGTGCCTAAGTTAGAGCAGAGTCTGTCAATCCCAGATTGGCCTCATCATCTTTGGACCCACAGATAAGACAATCACGAAAAACAATCATCCTCAACTGTGAGGGAATGCAGGATGTCAACATGTATGCTCCAATCAAGCAGAATGCCTTCACAACTGCCCCTTTCCCTTCCTGAACAACAGATCTCCTCCAATCCTCAAAGGACAGCAACATTCCTATAGATTTCAGGTCTGCAGACACTGTGAGCATAGTGCCTGAAGTGCCAGACTGGATCAGACCAATGATTCTCAAGCAAGGATGGTGCCAGATCTTTTGAAGGTTGCTCTGAGGTGTGAGAAGATAAGTAAGGTGTAAGGGATAAGCAGGTAAATACAGGCTCAGGTTTGTCCTTCCCTGAGTCCCCAACCCCACTGCTTTCCCCACTGCACATGGGAGTTAAGCACTGTAACACAAATTAGTTTTTTTTCAATTGGGTGCCACCCAGTTCACAAGAGTTGTGGAAAGGTGTCTCGAATCCAAAAAGACTGAGAACTACTGAACTAGTTTACCACTGACCTCTATGCTCAACACCAAATACTTAAAGGAAGCTTTTAAAAACCTAGTAGCAGACAATCACAGAATAACTTACCAACTGGGTGAGTTTCTTCTTTACACCCAACAGTTACTGGCTAGCACTAAGGCAGAAAGGTTTAAAACCCTCATCAGAAATATAGTATCCTACTTAACTACGATAGTCTCAAGAGACCTGAGACTCAAAGCCCTAAATTCCTGCTATGTCTGAGATACCTCATGTGGTTTTTGGACATGTAACCTTACAGAACTGAAATAGACATGTCTGTAAAATAGGGATAATGCTATTTCACAAGGTAACTTCAACATAAACGCATGTAAAACTATATACCTGTTGCATCTGCAGCAAAAGGTAGTTTTTCTAGAAAGTTCCTTTGAAACACACCAAGTGCCAGGTTAACAGTCTGTCTAAATTTACCTTTCGATGATCCATTCTGGCCGAACCACTTTTTCCCCTTTCAGTTCTTTTATTTTGGCATTTGGAAGATTGGTGGCAATGATGTGCGTTGTTTTGGATCTGGAATAGTACACATGATATTGGCCTCCATGCAACATCATTAGCCTCCTTAATTCATCAGCTGAAGGATCTGTAAGATTAACCAAAAATAACTACATGCAATGTATTTCTGCATTTGTATGTTAAGTAAGTTCACTAACAACCGACATTCAGAAATCCAACATCACAACTGAAAAAATGCAGAACCATTTTATTTTCTGAAATCTAATAACTTAGGATATCCAAATAATTTTTTCAAAACATGTAAACAAAACCACAGAAGTGTAGGCAAATGGTTATTTATAGAAGTGATTACTTAGAAATTTTTTTCCCCCCAATATTTTTGAATCTATAAAGGGATCATTTCACAAACAGGACTGCTCATTCAAAAGCACTGACACACAACATGCCACAAAGTTAATTCTCTACGCATCTTTTGTTTAGCGTATAGAAAATGACAAGCAAAATGCTGTGCATGGCCTTGGCTGAAAACTGTTTTAATTGCAGGAAGAGAAATTACTTGCCTATAAACTCTGAGGGAGAGGAAGGGAAGTAGAACAGAAGACTATGGGAGATTGGGTATTCTCAACACCTGAGATGTGTACAGCCATTCAAGTTAGTATCCTTGTCATTGAAAGGGAGAACTCTCTTGCAAAAGAACTAAATATAACACCTGCCCACAGTCATCATCATGTATTTCCCCTCACAATACACCAAGCTCCAGCCTTGGGTGCATCTGCCTCCTACCCTGTGTTCCTGTCTGTGGTGATCCAGAAGAGTACATAGCCTGAGGGGTATCCAGGGCTCTGGGAGGGTTCTCACCACAGGAGAAAAGCCCCCCGGCTCCATTCACCCCTCTAGGTCACCCCGTAGGAGTGCACAGGATGGGAGACAGACATACTCAAGGATGCAGACCTCCTAGACCCCAAGGAGAATGCTATCCTCTGCCATCCCACAAGTCAGTTGACTGGAAGATAGGGAGCAATCTCTCATGGCAGGAACCTTTCTGATCTGATAGCTGATAGATATCAATTTAATACATCTTTTATTCTAAGTAGACAAAATAATTAACCCTAATATGATTAATAGATCTAGTTTTGAGCTTGTTAATTAAACTAGCTGAATTAAGTCCAAATATATTATCTCAGTGTGAATATTCTGGTAACTCAAGCTGTAAGAGCAAACTGCAAAATCTCTGGGGGCAAATACCCCACTTGTATTCTATGACCCAAGAATATAACATTTCAATCAAAATGGTTATGCATCACTTGTGACTAGCTGGAAAGATGATTTTGCATAGAAACTTACTTGAACTTCAAGCATAAATCTCAAAGCAACTTTACTCATATCACTATGGATTCTTATTCAGCTATAAGGCTCACATTTACAAAAAAAACCTGCTTACATCACTTAATATACATAGGCATTAATGTAAATAGTAAATCAGCTCTGTCATTTAAGAAAAGAAAAACCCACCTGTAAAGCCATTGACATAGATGGCAACTCCACTAAAGATACCAGTTGAAGTTCCATCCTTTTGCTGCTGAATAACTGCATCTGCACAGAACTGGTCCTCTAGTTTCTTGACCTTTGCAGACATGTACCCTCCCTGTGATTGAAATAAATAGTTAAATATAAAATTGTTGATTGTGACTTTTTTATGATGCCTAGGTTAACTTTTAAAAAAGTAGAGTCATTTTCATATTTTCTTTAAAAATAGTGAGTATACATTTGGTATTCCTTCCTGAAATCCATTTGGAGCCCTTGCAAAATTCACACACAGCTTTTTCCAATCATGATTAATGCCTCCCATTTTTAACTCCTGCCAATAAAACATTAATACTGTGCTTGACAGGTAGCAGGGCTCTCTTTCTTTTATATTCTTACTGTTCAAATGACTAATACAGGTACAGCCAAATTAATAAAGTGAAACAAAGTGAGCACCTACAATAATTGTGGGTCTGTGTGTTCCAATGGCAAGGCAGACTCAACCCAATGACCTCCATGCATTCTCTTTTCCTACATACAGCTGATAAATAGTTCTGTGGTACAGACTCGTATAATGAAGGTTCCTTAGGCCTTGCTTACATGGGAAGAAGAACTTTTGCCAGAAGATACTCTAATGTTAGATGGCAGCCTTATTAGAGAAGACATCAAAGATTCAGCTCAACTTGAGTTATGCAGCCTTGTTAGCAAGGAACAAAATATATTCTGGAAAGCAACAGCTATTAAAGAGATTGCAGGAGCCAGCAGAAACCATTTTTTTTCTCAGAGAAACGAGGAGGGTATGCTGCTGGCAGAGAAAGGCATCACAGAACAGCCATGCATGTGCAGAGGCTCAGTTTCAGGTCTGCTGGTGAAACTACATAGGATAAACAAGGCCTTAGTTATAGGAACACAGAAAGTAGACCTGGCAGGGACCTCAGAAGGTCACCTAGTTCAACCCCCTGCTCAAGGCAACATCATCCTGGATGACATCATTCCAGGCAATTGGCTGTCCAACCTGCTCTTGAAAATTTCCAGGGATAGAAAGTCCACAGCTACTCTGGGTGGCCTGTTGCAATGCTTGACTACCTTAATAGTCAGAAAGCTCCTTCCAATTGCCAACCTAAATTTCCTCCCCTGCAGCTTTAGGCCACTGCTCCCAGTCATGTCCTCTATAGCCACAGAGAAAAGCCCATTTCTACCCTCTCTATGAACTGCTCTTCAAGTATTTGAAGACTGTTATCAAATCCCCCCTCAATCTTCTCTTCTCCAGACTATAAAACCAAAGTTCTTTAATCTTGTGCTCATAAGTCTAGCTTCCCAGGTCCCTAATAATTTTTATCCCTCTATATTGGTTTCTTTACAAACTGTCCATATCTTGCCTGCAACCTGGGGCCCAAAACTGTACTCCAGGTGAGGCCTCACCAGTGCTGAACAAAGCAGAAGAATTGCTTCCCTTGATTTGTAAGCGACTCTCCTGTTCATATAACCCAGCATGCTATTGTTTTTGGGTTTGTTTGGGGTTTTTTGCAACAAGAGCACAATGTTGGCTCATATTCAGCTTATGGTCTACTGTAATCCCCAGGGTCCTTCTCTGCAGCATTACAGCCTAGCTAACCATTCCCCAGTCTGTATTCATGCATGCAGTTATTGTGTCCCAAGTGCAGAACTCTGCACTTGTCCTTGTTGAATCTCATCTGATTGTGTGCTAACCATTTTCTCAGTTTATCCTGGTCATTCTGGATTCCAACCTTGCTCCCAGAGTCTGCAACTTCACCCAACTTGTTGTCAGCCACAAATTTCTTAAGCATGCACTCAATCCTATCATCAATGATTAATTAAATGATCATGCCCATATCTAAAGAATTTAGAAGAAAAATAATCTTAAAAATGACTCAAAAAGACCTAGAAAGTCTTGCCAAGGTCAAAAATTCTACTCCTTGTTCTGAAGCAATGAGAGATGATAACCTCTAAGCCTGTCAATGGTATAGGTCTAGATATTGCCCCTCCTAGGTGTCAGGAAGAAGTGGGTGCAACAGACCAAACATTAATTCCTTTAGCACAGATTTAATTCTGTAGGCTGGATCTGAATCACATAGCTTCTTGCAAGCCGGATGACCCACCTATGTCAGTGGAGCAGAAGCTTGTCAGTGCATCTCTGGACTCAGAGAGTGAACACCAACACTTCTGCTCACCTCCCTTTTTCTCTGCCACTAATTTCAGTTACAAATAGAAACCAAAAACCCAAAATTTGTTGATGGGCAAGCGACAGCAATGTAAACCCCTGAGTTCCAAAGTTACACGAACCCAGCAGCTCTGGCAGTCAAGCTGACAAGCCCCCATAAGCCTCAATTTAACCCCTAGTGAGGAGCTAGTGGGATAGTCCTGATTTCACTAGATTGTTTTGGGTTGATTTTAAACAGTGGATGTTTGAGGTTGCAGAAGGCTTTAGACTTACAAAAGGACTCAGGAAATGCAGATTAATAACGAAGTGCAATTACTTGGGTAACTTTGCAAGCACTTTTGAAAAATCTATTGTTTTTTAAATAAATTTTAGCCTATGCCTCTTTCAAGTTGAGAAGAATTATTGATTCACAGAGTGTATCCTCACACTTACTATGCAACATTTCAGCTAGGGATGTAAGTATCATTTTTAAAAATTATCAGTTTAACCTCCTCTAATTATATCAGTTAAATGACTAACTGATAACACAGCAGCTCCAACATGGCGAAGAGAGGAGGTAGTGGCAAGCTCCCACCCCCCCAGCACCTGCAAATGAGCAGCCAATTGCTTAATTGACAAGTTATAATCCCCTCCCCCCACCTTTTCCTCTTTAACCTCACAGGCTATGGTACTAGTCCGCCTCCCTCACTTCCTCCTGCTTGCCCTGCCACACCACTTTCTTTTCCCGCTGGACTGCATCCTGTACCAAACATTAAATGATTTAAACATTTAACTTTTCACACCCATAATTTCAACCTCCCCTTTTTTTCTTAAACCAATACATGCATATATCCTTTTCCCTGAAAATCTTGTGGTTTAAACATACCCATGTCCCCCAGCCATCATGATCGCCAGCTCGTTTCCTCCATCCACCCCGCCTCATACTGAAGGCTCTGCAAGAAGAAAAAGAAAAAATGTTTGATTGATTTGTTTTTAGTAAGATGACCAGAACCACTTCAATGATATTACACAGAGTGTTTTAGCGATTTGCTAGAAAACAAAAAGAAGCAAAAAATTCCAACTTCAAAATAAATAAAATGTCAAACAACCACTTCATTAGTTGAGTTGCTTTTTTCTGAAAATGAGTCCTCAGGGCCCCTACTATAGACTGTTCTAAATACGGTATTTTTTCTCTAAATACGGTATTTACTACAAAAATAGCTTAATACTTCTGTAATTATTTACTAGATTTTTATTAGTAATACATGTCTTAAACATGACAGCCACAACCATTGCATAATATTGTTAATAATCTGTATACTGCAGGATACAGGTTCATGTTTCCTGGCATCAGAACCTGGATTTGTATCTAATCTTAAAGAGATCCTAATACTTGTCAGTACATTGTGATGTGTGCACTGCAGTACTTAAAAACAAACAGACAATACAAAGACATAATTTTCTATTCAGTGGAGTCTCCTGTTTAAAATTACTTCGTTTGTCTTGCCCCTAGGTTTGCTTAGAAAAATCAAATTACAAAACAGGTCAAACTATCTTGCTGGGAGCAGCCCCTTCCTGGATTCTGGGCTGCACATAGCCCAATAACATGACCTAATGGTGAGAAAGGCATGGTATGAACAAGAGAGAATTTCTTAGGCAGGCCTGTTGGTCACTGCATTCAAGTGATCCATATTTGTTAAAACAGGATCAATTTTGATCTTGAAATATTGATTAATGGTCCACTAAATGGCTGTAAGGTAATATAAGAGTCAAGGCCCTTACACTCAGATAGTAAAGGCAGGGCCCTGCTTATACACAGGCCTCGGAAGATTAAATACCATGACAGGCACCCTACCTTTTATGTGCCAACATGAAATCTTTTATTCCTTTTGTCTCCACCTCCATGAAAAATCCCCACAGCTCTGGTTCATAGCTGAAGATAATATTTTTTCATCTTATTCTGCTTTTCATGAGAAAAGCCTCCATAAACTCCACTCCCTTGGCCACCTATGATGCTACCTAGGTGACATCGCAGATTTCCACCATCCCATTTGTCAGGAAACTGTGTATGCCACTCTGAATGAACACAGTTCCCTTCAGTAAATAAACTCCACAAGCCTCAGCTACCAGACTGTTCTCCAGCTTGTGCAGTTTGCTACCTAAATTTCTTCCTCTCTGGATCCCCAATCGCAAACTTAAGTCCAGCCCTAATCCCTCATCCCAGTTGCTTCTGCCTGAACTTCTGCAAGTACACAAGGAAGGTACACTACCCTCCAATAAACTCACTACTGTGGGAAAAGCAGCAAAGCAAGGGACAGCCTACGTAACAGGAGAAGAGACTAAAACTGTCTGGCATCTCAGTCATCTCGGGCATGTCAAAATATGCAGCCATAGAACTGTAGAGTCCACAAGTGTCTGGTTGAGATGAAAGGAGTAGATCATACTTTGGAGATACCGTGTCAGGCTCTCTGTACTGAATTAAACACAGTTTATATTTTAAATGTCTTTGCAACCATAAAAGGAAAGAGTTTTGCAAATGAAGTGCCTGGCTTTGAAGATCAAAGCTATGACAAAATACATAACTATGGAATCATACAATACATTGAATTCTGGGTAAAAATAGTCTCAATACAGGCATGACAACAAAATTGGTAATTTTTTGTACTGACCATGACTACTACAGGAGTCCAATGCAAAGCAAAAATATAAAGAGGTGATTGAAAATACTCATGATTTAGACCAGGGCTGTCAAAGACCTAGCCTCCAGTGCTAGCCCTGAGACTCAAGTTGACTTGCATGCTACACATGACGGGTGTCGGACAAGTCCAGAACACACCTGATCTGGGACCTGCCATGCACCTGCATGGGGCCAGCCCTGGACACCCTCCTCTCACCCTCCCTATGGTGGATCCTGTGCCACCTGCTCCAGAACATGCACTATCCTGGATTGGCCAGAGTTGGCTCTGGAAGGGGGAGGGAGGTGCCCATGGGTCTCTCTCATGCTGGATCCAGCACTCACTTTGGTCAGTCTGGGACCTGCTCTGCATGTGAGGCCACTCTGGACTGACTGGAGCAGCTGCTGACTGCAGCTCATTTCCTGACCAGCCACAGCGGGCTCTAGATCCAGCATGCAGCAGAGGGAAAGGGGGAGGAGGGAAAGATCCGTGGACCTGACCCACGCCACAGTATCAGCCCCATTGCCATTCATCCAGCCCTTGGACCAGTCCCATGCGACCCATCTGAACTGTGGTGTGGAGGAGTTTGACATTTCTGGCTTAGAGGAAAATATTTTAGTTGCAAGAGTGAAATGGCTATATTAAGGGACCTAGAGAACCAAGGAAGTCGTCAACTGCCTGAACAAATCCTACTACAACCTCTGTACAGTGTTCCACAGGAGTACTACATAGTATATTTGTCAGATTCCCAGCTTAGTCTCAGGACTATAAGAGAGAAGGCTAGGATGGGCCGAGTGGTATCAGGCAAAATAAGAGAGACCTATTACTTAACGAGGAGGCTGACCAGAAGGACTATCCAAAAGTGGCGCAAAGAAAAATGAACTGGCATGAAGAAACACAGCAATAAGATAAGTTTTGCCAGTCAGAAGATGGGGGACTGGTTTAGCTGATTTTTCATCCAAGCCAGAAAATTTCAACAGTATTGTTAAAACTTTGGAATTTACTGGGAATAACATGATTTGGTGCTCGCACCAAAAGCTTTCATAACTAGAAAGAGATATTCTTCCTCACAATGTCTTACAGCCTAAGACAGTGATTCTCAAACTAGGGGCTGCAACACAAATGGGCTTACCCTGTGGATATTTAACAGTACAAGTTAAATTAAAAGTGGGATCATGAGCTTGGAAAGAGTGATAATCCACCGACTGAACAGCTTTCAGAACCCGTATCAATTAGTTTCACATGACTTGTAAGGATAAATATTCATCCATTTTATTGGTAGGATAAACAAGGCTCATATGATTTCTCTTTCAGAGAGCAATAGAACTAGAACTTCAGGTCCCCAACACAGTAGTTCTCAACCTTTTTAGACTCGAGGTAACGGTCATTAGACTCAAGGCCCCCCTCAGAAAATGCCAGATCTTAGTTTTCACTCATTTTTGAAGTACAGAAAAATAATAGAGCAATTCTTCTATTGCAAAGACCTCAGAAAGACCACAAATGATCCAAACACTTATAATACTGTCATTACTATTTGAATAATTCCTTGGGAATCACGTGTACACACCTAACACTGCTAACTAGCATGGCATCAAGCAGCACCTGTGAAAGGATCTCAAGGCACCTGACAATGCCACAGCACCCTGCTTAAGAATAATTGTTCTAACAGGTCCAAGCCTCACCCACCTTGCCCCCAGACCTTTCTAAAGTGTGCCAAATTAGGTACTTCTGTAACTGATACTAGCATACTTTGGTTTCCTAGTGGCTAGACCACATACAGACCTGTAAGACGCTGCTACTGTTTTGATGACATTTATTTTTTTAGCTAGCAGTAGAAGCTCATTTTTATAGTAGAGGTCTTAAGTTCACAAATTGACGTTACATTCAGCCATGCAGTTCACAAACTCCTGAACACACATGCTTCCCAAGCCAGAACTAAATCCAAGACATTAGAAATGCCTCACAGATACTTATCAAGTCCAGTAATAAAGTAGATGTTCTATCTCCCTGTACAGTTCACAGAAGATAACATTGTACTTGACAACTCTCACCTCCAAAGCAGAAGGATTCTGTGGATTCAAACCCTGCTGACAATAAAGGCCATGTAATAAATGTTGGAGTTTATGTTGTAAAACAAAGTATACAGAAGCAAACCTGGATGCTGCTTTAATATTTGTTTTAGCTTTGCACTGTGTGCATTTTGGTTAACAAAAGCTGTTTCTTCATGAACAGAAGGGGATGACACTCAACTGTAGAGCTTAAGATAGAGCAATATATGGAAAAATATGACTGCTGTCCTGAGTGGATGATACCATCTAAAGATAACAGAACTTGATTTAATTAATCTCTTTTGAATGGAAGCCTCATTCCTAAAGATGTAACATTAGCATTTACTAAAATGTGGATGCCTCAGGGTGTTGCTAAAATGAGCTACAGAGCCTTGCCCATAAGTAACCAGTTTGAATCCAGATCAGCTAATTGAAAGTAAAAGATATTTTGTGATCTGCTTGAATTTTGCAGATTTCTATTCCAGCTCCTACATCAAACCAACCGTGATGTCTGGCACTATGCTGCAAATTACTGAAGTAAACACCGAGGTAAGGGTTTTCACAACAAAGTCCAGTGGTGCCCAACCTTTTGGGCCCCCAAGCCATATGAGCAATGCCAGCTTGGTCCATGGGCCAGATCTAGTCTGTGAACACAATCCCTCTGCATGTGGTTTGGAAATTCGACAGCAGGGGAGCAGCAGGAGTGTTAATTGCCACTGCTCCCTCACCACCAAATTTCTGGACCAGCAGCCTGGATGACATGGCCAAAAACGAGTCAGCAATGTATGGAGGAGGTGTTTAGCAAAGGAAATAATAATAATAATAATAATAAATCAGACTAGAAGGATCATAGAAAAATCCCAGAGATTTTATTTGGTCCCCATTTTTTTATTTTTATAATTTGAGAAATGTTAATGTTGATAACACTGCTTTATGAAAAAATAAACTGTAATTTGATTACCTGATACTACTGTGAAGTTGCTTGATTAGATTTTATGAGGGAAATGATCTCTAACATGGTCAGTCATTTATAACTGCAAGCAGTTGTTGATACAAGGCTATCTAGACAGTTTTAATTTGCAAGTCAATCCTTGACTATGATATTTTAAACACTTTTGTGTAAAAATGACACAAAATTACTTTGCAAACACTCTAAGTGTTTTTCAGCAGCACAATCCACCCTGGTGCGTGTCCATCCTCTTTTCTTTTTGAGAAAAAAAGTTCAACAGCCTGAATCAGCTATAGACATGCAACAGTAAGACCACCATAACCGACAAGGAAGTAAGCTAAGAAATACAAGCACTTTAGATGTAAAGCACTTGGCAAAATTAATGAAGAGTTGAATATCCACGACTTTGTGTAATAAACATGAAATGTTATGTAACATGCATAAAGCATGAGAGAATCCAAGTCCTTCAGAATTAATTCCCTATACACAGATGGCTATCCTACTGCTCATATGAAATGCATCACAGCAAAATAGCAAAACAAAAAAACCTCTCCCATCCCCACCCCAAAAGCATTAATACACTGCTTCAAATGAATGTAAATGGATCACTGTATAACAGGGATAGGCAATGTTTTTTTGGCTGGACTACCGAAAAACCCACAATGCCTACCCTGGAAGGTATAGGAGTGCCGGCATGCCAGAAAAACAAAATGAAGGCAGGGGTGCATGACAGGATGCCCTGCTTGTGCCCCTTGCCCTCCACCCAACACCCCTGCCCCTCAGCTCTGCTCGTACCCCTGCTGCCCCTGTCTCCCAGGCCTGCGGCCCCTTGCCCCCCAGCCCAGGCTCCGTGGCTATTGGCAGTTACCCAGAACCTGGACCAGCTGCAGCCAGGAGGCTGCAAACAGCTGCTGCCTTCCCGCCCCAGCCACAGCCCTAGCTGCCTCCCACACCCGGCCTCCGGGGAAGCAGCAGATACTTTGGGCTCCAAGGAGGCAGCAGATACCAGCGATGCTCCCCACTGTGCTGCCCTCACACACGCTGCACTCCCGGCCCTGTTGCCCTCCCCTGGGCCCTCCCGAGCACAGCGTGTGCAACCCAGTGGCAGTGCACAGAGAGACTGCACAGGGAAGCTGCCTGCTGCTGCAAGCTCCGCACTACCCAGGTCACACTTCCCATGTGCATGGGAGCACTGTGGGCAGTACACAGGGTTGAGCCCCTCGCTGCTGCCCCCACCTGCAGGGTAAGTGTGGCCAGGGCATCAGGGAGCTTGGAGTGACAGGCAGCTTTCTGCACCCCCCCGCTGTGTTCTGCCACGCCAGGTTTCACACGTTGCTAAGCAGAAGCAGCAGTAGGGGCAGCACAGTGGGGAGCATTGCTGGTATC